>NC_141766.1:60694710-61294710 GCF_982258835.1 Parasteatoda tepidariorum
AATGTTTTACGTACCAGGTTTTTCTCTTTTCCGTCTTGCTATATAAGGGCTTTCACCCATGTAGATATGAAAGTACTTGCTCCCTATAATTCTAGATCTAATCAGAAATAACTAAATCATTGTGGTACCTGTGAATCTTTTAATTCACCCAGATAATTGAAAATCCTGAAAAAAGTTTCCCGCCACAATGAATGTCTTTGAAAAAAGGAACAGTCCTAAATATATGACGCTGGGCGTTAACCGGTTAAAGTAAAAGCAAAAATAAATCTGTCAAATTAGCTATGCCCAAACTTAAGCTACCGCTCTTTATTTTTTACCATCCTGATTCCTTACGAATACATTTCATACCTGCCAACTCTTTTCTCTCTCTCGGTTTCTCCGGAAGATTTTAATTTTGTATTTAAAGTGGTACCGAAACTCATGTCATGTCATTAAAATTTTTGAATTATAATAATTCTCCAATAATGTCTGTAAATAAATACCAACGTATATTTTTCAAATCATGCCGGTATATAATTATCATATTTCTTGCAATACAAAATGTTTTTAATTTATCAAGCAAAAGAGCTTGACTTTTTTAAAAAAGTTACACTGCATTTTCAAATCAAGCTATTTCACTAATTATGTTTGAATACAATGTTTTTTTTTCATTTATCAAGGTTGCAAATAATGATTAATGTATCTATCTCCAATTATGTCTGTAAATAAGTACCTACGTATATTTTGAAATCATGCCTGTATATAATAACCATCTTTAAATTGAATGCAGTACAAAATGTTTTAATTTATCAAGCAAAGCGCTTGACTTTTAGAAATAGCTACCATACTGTTGCTAAAATCAAAATGTCTTTAAATCAATCTATATAATATTATTTCATGATGTATGGGATAGGGGACGCTGCGTGGCCCAGGTGCCCAGTTTTTGCGCAATAAAGAAAGAAGAAAGAGAATTATAATAATAATTATAAATGAGTTTGACCACCACTACGTTTAAAGAATTACAACAAATATATAAAAGCATACTAACAGAGATGCCAACTGCTCCGGACATGCCAAAATAATTAAAAAAGCGGTAAATAACTACAAATTGAATTTCGCAAATATTTGACTACTTTTACTTGTTTTTTAAAAGGTATAACGTACGTGCCAACTCTTCCGGATTTTCCGGAAGATTTTATTTTCATATTTAAAGTGGTAGCAATACTCAGGTTATTCCAATTAACTTTTTGAATTATAATGATAATTATAAATGAATTTGACCACCACTACATATAAATAATTACAGTAAATATATGAAAGCATAATATTCTTGGCGCAAGCGAATTTCAACGGGATCAAAATATAAATATATTTTTGAGCCAGATTGTTTTTTTGTTTATTGTTATACAACCACTCTGAAAAATCCATTCTCTGAAAGAGTGAAAGTTGGCAGGTATGGTATAGCTTGATTAACGTACTAAAAAAAAGGTAAATTATATAAGCCAACGAATTATTTAGAAATAGTGGTGGATAAAAATCTTCTAAATTGAATTTACTAAACCAAGAATCACAATTGATAAACTACCACTTTAAAATATATATTTGCTGTCCGGAGCAAGTTGGCATATCTGTACTAATCTAAACGATAGTGAATTTTAACCTAGTCAAAATATAAATATATTTTTGAGTAAGATTGTTTTTCGGTGATTGTTTTACTACCACTTGGAAAATTCATTCTCAGAAAGAGTGAAAGTTGGCAGGTATGACATTTATGATTCACCCATCCCAAAAGGGTAGAGAAGTTCAGAGCAGGGCTGAAATATACCGAGAAGGAAAAGAGCAAAAACTTGTAAGAAAGGTATTTCGTTCTAGCATTTTTTTCCAGAAACAATAGATTTTTGTAGCTACCGAGATTTTAGCACATATATAAAACTGCTTTATTCCTGTGAATAATTAGATATTGTTAAATAGCTTAAAAAAGAGAATCCTCCCGAAAACAAGTAAAAACTGAAATGGTTATACTACCAGCTTTTCCGTCTCGCTTTACCCATGGACATGGTATTTATTAATGGAGGAAAATAACATTAAGTGGCCGCATTAATATGGACATGTAAAATAGTACTTTTTGCCTTTAATTTGAACATGAATAATCCATATTAGTTTTGAGTATACTTGCAGGATTTTTATTTCAAATTGGGTTGTGGTAAATAAAATGAGGCAAGGAATTATCAATCTCAAATTTTAATAAATTTATAATAAAATAGTACGAATACCACTTTTTTACTCGAACACTTGGACATGGACCCAGTGCCCTACCAACCAGGCTATCCCAGCCCAATGATATATATATATTTTATTTTATAACCATCGTTGAACAGCCGACCAATTTTATGGGTTTACGACTACTGATGTTCAACTTCGTAGCCTTGTAATTTTAAACCCGATCCAGAAGACAAGGAAACTCCTGGATCGAGTATTGGGAGAAGTTTGCCTTCGCGGAGGACTTTTTGAGGGAGCTAACCCGCATTTGCGTTACAGGGAGAGGAGGACCACGAGAACCTCCCATGGTTAGCCTGACGGCAAGGGGACTCTAACCCATGATCCGTCTACCACTGAGGATATTTCACGTCAGCACTGCGGTTGGTGCAAGCCGGATGCGGAATTCGTACCGATTGGGATTCGAACCCGGTTCGCCTCGGTGGAAGGCAAACGCTCTATCCCCTGAGCCATCGCGACTCAATCATATATATAATCAATGTTAGTTCAAAGCATAACTAAATAATTTCATTTTGAACTAAGTAATGGTGAATTAAATAAATCAAACAATTATAATCCCGCCCACAAATAAATTGCTGAAGAATTACTTTGATTACCAGTTTTATCTTTTTACCCTGGTTGATACGGTTTTATGCTGGCACGTATTTGTGACAGTCGGCGTAAAAGGGTTAAAGCACAAACTTAGGTACCACAAGATGAAATTTTTCCAAAAAGCGTGAAAAGTTGGCTTGCCTGTAAATGTATAACCCTTAGCTTTTTAAATCGATTAGGTGATATTGTAGCAAGCAGGCTAAGCCATTACCTCCTACATTCGAAAGCCTCCACACGGTTTTTTATAAGTAGTCTGAGCAGACTATTTAAAAAGGGAACCAGAGGTGCGCATGAAACCTAATTCTATTTTAAAAGTTCGTTCGCTCGTTCGTTTTAGTGGAACTGGGCGTCTGAGGCCTTACGGCCCTTTTCCCATTCATCCTGAAATTAAACTAAGAAACATACATGACAAACTTAAAGTTTGGGGAGCAAATGGAGTTTTTGACTGTTTTAAAAGTAATTAAGAGAAATATTATATACATTTGGGAATTGAATCTGTAGTGGTTGACAAATAAATAAGACAAACCAATTATACTCATAAATTAAACAAATTTATAGACATATACCACTTTCTTAATTTTACTGGATTTTTTATTGAATTCGTAAATTGGCTTACCTTCATAGTGATCTGATCGGACTACTTCTAACAAAGAGCTAAGCTACTACTAATAACGAATCCTTGCCTAACACTTTTCACTGATTGCATACATTTGCAGGCTGATGTGCTCAATACAAATCTTCGCCAAATAGAAGATACATCAAGGGCACGCTTTTCACTGCGTGCCCCACACCTCATTTTTGCACTGGTCAATTTTTTATTATTAGTTGTAGACTGCTTCGGAATGAAATATTTTACTATAAATATATTTTATTTTCCAAAGAAGTGTAAGACCTATTGTAGTAAAGAAGAAATGCTGGCAGACTGTGCTGGTAATGTTATAATATTAAAACTATTTATTTTTTATGCATATTATGATTGAAGAACTGTGACCAAAGGGCAAGAGCGTTTGCCTCACAATGCTTTAACCCAGGTTCAAATCCCAGTGGCGGCTGGTTGACCATTGGCAGTCGTGAACTCAGAATCGGGTCGGCTGTTTATCGCCGATTATAGAATAGAAAAATATTGGTGAACTTTCATACTAAATTATTCTTATTGAAATCTCATTTTCTGGTAAGTATGTTTGCCCTTTATTTATTCTGTTTTACAACCAAAACTCCACATGTTATGGGGCTCTTAACACCTAGAGTTATGTTCCCTTTTTATTTTGGTTGATTTATGCCAATATCTTGTTTTTTCTGGATAATGTTTTTCTTGGTTTAAAAAAATGTCTTTATAAAATAAGACACAGCTTTAGTTGGCTGAAACACCCCATTGTTTATAACAATGAAACTGTAATTGTAGAGGTTATTGTTTGTTATGACTTTCTGCTCGTGAATGTATGTGCTTGACAGAAAATTAGTTTAACTTCAAAAGAAAGTTTTAATATCTTTTGAACAAGTCAGACAATTGTGTTTAAATAATAGTGTTATTTAAGTTTCTTACGAAAATTGATTTTTCCATATAAATAGATTTTTATTTGTTACCCAAGAAATGAAACTACAAAAACATTGTAGAACTATAATTTTATGAGTGGTACCAAAAAAATCACTCTGAATATTTTTCGATCTAATGATCGAATCATTCTAGGACTCAATGGTTCAAGAGGGTGACCTCAGTTACGCTTATTAGTTACCGCAGGCGCCATTTTAATCTATAAAAACTGTTACAGATATATACTTTCTCTAATTAAACATACCTTTTTTTTCGATAGATTGAGATTTCAGACCCCCAAGAAGTTGGCTGTAGCCGCAGTCTGGTCTCAATTGTATGGACAGGAGAGCAGTCTGCACCGCTTAGTGTTGATTTCATTATTATTATTATTTTGCGTATTTCACCGTCTCTCGAGAACTTTTCAAGCAAATTTTTCGATATAATTATAAAATTTGCTTATTCGAAGGTAATTCCATGCAAAAAAAAAGTATATATTTATTATCAATAAAATAATAAATTATTTTATTTCATAATGATCGTAAAAAAATTTGAATTGTAAGAAATGCAATTTTTTACATCATTTTGAATTATGTAATTTTATACATCAAAATACAAAATTTGAGGAAAATGGAACGATTAATTTTTGAGAAACCGAATTTCAACAACTCTCCTGACCAAACAGTGGCATATTTCCCAATTGCGGCTTTCCCTATAGTTTGAGGGTTAGAAATCCGAACCCGTCGAAAAAAAAGACATGTTTATTCAGAGAAAGTACATTTTTGTATTTTATTTCGTAAATTAAGATATCGTCTGTACTAACTAATTAGTATATTTTAGGTGACCCTCTCAGACCATTAAGACAGACTTCTAATTCGTGAAGATCCGATTCGATCAAAAGTTATTCAGTGCGGTCCGTTCATTCCCCCCCCCCAGATTTTTTTTATCTCTTTTGTTACAGTGATATTGCATTTGCACAATAAAATAATTTTGTTCAAACAAATAGTGTTCGATATTTTGTGAAGTAGAAACCGAGATCTGTAAACATACATGACAGTTGTATTAAGAAGTAAGATGTTTACAATTTTAACACTAAATATACCAACACTTAATCTATACCTATTTCTACCCTAGCCGAACAAATGATCGGACTTTATGCTTTTTGATTGAATGTATGAAATATGAATGCCAGGAAGTAAATAAACTAAAAAACCTTCATTATAAATGTGGCTGGGAGTGCTTTATTGGCTCTTGGCATTTCCGGCAAAATTAAATTCCTACTACACTTTAGCATCCAAATAGAGTCTCGGTGCTGCCATCTAGTTTGGCGGAAACAAGACGCCCAAATTAACATGACCAACGGTATCTCACCCATTGTGGTGGTCCTGAAAGAGTGGATACCACCTCTGGAGAACGCACTAGGTCTGCTCATCGGCAAGACCAATTGTGCAGCTCATTGGAAATAAAAAGAAAAGAGAAAAAAAACCTTTATTATAATTAAACAAAATTTTAAATTGCCAAGTTCCATGGATTACAAACACAAAGTGTAAGAATTTTTAATTCATTCTTCCCGGATTTTTTTTTACATATACAGGGAGTTAGCATTTTACATTTTTCGCAAACATATTTCTTCTAATTATTATTATTTCTATAATTTTTATAATTATAAGAATATATAAGAATTATAATTCTTATAATTAATATTATTTCTTCTAAGAACTGTCTTGATTTTTTCAAAATTTTTTCTGGGTAAAAACTAACAGTTTTTAGAAATGAAGTAAAGCTATCAAAATAAAATATAAGCTACGTACCAAAACATTTAGTTTTTGTTCATTTTTCTTACACAAAAATGCTAATTTTAACCCTTTAATGGGCCCTTTATTTCCAGTAAAGGTAAATTAATGTATTTTTGGAATTGAAATTGTTTTAAGAGCAGTAATTGATATAAAAAAAACTCATTTAGTTTATAAAAATGCCATTTTTTTTGGAGGTAAATATATTTAACATGACCTATTAGGAACTTACTGACTTTTATTTTTCTTTATTTATAAAATAAATTCCTTAAGTGCTACAAACTTCAAAAGGAATTATGCATTTTATAACTTTTATACGTTTTTTAAACGTGACAAATGGTTACCAATTTTATTCAAACTCACTTCAAGAGAGCTGAAGTTATTGAAAAATGGAAACCTAAATTAAAAGTGGTAAAACGTGGTGGTAAGTATACTTACCACGGCCTTCAAAAGGGTTAAAATTTTAGGTACTAAATTTGAATTTATAGTTATTCTGATTGAACAAACTACGCAACAGTCCTTACAGAAATGTTCCAATAATCAAATGCAATACGCTGAACACACATTACATCGTAATTTCTGATCCGATCACCTTATAAAGCAATAAAATGTTCTCTCGGTCAAATGACTGGTTGTGGTAGAATTTGGTATGCGACGAGTATTATTCGAAACAAACAAATTACATAAAAAATAATAATAGAATATTAAGTGTATATAATTGTTAGAAAAAGTCATGAAGTCAAATGTACAAAAACGATAAGATGATAAGCGCATTTTCGATGCGAAAGTTCCTAAACGGTCATTTGACTGGTTATGGCATGTATAGTGTTAAATGGATTTAATTCTGAGTAAAACTTTCTACTTGCTAATTTCTTAATACAAAATTAGGTTTGGGATTTTATTCTTGTTAGGTTCGTGAAAGTTTTCCCCCTACTTTTCTTCAAATGAGGCAAAATTAATTTATTTAAATTCCCTGCTCCTTCGTTTAATTTAATTAAGTGTATTCTCGCATCAAATATAAACTAAAAGTACTCTTATTTTGAATATGCGTGAAACGGTAAATACTTTTGAAACAATGTTCTGTTGGAGAAACTTTTTTTCTTAATCAATTAGCAAAAATGTATATCTTGTTAGATCGTTTAAGATATACCCTTGGGAGCATTTTCGACAAAATTGAGGTATTAAATCGTATAATTCTGCATACTCGTTGCATTTGGTTTAGAGTTTCACAGTTTTTCGATTTAAATATTATTCGCAGGATATTTTTTTTCCTAGCTTTAAGTTTTGATTCAACTAATACCACAAAAGTTTTCGCTAAATTTTACGACTTTATCTTAGTCACGTTTTTATGTAAGAGTTAATTAATGTTTTAATCATTGAGCGCTAATTATCATTAAGAGATAATTTAAACATTAATTAATTTGAGTCATTAAATGGCAAAGAGTATTAAGCTTATTAATCATGATTTTGAGATTAAAAGAGAATTTTAGTTCATTAAGTGATTAACACCTAATTCTAAAGTGATTTAACGGCGTCTCTTCCAATTTTTTTGAAGAAAAAAATGCAAAAAATTAATATATTTTTTTATTTTATTAATAAAAATCAAGACATAATACACAAGTTTAAAGTTGAATTGTGATTTTTTTATGCTTAAAAAGTCTTTAATTTATCAACAAATAAAACAGAGACAAACAAAGTATAGCAGTTGAGAAGTTTAGGACAAAAAAAAAAAAAAAAAAAAAAAACACTATTAGAGAACTGACTATTAGAGATTTTGTGATTTTTTAGATCATGCATCAATTTAAGGTAGTAAAAAAACACTAAAACTGAAGGTAATGCCAATAAACATTTAAGTCATAATCGCTTCACTTACCAATTAATTTGAGAAAAGCAAAAAATCAAAATATTTTTTTATTTCATTAATAGATACAAGGAACTAACACAAAATTGAAATTTAGTTTTTGTTGTGGCTCATTTAATTTACTATCCCGAGTTAAGTCGGCGAATGAAAAAAGTGAAATATTAGTCTTTGTGCAATTTATCAAACAACACAAAGTGATACTTGCCAAATACTAGTGAAGTGATACGCCATTTTTTACCCCTTTTTGTACGTAAATTCAGTACAATAGCACAGTTCTACAAACAAACAGCAAATCTCCCAAACAAACCGTGGCAAACTTCCAATCACAGAAGATGCCGAGTAAAAACGTGATAAAACAAAACGCCCGAGTTTTGTTGGGATATTTGCACAGCCGAGTTAACTCGGGATATACAGGGAAACGGTTAATGGTTTTATGGATTACTGAGAAGATACACCATAGACAATTTTTTATCCGATCATTTTTTTCATTTTAATATCGTAGGAGCATTTTAGTTTATTTTGATAGCTGCAATTCTTTATTTAAATCCCATTCATCATTAAATTACATGCAGTGAGGTAAAATACATTGATTTGGCAAAGATTGTGGTAGCCATAAAAAATCAAGCCGTTTGCTTGTGAAATAATAAAACAATGAAGAAATTCAATATGACAAATTGACGTTTTTACATAACATTAGAAATATTGTTTGTAGATTTAAATTAAAAATAACGATGAAACATGATTTGATGTGTACAAAAATTGATTTTTGAAAAATGAAAGACATAATTGATGATGATAGCTGCAATTGACAGAGCAGTGGGATTTATCCGAAAAAGATTTTTTTTTAAAAATTGGTAATAAATTTTTGCTTAAATTTTCCTTGCTTTCGGAAAATGTAATTATACGGGAGTTTTGATACATATTTATTTGGAATAAACTAAATTAAACTCAGTGGCGCGACAGCTCATAGAGGGCTAAGGCCTACCGTGTCCATCTCAGTTTTCTTGACCTAAGGCCCTGGGGTGCAGTAGCAGATGTTCTGGTCAGATGGTCAGCCGAACGCGGAACCCCCAGTGTTAAGTTCCCAAGCATGCTTGGTACTCATTTATCGAGTCCCACTGAAGGAATGAAAGGCTGAGTCAACCTTGCCCGGCCCGAGGATCGAACCAGTGACCTGTGGCAAGACAGCGCGAAGCTCTACCGCTCAGCCACCGGGCTTCATTTATTTGGAATACTTTTTCAGAGATGCCAACTAGCTCCAGACAGCAAATATATATTTTAAAGCGTAAGTTTATCAATTGTGATTCTTGGCTTAATAAATTCAATTTAGTAGATTTTTATCCACCACTATTTCTAAATAATTCGTAGGCTTATATAAATCACCACTTTATAATACTTATGTCATGCTATACCTTTTAAAAAGCAGGCAATAATAGTCAAATATATGCAAAATTTACTTTGAAGTTATTTACCGTTTTTTTTCATTATTTTGGGGAGCAGTTGACATCTCTGCTCCTTAAGTAATTATCATCTCAGGGTTGCGACAGGCGACTAAAAATGAAAAAAGTGGCAAAAACTTATTTCATTTTTATTTATTTACATTATTTCTTTAATTTATCAATCGTAAATACCACTATGACTTACATTTCAAATTATTCATATTTCAAGCAAAAGCATTATTTGCACTCACTTTCAATGGTAAACTGAAGAGGGAAAAAAGCTGCAAAAGGGTGCTAATTATTATTTTTAAATAAAATTTTGAATTTTTGGTTACCAATGGGAACCCTTTACTCTATATTGCAGGATAATATGGATTACAAGTTAAAAATTGGTTATTTCTTTCGAATAAAATGTAGAGTTTAAATCTTTTCATCACCATATTTCTTTAACTTTTTAAACGCTAAAGTTCCCTTTTTAGAACATGTCCCTCCTTCTAAATGCTGAAAATTATTAATTAAAATATTTTATTCTTCGCACTTAGAATTAAAAAAACTGAATATTTCTGTCAAGAAAAATTTCTTAATTATATAACATTATATATCATGTGATATATATCGTGTTCTGAAATCAAATAGCTGTTGCATTTCATACAAAATTATTAGCCAACTGAAGAAAATCTCCATTTAATTTGTATGCAAACCAGTTTTTCATAAAGTTTCTTAGATTACGGCTTTTCATACTATAAGTAGCTCACTTAGCACGGCATACTTAAAATAAGAGAAAAAATCGTATTACCTGAAAGAGGATTTCTTCGTGTTTTGTTTGACTAGTTTAGAATAAATGTTAATTGCCGTTACAGTGAGGAAAAGCAATTTTTTCTTTTTAAATTTTGCAATGTTTTCAAGAAATAGCTTCGTATTTATTTCTATATTTTTAGAACTTTTTTCGTACATTAACCTAAGTATTTAATTTGATTTAATTCTCCTTTCACATTGACCCTTTGCACTACCAGTACTTTAAAATGCCGTTTGAACTAATGCAACCACCGAATCATTCAAAGCTTTCTAAATATCTTCAAAATCAAAGGACTATTTTAATCTGATAAACACCAAAGACGGTAGCTGTAGAAAAAGAAAAACATCTTATCTACCTGGAAATATCGAATAAATAAAGAAGTTTCCTGAAAAGTGTTATGGAAGATACTCTCATGGCAGATGTAACCCCACTGCGATACATGCTATTAGTACTGTCAACTCAACCAAAGCGCTCCATTTTCCTACCAAATTTACGAGTTTAGGCCCATACCGAGACAAGCAAGCCGAGCTCTTACCTAACAAAAGATAAAAACTGTAACAGCTGGTTCTGCCTTATTTTCTGTATCTATTATTTCCAGGCTTAAAGATTGATCTTTTCATCGGATTTATATTTAGGTAGTCCAAAAACGAAGACAAATAGTAAAATAATAAGTAAAAAGAATTATTTTAATGAAAACTGATTCCTGCAAAAGATTTTATAAAATGGTCTAGAATATTTAAATAAAATTGCGGAAGTTTGATCGATTTGGCTTCCTTTTCCCCTTCCAAAAAAGGCTGTTTACGAGATAACTGAAAGAAATTAACACATTATTCATGTATTTGAATTATTTATATGTAGTGGGGTAAAATAATTTTGAATAAAATTAATTAAACCAAAAATACATGTAAGCGCAAGTTTTACGAATACTAGAAAAAATTTGCTTACAAAGCAGAGTAAATTGGCATTTCCAGGGTTCGTACGGAAAATCATCATCATCATCGAAATATATCTGGACGCCTGGGGCCGATTGCGGCCTTTTTCCCATTCGTCTTGTATTGTGGTCTTTAAGGTGGTTCTTTCTGGTAATTGGAATGCAATTACGTACGGAAAATATTAACTGGTATCACTTTTGTTAAAAAGAAGCTGAAAATCTCTTAATATTAGCTTCCACTATCTAATTAAAGTCTCAACCCAAATTTCAATTCCTTTATCAGCCAAAATATATTTTTCAATTAAAGGAAATATATGTAGAATTTGAGACTATTTCGATTACACGGAAAAGATGACCGATCTTCTTATCAAAATGATTCGTAAAACAATTATTTCAATTTTAAAAACATAACATGCAAAAAAAAAGCAAAGTTCCATCGTGTATTTACATTATAGCCAAGTACATCATAGTATAACTTTATTTAGATCTAAAATGAGGTTCCCGAACATTTTTTTGTAACTAAAGTGGTAGCTAACAATTAAAATTATTTGATTTATTCAAACGTAATTATCGTATCACTTTATTTAGAAATCCACTTCTCCCATCTTTACAAAATAGGCCAGTTCCGTGAGCTTTTGGAGTTCGCTTCGTATTTCTTCAACTTTTAGGAAGTTAAGCGGGTAACTGTTGTAAATTGCTCAACAGTTGGTTTTTCGATTGATTTATTTCCACTTAAAATGCACTCATCAAATTTTAAATCTCTAACTGCAGATTTTATCTAAATTTTTATTTTAATAAAACAGTGACAAAAAATGTTATCAGAGTAGCATTGGAAAATATTTCATATTAAAATGAAAAGTTTGTTTTCTAAGCAATTGAATTCTGCACAAAATTGTTTATTTAATACAAGAAAAAAAATCTTCACTCTACTTTTAAAATGCAAACCGATTAAACTTTTCTGTCTGTTTACGAACGGAATAGTCAAAACAGCTCGGAGAAGGCTCCAAAAGCTCTAAGTCGCGGAACTGAACCAATGATTAAAAAGTGCGCTGCTATTTCATTTATTTATTTATTAATACATATTTTTAGACTTTACTTATGTTTATTAGTTTTGCTAATTTTACTTCTGCTAAACACCAACTTCCTTCGATTAATGGAGTGTTTTTTTTAAAATTTAAAGTGGTAGTAAATTTCAGAATTTACAGTTTTACTTCTGACTTAATAAATTTGATTCACAATGGTTTTGATCTTACTGTATGCATTCAATTAAAACAAAAATAAAAGAATTGGAAAGTTGAACTTTATAAGTGCTGGCAAATTAAAACATATTAAGATTACTTTAATCCGGGATTGTTTGTATACCGGAAAGATATGAAACTGGTAGTAAACTCAATTACTTTCCAGCTTGTTTTCACAAGGAACCATGATTACCAATACTTATTAACAGTTATTTTTCATCACAGGAAACAGTCTCGTATATGCAGTATAATTTTTAATATGCTCTGATAGCCAAAGCATTTATTTCTCCCGAAAACAAATTAGATACATAACGGTATTACTGCCAGTTTTATATCCTTTCCAGTATGTAATCAGCCCTGTTTAATAATTATTTTGCTACCACTTTAAACATAAGTGAATGTTGGGACTTCCGAGTTGGTATTGACATTGGGGAACGCATTTATACAAATACTTGATCTTGCCTAATTCGAGTGTGGGGCTTAGTTTTACTCCTAAAGTTTTTTTTTTTAATGAGACTTTTTTTTTCCTTTCAAAATGTACAAGTTTAAAAATATTATATATAACAGGGGATCGCGTAAACATTATGACCAAGTTGGGGCATATCATCAGGATTAAAATTCCATAGGAACCCATGCCTGGAAATGGTTTCATAATAGGAAAACGCCTCTAGTGGTGTATGACGACATTTTCAGACATGGGTTCCTATGTCTTTTTAATCCTAATGACGTGTCATACCTCGACTTGAAGTATGTCGTAACATTTATGCGAACTTGTTATGCATACCCTCCAACTGCTACGGAATTTCCGTAGTTTCAGAAATCTTCTTTTCTGACGGTAGCAAAATTAATGTCTTAATATTTAAAAAAAAATTAATTTTAGCGTAACTTGTCCACTATTACTTATAAAAGTGCAGGCCATATGGCTAGATTCTAAATTCTGATAAAAGTTTTATGAGAGATCCATTTGCTTTAAAAATTTCTACTTTGGTTCGCTACCACTAAAAAGAATTATTTTCAAAATCCTCATAAGTTGGAGGGTATGTATTAGAGTCACCGGAAAGTAATTTCATTTCAGTACATTTGATATTTGCTATTTCAATATTTTTGTCGTACCTTTGGGATCCAGGCACTATTTAGCAAACCCCCAAAAATACTTGTAATTATTAGTCGTAAGCCCAAAAAAATTGGGTCGGCAGTTCTGTTATAAAACAAATTAAAACTGACTTAAAAAATATCTTGGAATCAAATTTGGAGGGATCATAAAAATAGAAAATATGTTTTCTAACTGTTTCAAAATAAGTTCGTACATTACATAAATACAATTTTACAACTAAATCGTCTACATATTGAACTTCTGAAGGATGATATTTTTTCTTCTTAAAAAAGAAAAAAAATTACGAACTTCCGGAATTGACTAGAAAAGAAGCGAATCAGCTTGCTAATATTGAACACTTTAAAAATTTTTTTAAATAATTTATTTAACAAATTGTACATTTTAAACTCCCGTTTTTTTAACTAATAGTTGCCGACAAAGGATCCGATTTGAAAACAATGACTAACTTTTCAACTTGCTGCTATTCTTTTGACTTTTGCAATTACGTAGTTGGCGACAAATCATACTTACCTCCACTGAGCTTATTGTTTTAAAAAGCGATCACTGCCAATGTTTGTAAGCATGAATAATCTAACTTGGTCGAGACAAATTTCAAGTTTCTGTTGCTTAAACAAGGGATTTCTTGACGGATCCAATTAGAAGGCTATGATGAAACATCGTAAATTCAATGGGAAGGGTTTTCGCTTTCACCTTTATGACCTTGGAGGAGTGATATATGGGATAGTCTTCGTGACTCAGTCCAGAAAGTCGACTTTTTTTTATTCACTTCCGGGAATTTTATTAAATTTAATTTCTTATTTTCCGCATTACTTTCTGATTAAAGCATGTTGAAATCAACATTGTAAATTTAACATGAAAATTTAATAAGTGTTTAAGTTTTCCGAGAATAGCTTACATAAATTTCATTTTATTCTGTAGCTGGCAATGAATAATGGCCACTCCATATCCATATGTTCAAATAGGAATCTCATCAATGAACTCCACCCAGACGACAAGAGAACTCCTTGATATAGGATTAGGACAAACTCGCTTTCCAGGAAGATTTTTCTATGAAATTTACCACGTAACATGAGTTTCTCTTTGCTTATGACTATGTATTGAACCATTTTGATGGAATTATGTTGTATGAAAACTATATTAACCATGTGACTATGTGATGTTGCATGAACCATGTGATGGAGCTGTCTGTCAAGAAGCCGATTCTAGCCCACTATCCAACTGGAGATACAGTCCAATGCTGACAGCCTTATATCCTCGGCTCAGAATAAAATATTTTGAATAGCTTGATAAAAGTTCGATAAAACGTAATGCCTTAAACGGCATCAAGTAACAGTTAAGGTGCTTTAATAAAAATTCTGGATGGTTTTATGATACCTTTTAACTTCATGGTTTTGATAATTTTAACCATTTCATGCAAGTCCGATTTTTTTCTCACGCTCTAATTACGAGCAAAAATAAATTTTGTTTGAATTTTAAAAAATAGTCTAATACTTACTTAAAAAAAATTCGAAATTATATTTATACTAAAATATAAAATTTTAAAAAAAGTAATTAGATTTTTTAAAATTTATATTCAAAAATTTACCAATAATTGATTTTGTAAATTAAAGAAATTTCTGTGATGAATAACTTTCTCTTAGATATAAATAAGTGGAAATTTAAAAAATTATTATTTGTAAGTGAACCGTGTTTGTGAGATTTTACCTTTAACAAAAAAAAAAAAAAAAAAAAAAAAAAAAGAACACCGATGTTCCATGCTGAATTTCAAAAAACCATAAATTATTGAAACTCTAAATATAATATTCTTCTAAATATAATATTCTATATTTGACAAATAAAATTTAAATTACAAATAAGACAACTAAAATGTCAAAAGATTAGTTATAATTTTGTCATTTTACCCATTTATTTTCTCCTAAAACGCGTATATGAGATTTTTATCCCCCTAAACCAGAGCAGCCAACTTTCTACACTTTTTGTAAAAATTTATTCTAGAGGTAGCTATGTTTATGTTTTCATGTATTATTTTTTTTATTCATTTTAGCTTGTTTTCTACATCATTACATATAAATGGCTTAAAATCTCATAAGCAATGCCACTTTGTTCTTTCTAGGTGAGGCTTTTAAAATGTTGGCAAAAATGAATGATAGCTTTTAAATCTCAACGACTCAGCAAAATATTTTTAAAAAAACGTATTAGTTGGTAGTCCTGCTAAACATATCTGGCCTGTTAGTATCCCTGCCATTTTTTTAAAAATTGACTAAGGATGATTTTTCAGAGTGTTATTAAAAATAAACTTGAATTGCAGTCATCGTTAAAACAGCTACAGAGAGTCCGTAGTATTTCATTTCTAACTTTAAAACGGTAATGAATCTAATAAATTTATTTCGAATTTTTGGATTTATAATTTAATTTTATATGATTTTGTTTCACTATATGCAAATAAATCATTGTTTTATTTAAAAGCAAGTTATACGAACGAAAAAGCGCGAAAGCCATAGCAATTGTGAAAAATTCATTTTAATTACAATAGTATTTAATTACAATCGTATCCTGGTACATGTACTTCAGGGTTTTATTAATGATCGCAGTCGCGTATGAATCATTTTTTTCGGTTGTCATCGGTTGTACATCGCACTTCTCATTCTAAAATATAAAATAAAGGCTTTTTTCAACATCGCATTTAAAAAAGCCGTTATTTATCAGAAGGTCGTAGTGCTATCTTGACAAATAAGGACTTGTATACGGATCATAAGATAGAATTAAATTTTCCTAAGGCTAACCGTGAGAGGTATCGTGGTTTTCCTCTCCAAGTAACGCAAATGCGGATTAGTTGCGTCAAAAGTTTTCTACGAAGGGTAGTTTGTTCCAATGCCGGGAGTTCCTTTGTTTTTTGGATTGGGTTCAAAATAACAAGGCTACGAGGTTGAATATTGGTAGTCGTAAACTCAGAATTGGGTCGGCTCTTCAACGCCAGTTATAAAATAAAATAAAATCAGGACATCCCAGTAAAAAATGGCGCTCTGAAAGATATGATTTTACCATATTAGTTACAAAATTTAAATGATTTTACAACTAACATAACTAAATTATTTAACTTCGGTGAAACAATGACATTCTCCAAAATACATAATTAACGCGAGTAATTATATTTTGATCTGAAATTATGCATTTGCAATATTCCTGAAAGCTGCTTTTGAATTCAGATGAGAAATTATAAACTTAGCGTTAGAGGTAATTTTCATATCGTTATAAATTTCGCGTGAACGCAACACGGTTAAGAGTCTGTAATACAATAGATTTTTTCACATTACATAAGTCCATAAAATAATTATAATGCCATATACCTTTACCATAAATTATCGATTACTCTAAAAATTAAGAAAGCATTTTAATATTCCGATAACTATAAAACGTAGGAAGAATAATTGGTATAAAACTTAAATATCTAGGAAGAGTTTTTAGAATATTGTAAGGGAAAAACAATATCTCCTATCCAATCAACGTGACTTATTTATGAACTTGAAGTTCATAGGAAGTTCACTATTCAAAATATAGTTTATATCTACCTATATACGTGATCTAGTTTGTAATTATGGGTAAAGACATCAGTATAGAATAAGCAGGATCGCAGACAGGTGGATGAATTTATTTGTCTAAATATTTTTTTCTTCGTTTTCTTCAAGAACAGGATGTTAGGCATATTCAAACTAGTGGGAGGTATGGGTGCTTAACTGTAGGGATTCGGCCAACCTCTCCCTTCTTTTTCACCTAAAGTTGGGATTCTGATTGAAAAGCAATCAATAGAAATGTTATTGGAAATATGTTAAGAATTTACTGTTATCTGATAATTTATGTTGGCAGATGTAAATTTTTCATAAAACTGTAGAATTTATAGGGTAGAGGCGTTAAAAAGTGCTTTCTTGGAGTTTTTTTAATGACATTTAGTTGTTAACTTTTCCATTTTAATTGTTTAAAATCAATTAATTTTTTTAAATACCCCTTAAGATCTTTTATTAAAAATGTTCCTTCAAAAAGCAAATAAATAAAAATAAAATGAAATTGTCACAAATATTTTATTATTAAAAATATGTTTTTTTGTTTCAAAAACAAGGTAATTTTGTCTATTATAATATATTAACATTACAAACATTCCTTTTGTATGTTAATATATTCCCTTATGTCACTTCCTTGGTGAGACCAAGCGAATTTAAGGCAGAGGGTGTTTTGTTTTTCAGTGGTGCCATCTATGGCTAAGAATAAGTCTTCAGCCGCACACACACGTCACTGCCTGTTTGAAGGCAGACCGCGCATTCCTTCATTCTTCCACAGATTCTTAATTTTGACCTGAAATGAAAGGTAGACAGGTATCGAATATGATTAAGCATAAATTTTAAATTTTCGAATTCCGTGCATGTAGTGGCGTGAAAAATAACTATAAATCGAATTTATAAAGGGCAGAATATTGCATTAAAGCATAAATTTAGCTATCACTAGAAGAAAATTTTCCATGTAGCGTAGCAAGTTGGTAAGCCTGCTTAAACATGCTAATATTTTTTATTCATTTATTTATTTTTTTAACTTGTAGAAACGAAGCAATCGTATTCACCATAATTTAGTTATGATATAACCATCTATATTTCGATCTGAAATTAGATCAATGAGATAGGGGTAGCCAACGCTAGAAAATTTCGTATTAGTCTAAGCACTTTTCAAAAAAATTGATTTTCACGTCCAAAATTAAATGTTGCATTTTCGCAACAGTTGTCTAAAATGAGTGCAAATGACGAAATCCAACACAAAAACGTACTTTCTCCTCTACTTCTTCACCCTAGATAAATTGGACGAGGGTTAGCCGTAATCTGGAAAACTGGTCAATTGTTTGGTCAAGAGAGCGTTCAAGAGTTTGGATGATGTCTTAATGCTAATTTCTCTTTCTGCGCTTGAAAACTTTGAAAATCTCGAAATAGACTTTGTACAATTTTTTCTTTTTCCTCTTGCGGCTACAACGCCATTTGCGAACTTAAACTAACTAAAAACCAAACCTTAAAATCAAAATGGGTAACTTTTTTAAAAACTCTAAATTAAAAGAAAAGATAAACAAATAAATAAAAAATAAGGGTAACAGTTTAAGATTTAAAAATTGCTCTTTAACTAGTGGATGAGGTAGAGAGTTTATTATCAACATATTTACAATACATTACAATTTTTTATGCAATTTTTCATGTCATTTTCAAGTACGTAACTTAACATATCAAAATACAAAACTTGAGAGAAATGGGTTCTGGTGAAATCAACATTTAACTATACAACATTTTCAAAATTTGATTTCTCCGGAACAATTCAACCGATTTCGCCAAAATTTTGTATTTCGCACTGTAAATTTACCAAATTTAAAGAGACGTAAAAGTTTTATACTTTGCAATTCAAAATTGTTTTGAATATTATTAAATAAAATAATAATAAATATTTATTAAAGTTTATTTTTTGCATGGAATTATCGTTGGTTAAACAAATTTTATAATTGTGAGCAAAATTTTTTCAAATTGCTTAAGAAGTACTCAAAAAGTCAACTTAAAATTAAGGGGTCCAAACTTTGGATTGCTCTCATGACCAAATTATGGAGATCATATTTCCCTGATTGCGACTACCCCCTATATTTTGGGGTCTGAAATCCGAAACCATGGAATAAAAGGTATGTTGATTGAGAAAGTGCGTTTTTGTGTCTGATTTCGTAACTTGAAATATCATCAGCACTTATTAATTGGCATAGTCTAGGTCATTCCCTCGAACCATTTAAATTGAGTCCCCAGAGCGTAAACGGTGGTCCGTAAATTTTTTTGCGCATTGTACATGAATGTCAAGTTACTTTAAAGCAATCAACGAGAATGAAATACGAGGGTTGCTATTTATATTTCTGGCCTTGGCAACAGTAAGTGTTGCTAGGCGACCGCAAACGATTTTAATCGAAAGTTTGATATTTTTAAATATAAATTCAGCAGACGATTTACCATTATAGCTTCATTTGTGTTGTTGACAGTAAATTGAAAAGTTCTTCTCTTTCAAAAAATGGAATTGAATCGTGAACATTTTCGTGCCATTATTTTTCATAACTTTCGACGTGGATTGTCAAGACAGGAGTGCTTCGATGAACTTAATTCCTTATTCAGCGATAAAGCGCCATCCTACAGCACTGTAAAAAATTGGTATAACGAATTTAATCGTGGTCGATGTTCCATCCAGGACGAATCCCGTGCAGGTCGTCCAAAATCCGTTGTTGTGCCAGAAAAGATCGATGCTGTGCGTGAACTGATAAAGCAAGATCGTCATGTGACATACCGTGAGATAGAGGCGTCTTTGGACATTAGTATGACTAGCATCAATAAAATATTGCATGAGCATTTGAGCGTAAAAAAAATTTGTTCGCGTTGGATCCCACATAATCTGACAAACGCTCAAAAAAAGGCTCGTGTCGATTGGTGCAAGGAAATGTTGGAAAAATAAGTTCAAGGTACATCAAAGGCTGTGTATAACATCTGCACAGGTGACGAATCATGGATCTATGCATATGAGCCGGAAACAAAACAGCAATCAACTGTATGGGTCTTCCAAGATGAGGCAAAACCAACAAAAGTTGTTCGAGGAAGAAGCACATCGAAACAAATGATTGCCTGTTTCTTCGGCATTAACGGTCATGTGGCAACAGTGGCGTTAGAGCAACGCAGGACGGTCAATTCTGAATGGTACACGACCATTTGTTTGCCAAAAGTCATCGGAGAAATTCGAAAAAAGTAGAAGAACAGGCGAATCATTCTTCATCATGACAATGCGAGCTCTCGCACATGGACTCAAACAAAGGCATTTCTGACGGAGCGAAAGATCGAACTGATGGATCATCCGCCGTACAGCCCTGATTTGGTACCCAATGACTTCTTCTTATTCCCACACATCAAAAATAAATTACGTGGACAATAATTTTCGACCCATGAAGAAGCGGTTGATGCATTCAAAACGCATGTTTTGGAGTTACCTCAATCGGACTGGAAAAATGCTTTGAAAATTGGTTCAAACGCATGCAAAAGTGTATTGATCATCATGGAGAATATTTTGAAAAACAATAAAACCAATTTCGATCCTACATATTTGTTTTTTCATTATTAGGCCAGAAATATAAATAGCAACCCTCGTACACCAATTACTAACGCTTATAGCTCTGAAAAAATATCTATTATTGGAATGAGATGCTTGTCGTCTAAAGCATTACCTTACTAATAAGCATGCTGAATTCTCCCATTTTAACAGATTTTTTTTTTGAATATTTAAACCCGTAGTAAATTTTGCACTTTATTTATGATTTAATAAATGATCACCACGATTAATAAGCATTTCAAACAAATATATGAAACTTGATAATAATTATATAAAAATTATGTATATATAGAATTAAATAGAACCTTAAAACTCTTTTTTCTATGCACCTTTCTAAAAAAAAAGGTATCTTAATCATTTTATCTTTTAAAAAAATTATTTTGGTGTTAAAAATACATGTGACCCCTGGAATATATAAATATAATAAATTGTTACTTTTTGATCTATAATCTTGCATTAGCAATATTTTTTTTTTTTTTTTTTTTTTTTTGCCGTCCAGGAATCGAGCGGTCTGCGTGCCTGACTGTGAAGACAATGGTTGTAGGTTCGAATCCCGCTCAGGGCATGGATGTTTCTGTCCGTGTGTTGTTCTGTATTGTGTGAATGTGACCCACCCTATAAACGGCTATCTGTGGCAGTGTGGCGTAGGTAATATTGCTCGCCACTTAGGTTCACGGGTGCTCACTGGGTAACGTTAAATGAGCAACACTTCAGGCATCTTCCGAGGTGAAGAACGAAAGATCAATGTCAGCAGTAAAAAAAAAAAAATTAAAGAAAAGAATAAAAAAAAAAAACAACTTTTTTTTTTGAAAAAACCTAAGGGCAACTCTGCAAAATATTGCATAAATGCTACTGGGGCGAACATTTTGCAGTGATGTATAAAGTTCCTGTATGAAACCTGTAAGTTCCTATATTGTTATCATTTACGCTTTGGTCATTAACTTGGAAAAAAAATTTTTTTTCGTAAGAAAAGAACAGATATATTTATTTTATTTCTATGAATGTCCTGTCGACTTCAAGATGAATTTCAAGAATAAAATAAATGATCTCATATTTTTGAAGAAGTTCGCCTAACTTTTTCGCTTTCGAAGACTGATGCATGATGTATCACGCATTCACAAAAGTGTTATTTATTAGTAGCTGAAATCATTCAAAATAAAATTAAGAAAACCAAAATTAAACCGAGGAGTATTCTTAATATAAAATTTTTATCCTCTATTAACTCAAGTTTGCTTAAAATAATTTACTTTCGTTATTTACAAAAATATGAATACCGTTTACCCACATTCAATTGATGCGGTGAGATAAGTACTTTTTAATTTCCACAAAAGGATTTACATGGTGCACCTTATTTATCTCTTAATATAGTAAATATATATCTAGCAACATATTAGTTCATCGTGTTGAAAACTAGTTCATAATTTCAAAAATTAATAGAAAAAAATTGAAAAGTGAATCCATGGATACTCACAAATACTAAAAAGAATTTTTTTATTTTTTTTGAGAAACATGAAGTTCATCGTTCTTTTAGTGAAATACATTAATTTTCAAACCACATCTAACTTTTTAAAAGATGAGTTTAAAAGTATAGATTCTAAAAAAATTATTACCTTTTTTATTATCCAGTAATACCACTTTCTAATTATAACAAGAGCGTTTCAAGTGCCTTTGTTCTTTTGTAATTTTGATGTCTTCATATCAAAGTCAGAATTTTTGCGACACCTTCATTCTTTTTGAGGAATTTAAAGCCAGATTTTTTTTATACCAATTGATACCATATTGAGCTTTCATTTTTAACCCGGAGGCTGATTTGATCTCAATAGTTGTCTTTTAGAGGAAAATGCGTGATTTTAAATTTAGTTATATATTAGAACTTCTAGAAATCTTGATATTGGTTGACATTTCAAGATATATCACTGGAGTAGATTTCTGAGAAAATTGATGAAGTGGTTTGTTACTGAAAAGTAAAAATACTTAAGAACTCTGCAATGTTCGAATTTTTGGCAGAAACTGAAATTTCATGTAAAGTTTTCATCTATCTTAAGTATTAAGGAATTGTCTGTAATCAAAATTAGATAAAAAGAAAACGAATATGTTATTGGATTACCTGGAAAGTTCGTGGCGATTTTCTACGAAAGGAATTCACTTAAGTCCACGAATTACATTCAAGTGGTTGAAAACTACATATCAAAGGAGTTTTAAATTTTTCCTAATTTCTCCACCACTTTCAATTCAGATAATATTAATTTAGCATGTGTCAGTCTTCAATACATGCAATAAGTTTTCAAATCTTTGTTGAGACCTAGAAAATTCCTCTTTTAAAGCAAGAAATATATTTGATAGTAAATTCTGCCACCACTTAAATATTGTTAATGGATGTTTGGAAGCTCCACCCATCAAAAATCCGATCAAACTGTCAAGTCGATCTAACAATTATTAATATAATAGATAGACCAAATATGCAAAACAATATATCGATCTAATATATATAGACCCAATATATAAACCTACAAGTTCTAGCTTGAACGAACCCACTATGAACTGATCGTTAAGACACGGTTCCCAGCAGATCAACGAAGTCTAGCATCACTGATTGTGGTCACTGTGCGGGTGGGTGACCACTTGGATTAGTCTGCATAGGGACCGAGGGTGTGCGGTATTGGTCCTCATTAATTTGGTCTACCCTAAAGTGCTCGACTTCGCGTGTAGGTCGTCGGGTTACCGAAGCGGGGTGCCATCCCCTCTGCAGAGGATCAAAATTGCGATGGCATGTCTTCGGACCATCGCCAATAGCCCATTGTGCAGCTCCAGTGCGACGCAAATGCACTACATCAACAATTTGTACGGCCATTGAGAAATAATTTTCTTAGCGGTAGCAACGTTAGCGTTTTGGCGTATTAAATCTTGAAGTTTCAAAAAAACTATTTTATTTTTAAACCACCACGACGAATCAAAAATTAAAGAAAATATGCTGTTGGCTAATTTTGCTTGTCGATGTCCTAATAGTTTCGATTTTAGAGTATTCTTCCAAACATAATTGTTGTTATAGTACCACTTTTATATTTTTTATTTTATAAGCGTCGTTGAACAGCCGGCCGAATTTTGGATTTACAATTACCAATGTTCAACTCCGATCTAATAAGGCAAAATTGGAATGCCTTGCTTACTTCTCGTGTTTCTTCAAGAAATTGGAGAACCAAATATAATAGACCAAACTATTTCAGATAAGCCCCGTGAAAAGGTTGAATTCAGGCCTGTCAACTGCCTGGCGAATCACCTTTACCGAATTGACATTTTCACGAGTCCTGATTACCCACTTTATGGCAAACATTGACCATTTGTTGGGATGCACGACTCAGCGTGGGGACTCCGAGTTGAAGTGATACTGTCTCTTATTGTCTTCTTTTTTATTCCTCTTATTTGTTAATCTTAGAATAGTTCATTTTCCTTTGAAATTGGAAATAAAAATTCAACTCCGTAGCCTTGTAATTTTGAACCCAATACAGAAGACAAGGGAACTCTTGGATCAAGTATTGGGGGAAATTTGCCTACGTGCAAGACTTTTAGATGGAACAAACTCGCATTTGCGTTATATGGAGAGGGAAACCACGAAAACCTCCCAGCCTGATGGCAAGAGGTCTCTAGCCCATAACCTGTCTTGCACTGAGGATATTTTTTTTTCTCAATGGCAGGCACTGAATTTGAATCTTTGCCTATACTATGCCAGAATTGTTGCTCATTTCGCGTTACTCAGCTGGCACCTGTGAACCAAAGTCACGGAGGCGAGCAACATTGCCCATGCCACACTGCCACAAACCCGTTTTATAGGGTGGGCCACATTCACACATCATACACACACACAACAGAGGACAGCACAAAGAGAGAGAGAGAAACATCCATGCCCAGAGCGGGATTCGAACCCGCAGCCTATGCCTTCGTAGTCAGGCACGCTAACCGCTCGGCCACCTGGTCGGCGCACTGAGGATATTTTACATCAGCACTGGGGTCGGTGCGAGCCGGGTGCGGAAAGCGCATCGACAAGCCATTGCTCGGACTCGAACCCAGTTCACCTCATTGGAAGGCGAACGCTTTATCCCCTGAGCCATCGTGGATCTAAACCACTTTGTAAAATCTTTTTCAACGACCGTACAAGTTAGCAGGTATATAAACCCATCATTAAACATCATCATAATCCATCATAACATCATTAAACATCATATAAACCCATCATAATCCATCATCAGCTCAGATATATCTCAGAGGGCGGCGCTAATCGGAAAAACGTAAAGAGTGATGACAAATGTTTCATGATGTCTGAAATTTAAGAGATTTTTTATTTAATATATATATATAATTTATATTATTAAGAGAGAATATATATATATATATATATATATATATATATATATATATATATATATATATATATATATATATATATATATATATATATATATATATATATATATATATATATATATATATATATATATATATATACAAATTAACATGAAAAACATGAATAAAATAAAAAACTAAATTGTAGAGAAACAAGAATAGTAAAAGCAAATAGTCGTTATCAAGACACATCTATTGCTTTAAATGCGATATTTCTGAATAAAGAATAATTATCCTAAGATAAAAATTATTCTTTAATATATATACATGTAGGGGAGAGTTGAGTTGAGAGGGGAGGGGAAAACGGGATACCATTATTGTTTTTATTTACTACGGAAAATCTGTTAAAAAGTGAATCACACATTATTTTTTATAGCTACATCACTTATTGACGCACAGAAAAAAACATATTTTAAACTAATTTCAATGACTGTGAGATAGAAAAAAAATTATTTTCCAAACTATTACATACCCCGTTTTATCATACCTGGGTTAGACCAAACGGGACAGGTTTTACAATGTTCATTTTTTTGTGTAAAACTAATTGACAAACATAATTAACTGATAGAAAACTGTGAGGCAAAATTTCTATAATTTGTATTCATGGGATTTTATTGCTTGTAACATTTTTATATAGACTGTTGTTTTATAATTAAGTACACAAAAATTAAGATGCTACATATGCTTTTATAGATTTTATGAGTTTTCAAACATGAACGCTTATTCCGTAATTTTCACTGTCGAGACGTGTCTGGTGCCCTTAAGAGGGATTTCTTAGCAGTCCTTTCTTCAATTCTCTGGGTTCTTTCTTGTTGTTTAATCATCCTTTCTTTTTCTTCAATTTATAATTCACCTTTACATGGGGATGATGCTTTTACTACAGTTTTCTTCTTTCTCTTATCAGCCATTTTTTCAGGGAGTAGTCCTTTTACTTGAGGTACAGGTGGAACATACTTTGGAGAGATGGAAAAGGGTAGCTTAGGTCGATAACAAGAGAGTTCTTGTCCTTTCTCCCCTGAGGATGTAACAGATTGGGAAACTGCGATGTCCCTCGAAGATGTTGAAGGTTGCTCTTGGTCTTTGCTCACATCTGTCTGGTGTTCAACGCCTGGAGGTTCTTACTGCCGGTCTGACGTTGGTGACGTGGTAACAGAGGGTGCAAACGAGTGATCTGGGAAGACGTCAGGATTGTAAGGACTTATGCCCATTAACGGTAGTTTCTGCAACAACTGCCCGTGAGTAGGCTGCGTTGAACAGTTTTGCAACGTCGTAAATTGTAACGTATCTACCTGGATGATTGAACAGCCACTTTCGAACTTCTTGTTCATAATACGTGCTCAGTGGAGCCACGAAAGTGACATTCAGGGGCTGAAGGCGATGAGTTGTATGGGGGGGGGAAGTTCAGGATGATTACATTATTTTCACTTGCCAAATTTACAAGTTCCAAACAATTGGTGGGACTGCTGTGTCCATCAAGCAACAACAGCACTGGCTTCTTATGCCTACGGTTGGAAGATTCTATGAACTTTTGAAACCAAACAATGAAGGTCTCCTTAGTGATTCAGCCAGTCTTGTGATACACTGCAAACGATCCTGGGAAAGCATCATCCATGAGTTTTGGTTTTTCCTTCACTCGAGGAAATACAAGCATAGGAAGAACGAATACTCCAGTTGCACTGATGCATGTTTCAACAGTGACCAAAACTCCTCGTTCATCTGAAGACAAGCTACCCACTTGCTTTCTGCCTAGTAGACTCAACACTTTTGAAGGTTTGTTTGGCACTGTTAGAATTCCTGTTTCATCAACATTATGAATATCATTTGTAGTAATCTTATGTTCACTTAATAGCGAATTCAAAAGTTCAAAAAACTGCTTAACTGCAGTGCGATTAGACCCTTTCACTCGTGGGTTCTGAATTTCGGAGGCTAAGTTCCTCCAAGAAATGAATACAACCAACACTTTCCAGTCATTTTTTTCCTGAGTTAAAATTATGCTTAATATTGTTTCTCTCAGCTTACTCAAATGCTAGCATTCGTATGTCCGTTAGAGTTATACCAAATAATCTCCCTTCTAGAGCCAATACATACTTAAGCGTTTTTTTTTGTTCAGCATTGGATACTGTCTCAT
This sequence comes from Parasteatoda tepidariorum, assembly GCF_982258835.1. Taxonomy (NCBI): domain Eukaryota; kingdom Metazoa; phylum Arthropoda; class Arachnida; order Araneae; family Theridiidae; genus Parasteatoda; species Parasteatoda tepidariorum. The sequence goes on from NC_141766.1 coordinate 60,721,933, forward strand.
ATCTGTCCAACTTTTTAACTGCTGCCAATTCAGGGGTCAATGTATTTGTAGGAGCCTTTTTCCCCTTTCTTTCAGTGCAGTAATAATAATATAGTAGAAGTAATATTAATAATAATATAGTAACTATAATTTCAATATAGTAGAAGTAATAGGCCAACAAATAAATAGGTGGATAAAGCGGGACATAAAAAAACTTTATCCCGTTTTATCCAACTCGTAAGTGTCCCGTTTTGCCAAACTCCGACACTTTTTAAAACAAACATGACTGCTGCCTGAACATGAAAGGAAAATTAGATAGACTTCACATGAGAATACTCGTTAATAAATGCTTCATCAAATGTAATACTCACCGGAATTGTAATCCCATATATGTAGGCTGTACAATGTAAAAAAAAAACGCATGTAAATGTAGAAAATGGCGAAGAAAATAGAGTAAAACAGTTCTGAGACCTACAACTTTATATCAACTAGTGATCTCGAAGCGGGACGCACTGAGAATGATATAATCACGGTCGAATAACAAGTTTCTGTCGTCGTCCGCCAGATAGCTACAAAAGTCTGGTTCCTAGGCGACGTATCCCGTTTTGTCCGACTATCCCGTTTTATCCAACTCTCCCTTATATATTTATTTATTTATAAATACACTTAGTTTCGAAACCTGGGCAAATGAAAAGCATCTATCTATCTTGGAGAAAAAAGTTTTGAGAAAATGTATCAATGGTACATAAGGGCAGAGACACAATATATGTACTGACTATATGTTAGAGCGACAAATACTAACAACTTCATTAAACAAGCTGCATTAAATTTGCTGAACAGTCCCATCTCCTTAAATTCCTGAATCTTTAATTTTAAAGAGATGAAAACCAGAAGAAGGATGAGATTGAGGTGGATTGACTACATTAATCAGGATTTCAAATTACTGAGATTGAACACCGGGAACTCTCTGGGTTGGAAGGAAACAGAATGAAAAAAGACTCTAAGGAAGGTCTTGGCCCACAAATGACTGTCGAGTCAATAAGGAAGAACTACCACTCTCTTTATTGTAGCATGTTTAACATACTGTAATATAAAACCTTTGGTTAACGTGGTAACGTGGTTGGTAAACGTGGGTTAACCCTTTCCGGCTCAGTGTACTTAGTGTGGCAACACTGAGTCAACAAATGTTACAAACCACTAAAAATGTAAAATAAATTGCTAATAACCGTTTTGCAACCACTTTTCTATAAATATCAACAGCTAAAATATGCCACTTCTTTTAGAAAGTGCTTTTTAAGATCGCTCTTATTAATGATCTGACTCACAAAAATTTTCATTAGAAATTTTTTATTCTGGAAATTGTTAAAATGAAAAAAAAAAAAGATCTTTCGCAGCATAGGTGAGACCGAGATGGAAAGGAGAAAAAGCTGGTGGTAAAACAATTTCGGTTTTAAATTGTTTTCGGGAGGAGCAAATCAGTTCTTTTTTTTTTAAACTATTCAACAATGTCTACTTTATCTTAGGAACGAAGCAGTTTTACATATATATATTCCATAATTGTAAAAAAATCTCGGTAGTTACAGAAATTTAATGTTTCTCCAAAAAAAAATGCTAGAATGAAATGCCTTTCGTGCCAGTTTCTACTCTTTTCTGTCGTGGTATATATGAGTTTTCAGCCCTGTTTCGCAGTCAGTTTCCGCAGGATTCAACGAAATTTTTACTTTCGAAAACTTAAGAGAAGACGTAAACCTCAGGCTGATTGCAGCTCATTTTTGTAGTGACATAATTTTAACTAAAATGCAAAATATTTGATTTCCTTTTATTCCAATTACCAGAAAGAACCACCTTAAAGATTAAATACAAGATGAATGGGAAAAAGGCCGCTAACGGCCCCAGGCGCCCAGTTATATTTCGATGATGATGATTTCGCAGTCCAGTTTCTGTGGTTATATTATTTTCTAAAGCTGACTTTCATAGATGCCAATTCTTCCAGTTTTCCAGGAAATTTAAAATGTTACATAGTTGCCAATTTCTCCTGGTTTGGGAGAAGATTTTCAACAAATGCTTAATATAGTTAAAACATTGTATTTTAACACTTATTTTCTATTATTTTGATCATTACTGTACATAAACAATTTAAACAAATACATAAGACCTGAGCAGTGAGTTTCCTAAGTGCTGACGAATTTAGACAAACTGGGCTTAATTTTACCGTTTATTTCGTCATTGCTTTGAATATAGTGATTGATTTACGAGATAGATGAGATAGAATTTAAAAGATATCAGTTGACTTTCTTGTAATATCTAAATTAGTTCGATGAATAATAAAAAGTAACAAAAATTGCACTTCCTGAATTCCGTTATGAAATATTCTTACACAAAAGACGGTGGCGCGTGTGATATTGTAAAGAAGAGCACAGGTGCCCATCCTTAATCTCCCTATAGGAACCATCTCATTAATTCCTCTTCGTCATTACCATAGGCACCCTGTTGATTTTGGCGGTATTCTTTTTCCAAGATGTTGCACCTCCCGTTGATCTTTCTCAGTTGTTGCATCGTGTTGAATATTTTTCTCGCTTTTTAAATCTAGCGCTGTAAGGGGTATTTTCGGCTTCATTGTTTCCTATTGTGTCCGAGAAACAAAACTTGGTAAAAATCACGTTAAAATCGTAAGCGGGTTCTTTGAAGTAACTTTTCCAAAAATCTCTACCAGCTGATGAAATCTTATTTTTCTTGAAACTCGGACTGTAACAGTTTATTATGAGTTTCTGGTGTCAGATATTGCTTAGTTAAGGCTATTTCGTTTTCTGTTTCTTTTTATTATTTTTTTTATAAAAAAATTATAAGAAAAAAAAGTAAGGTTTATTTGAAAAGATGGAAATACGGTTATCCCCTATTTTTTTTAAATGCTGATAATTGATTTATTGTTGTGTTGTGATCAAAATCGATTTAAAATAGATTTACTAAAAAAATGTTAAAGCAAAAATTCTATTTTAACAGAAAAAATCTGCTATAAAAAAGAGCAATATTTTTCGCCAGTCTAATAATGTTGTTGCATAATTGCAAACCAGTACGTTCGCAGAGAAGAATTTTCCTGTTTTAAAGTATAAAAATGTTATTAAAATTAAAACAAAATCAGGAACGGAATTCAAGAACTCTGTGAAGTATAATAATATTGTTGAAAATTAAAAAAAAAAAAAATCAAAAAATTATTTTTTAAGAAAAATTTAGGAACTGCATAATTCCTAATTAGGAGAATTTATATTTTGGAAATGTTTTACCACATGTGCACAGTTTTTTAAAATTTGGCCAAAAAAGTTAATTATTCATTATTTTAAAAATATCTAGTATTTTTTTTTTCTATACAAAATTGATCTTATTGTGTCTTCATTTTTAATGAAATATAAGATGAAATAAAATGAAGTGTACTTTTTAAGTAATTCTATTTTTTTAAATTTTTTTTATTTACTTATTTACTTCTTATTTATTTATTTATTTTTTTATTTATTACTTTTTTAATAGATGTTTCTCATGTCCACGACACGGAGCAAGTTTAAACATGTAATGGGGAGCGTATAAATGAGGTAACAAATTAATTAATTAATCTATTGTTACTGATAATTACAAGCGCAAGTAAAATAAAATGGAATTAATTAAATCTGAAAATATCGTCTTAAGTACATATTTTTTCTAATTAACTTTGAAGCTTAATGATCATTAAGCTAAAAGTAAACTGCAGTTTTTCTACATCACTGAAGTAATTTTGCAGTTTTTCCAGAGTTAACTGCAGATTTTCTGCAGTGCAATCTTAACTGTAAAAACACTGCAGCTATTTTGCAGCTAATGTTAAGTAATTTCTCAGTAATTTATTTCAAAAAAACTTTTAGCTGTTGTCTACAAAATTACTGCAGTTTAAGTGAGGTCAATTTAAAATCATAAATTTCGAAAAAACTGAAACTTTAAATCCGTGGTTATTCTGCAGTAAATTTGAAGTAATTATGCAGTAATTGTTTTAGAAGTATACTTTCTGATGAATCTGCAGAAAAACTGCAGTTACTTGTTGCATTGTTGTAAAACTGAAATAGTTTGATGTTTTCAATCTTGTTTTCTTGGTCGGTATATCAACTTTTTATAATGTTCATGCCTTTACTTTTTGCCGGAGAATCCTTATATACGCCAAAATTTTCCATTTTACGGAGGATTTCTTTTAAATATTTAAAGAGGCAACTAATGTTGCACTTTAACATTTGATTTTAGATTTAGTAAACTTGATTTACAAAAGTTGTAACCATCACAACATATAAACAATTAAAATGACTATAGAGTATTCTGTAATCACGCTATAAAATTTTTAAGTAATATCTAAATGAAGCATTCCTTGTTTACTTTAATTGTTATTTTCTTTTTAATACTGTGAAAATTTTCAACTCCTGCTTTTTTATTAATATTTAGATAGTTAAAAATACTGAAATTAAAAATTTCTACAGTAAATAATAAAATAGCAATTAAAGTAAATAAGGAATGCTTCATTTAGATATAAATTAAAAGTTTTACTTCATGATTACCCGGTCCTGCATAATTGTAGACTATTAATTACTGTACTACTATAATAAAATAATAAAATTCCGCAGACAATCAACATTTTGCTTATAAACAAAGCTTTTAAAGTCTGTTAAAGCTTTCAATTTATCACTATACAAAAATTAACCGAATTTAATAAATAAAATATAGAAAAAATTAAATAAAGTTTAAATAAAATAAGTATTTAATAATCAGACTTATGAGGCAGAGAGATAAAACCTCTCAAGATTTAGGCCACGATCCCATTCATCATGAAATTTTAGTGCTATTTTAGGTTCAGGCAGTGCTGGATTAAGCCCTAGGCCATTAAAATTTTTAGACTAATTTTTTTCTCCTATATTTTTTATTTATGTAATAATACTTACAAATAATAACTATAATAAGTAATGCATAAATATGATTAACATTATGTAAAAAAATTATTGTATTTTAATATTATATATTTGAAATTGATCCTTCTTTTAAAAATTATTGTTTTCCTCAATTTTTTAAAATTTACTTTCAAAAAATCCATTTTAAGGGGGCCCCTAATCATTGGGGGTCCCAGGCCAGCCTAATTGGTGATCCAGCACTGTGATCAGGCAGTGGGGTTGCTTTTAAAAGTGTTTCAAGCACATTGCGTGAATAACTAGGGATGGTGTTTTCTACACTAGGGAACGCTGCAAGCTCGGTACCGCCTAAATTTCCGGGTTACTGTTTCCGTTGAATTTTAAAGCCATTTGGCATCATTGTATTTTGAGATTCTTGCAAACAATGTATTTGATTACTTATTACTTGTGTTTACAATGCTTACGATACTTGTGTTTACAATGATAACGATACTTGTGTTTACAATGCTAAAAGTGTTAACACTAACGTAAGATGGTGCACAGCTTACAACAAGAACAAACAGTAATAAACTTATGGAAAGAGGCCATATCAAGACTGCCAAAAAAGCGAGTTATTCAAAATCTAGCAACCATGTCACCTTTCTTAACAATATATCTCGAAATAACTAAAACAAATTTTCACTTCAAACTCACTAGAATTACTTAATAACATTAACATCTTATGAAATACGGCAGATTTGCGCTCAGAATTAATCTAATTTATTTCTTTTATTGAAAACAAAATTATCCGTTTGAAAATATGGCCTCGCAGAATAACATGTAGCAAGCGGCTGCAAACTTTCTAACTGGAACTAGAGCAGGCATACAGCTATGTTATTGTTATTGTTTACATTTCTACTGAAAACACCATCCAGAGAGGAATCAAAAATAAAATGCTTGCTCCAAACTGTGCTTGTTAAAGTTGCACAGAGTGGTATCAGCATGAAGAAACGTTATTTTCAGAAGGGTTGATGTAGTTATTTGTTTTTATAGTTATGATATGAGGCGTCGGAGGTAAAATGTGCAGCCATTGGTCTGTTGTTTTCATCGTTGCTGTAATTTTTAAATTTAAAGATTTCATTAAAATTTGCCGTGTTACATTCGATGGTTATATCAAAAACTTTCACTAATCATTCTTTAATATGTTATTAGCATTTAATTCAAAACACTAAATAATGATGATTATGAATTAATAAGACTTTTAAATAAAAATAATGCAATTCAGCCTACATTTATCAGTTTTACCTAATCCAGGTTCAGGAAACGGTGCACTGTATTAATTTCATAGCCCTATTGTGAGTAAATAAATGCTTTAATGAATCTATAAATAGATTAATAAGAGATATTTTGAAATTAAAGCACCAGGGTTCGTGCGGACCTAGGAAATAATTAATAGCTGGTATCAATTTTGTTATAAAGAAGATGACAATTTCTTAAGATTAACTTTCATGATTTATTCTTTGACGCAGAATTTTTATGAAACACATTTTTCATTTTCTTCCTAATTTTGTATAAATTTAGGCCAAATGAGTAAAAAATATTATATTTAGCATTTTAATAATTTACTGTTGGGAAATATATCACGAAACACCAGTGTCTTTTCCTGCGCTAAAGTTAAAATCATCTTCATACGGCTCACTTCCAAATAATTTTTCAAATTTGCACTTATATACAGTTATTTAGACCCAAAAGAAACAGTTATTCACCGTTTAAATTTCTTTAATTTATAAAATCCATTATTGAATAGTTTTTGAATTTGAATGAAAAAAATATCAAAATAATTTTTTTGGATTTCATATTTTAGTACAATCATAATTTCGATAATTTAACAGATTTTTTCAATTACTATTAGACTTCTTTAATGTGTCATTTTTTTAATTAAAAATTAGTTGCAAAATAAAAATTTGAGGCTAGCCAAGTTTGTTTCAGTTTTCTAGCATTTAAATACTTCGTTAGGGTTTTATATGTATGTTTTAGTTGTTTGTGTGTAGTGGTGGACAAAATCATTCTGAATGATATTTATTAAATCAATAATAATATGATAAATCATTAATTTTACTACCACTCAAAAGAAAATACTCCGATAAGTCGGAACAAATTGGCAAGTATGTCATTAATATATTGGTACAGCATACACTTGTAGTCATGGATTGCTACTATCACTAAAAATGCAAAATTTTATTCAAAGATATTAAAATTAGCAACTTTTTATAACACATTTTTTACAGTTTACTATTGAAAGTGAAGGCAAATTTCTTGCATATGGATAATATTAAATGTAAGTCAGAGTGGTACGTAAGATTGAATAATTAAAGAGATAATAAATTATTAAACGTGAATTGAGTCACCTGTGACAGCCCTGAATTGAGGCTTTATGTGTGACAGGAATAAAATGGCATTTTATATAAACGTTTGAATCATTTACGTATTGTGAATCGCAAAATCACACTAAATCAAATTTATTATCTTATACTAACATTACCATCTTACCTTCCTACTCATATGTGGTGGTTATCTTAGCATCAGCTCCGCTAGGGGCTCTAACTAATCTTACCTTCCTACTACTGCGGATTTTCAGCATTTTCAGAAACTATTTTTCCTAGTGGTAGCGAACGTAGATAATTTCGTGTGAAAGTTAATATAATAAAAAATTAGAAAAAATTAGAAAACAATTGGTAGTTATGGATTTTTATTATTCCCGAAAAAAAACTAAAAAATGAAATTTATTGTTACCAATTTTTCTCCGGTGCGCTGCCAAGATGAGACAATCTAGCGTGACCCACCGGTGGGTCACCCCGGCGTGAACGTGTTAAGCAATATTACCACATTTTTGCATCTGATGTAATATAAAATTAAGCATGTAAAAGTTTAATAATGATAAATATAACACATTTTAGAAAATGCATTTTTGCATAGTAATTAATCATAAATCATGCATTATTTGTTATATAATTTAACTGTTTTTAAGTTGAAATTTTGTAAGCGTTCTTTAAACTTTTACGGTTAGTATTTTTACAACGAAATCAATAGTGTTTTATTTGGGGTTTATCACAGTGATTTTATTTTCATAAAAGAAATCAATGAAAGAAATTCTAGCACAATATCATTTTTAAGTAATTATTTGAAATAAAAATTATCCTCCATATGTAATAACATAATACTATGATTCAGTTTGTAAAAATAACTTCTTCATTTTCTCTATAAAATTTAATTTTGTTTTCTATTTCGAAATTATTTTTTCCTTTGACTGAAGCTTTTTTTTACATAGGTTCAAAGGTGTAATATGAATATTAAACAATTGTCAAATGAATAATGACTAGAAAGAAACAAAAAAGTTTAAAAGCAAAACCGTGGTAGTAAATTTATAAATAAGTAGATTAATTATAACGCAGAAAAAGATAAAACATTGGAAAACATTTCAAGTAAATTATTTGTGTCTATTTATAAACAGTTATCGCACATATATTTCCATTTTAAACTTTTAGTAGTTACCAGTTACATGAATCCTAGTCCCAGTTCGTACTGTTTACGAAACGAAGATATAAGTAAAGTATTTTTTCTATCCATAATTTTTTTTTTTTTTGGAAAATTAGCTGCTTCAGTGTAATAAATTTATCTTCATTCATATCACTTTTAATTTAAACTAATTGTGTTCTGCGTTCTTTTAAAAGAACAGTTACTTTTTCCGAAAAGAAAAAATTGGTAGCCCAAGTGGTTCTTAGTATTATTTTTCAGAAGTAAGCCAATTCTGTCTACCATGATATATTAATAATAAAAACGTTTAAAAATGGATTTGCAGTAAGGCACATAAATTTATTAAAGGTAAAATGGTAGCTAACAGAAAAAGCTATCTACTTGGTCTGCCAATTTCTTTGTTTTTTTAAAATATTTTACGGAATCTTAGACATTTTAAAACTGAAGCTTTCAGAATTTTTGGCAATTCTGTAAACATGAAAGTGCTGGAACAAAGTATTATTGCATATGAAATTATAAACATTTTATGCGTAGTGGTGTGGAAAATAAGTTTAACTGAGTAAAAAATAATACATTAAATTATAAATTTAGCTACCAACAGAATAAACTTTTACAAAAAGCGTTGAAAGTTGCCAGCCCTGACTACCATTTTTTCATATATAGTCCTGCTTTTGTGCATGGTTTTAAATGGGCTAAAACTTCTTTCGCGCTCTTTTGCAAAAAATTAAATATTCATTGAAAATTTTTATAACTCAGAAAATTTTAAGGTAGCATTAGCAGAACACCTGCCAATTACTACGTTTTTTGAAAAAATATTTTATAAAGTGGTAAACATTTAAAAACCAAAACTTTCTGAATTTTTGGTAATTTTGCCAATCTTTTAAAACTTTTACCACGAAAAGGTTGGAACAAAGTGACGTTGAAAAATGAACTTTTAAATGATTTATATGCAGTGGTGTGGAAAATAAGTTTGAATGGATTAAAAGTAATACATTAAAGCAATAACTTAGTTCCCTCTAGAATAAATTTTTACGAAAAGCATAGAGCAGTCCTGCATTAGTAATTGTGACCGTGCATTCTAAATAAGGAAATATACTTTGGCTAAATGTTGCTTAAAGAGCAGTAGATGCTGAAAAAGAAAACGATTAGAAGTAAATAGTGTTATATTAACACATTGCATGCGAGAAACTTTTCCTAAAAACGCATTACATTCGTTAGAGATTAAAATTTTACAATGAGTGGTAGGCAAGATTTCATAAGAGCTAGAGCAAACTTGTCTCTATATAACTACAACTTCAATTAAAAAAAATCCAATTATGATGAGTGATTCTAGTACTGATTGCATATAAATTGAATCATTTATGTTTACAGTAATCACGAATGGAACATTTATTTGAAAAAACAGAGCAAAAACGAAGTAGTTATGCTACCACGTTTTTAATTTTTGCACGGATCGCAGAAATCTCAAAAACATATTTTTACGTGATTCGTTTGCAATATGTTAAGACTGTGACGGAACATGCACCGAAAATTAAAAAAAGGCGGTTTACTTCATTAATATTTTTTTTTTTCAGTTTGACTATTCATTCGTAACTACTACCATATATTAACAGGATATATATTTAACATTTTTAAGGAAATGTGTTTAGCTCAAACTTTACTTAATGGGGTCTCCCCATCTGAATGATGATCATCTAACTACAGTTCAAGCTCTACTCCGATGATGACCTGAACTCTTTTTTGAAATTACTTCATGAACTCTGACATATGACTTCCTAGCATATGCCATTCTAGTGTAGACCAATCGGTCAGTGGCGCTTCGCACCAAAAGCCGAGATTAACAGATATCCAGCATTTGAAATGGGTTTAGAATATTCCGTTTTAATCCTGAACTGAAAGAATTGCGGGAGAAAATTTGACTACTTTTAATCTGTTTTGTTTGTTTTAATGTGTTTTTTGTAAGTCACCACTTTTTACATCTTCAGGTTATAAATGTTTCTTTAATAAGTGATCCCAAACTGGACTAAATTGATCGGTTATAACTCATAAATAATTATATAAGAATACAAAAGCTGTGCTGATATTTGATAGTTTTAAAAAAAAAAATGTTAAGTGAAGTGATTATGCACCTTAAACATACTCACAAATATACTTCTTAACACGTTGAAGGCCATGGGGGCCACCAGTGACCGGCACTGAGTTTGCTCGTAGCGCAATGGAGGTCGCCGGTGACCGGTAAAACCAAGATTACTGGAAAGACGTAATTCGAGTAAATTTTTAGCACTTTTAATTTTTTTATATTATTGTCGTTACTAAAATGGTGTGAAAAAAATAAATGCAATACATACTGAGAAAATCATTTTGGCCAGATGGGCAAGCCATGTAAAATTAGTGTGGCATTCAACGTGTTAATATACTTAAAAAGATGATTTTTTCATAAAATTGCATGAAATATTCACTTTTAACTACTATTTTAGTTTCTTCGAAACATTCATCCTTACACATCCACTTTGAAAGACTTAAATGTGTTTATTAATGAGTTAAAAATACGTTGACTTATCAACTTGATTAGAGGAAAGGATGTACTTTGCTTAACAATACTTAGAGGAGACTTTTTTTGTACTTGTTCCGGGTATTTATTAAAACATTTTTTGAAACATTACATTTTTATAAATTTCAAAACATCAAAAATGTGCTTTGTTATTCTCTCTTCTGTCTTTTAATAATAATATGTAACAATTACTTAGTAATAATCATAATAATATGTAACAATTACTTAGTAATAATCTTAATAATATGTAACAATTATTTATAAATAATCATAATAATATGTAACAATTACTTAATAACAATCATAATAATACCTTGCCATGAAATGAAATGATATTGTATGATTTCCATTTAATACATAAAAAAATTGTATAAAAATTTACATCACATGAAAACAAACTTACCCCAAGTGCGCTTTTTGAAGTTTACTAATTTCAATAAACTAATTTTAAATTTTCAATAATTAAATTTAATTACCTTTTTTAAATTGCCGAAACCGACTCATACAGTTGTAGATCTCATAATATTTTGGTAGCGTTACGTGGAACATACGATGAAAGAAATTTCGTGACGTCACTCTCTCCTTTAGGATCCTAGTTGGCTATTCAAATTTCAGGATATTGTTATACTTTCAGCCAATACCAGAAAATCATAAATAATAATATTACTTTCCTATTTTGTAGATGCTGTATCGTTGCATAAATAATTTTTTCTATAATTGATTTATTATAATACATTAACACATCAATTATATTAAATATAATACCAAAATATTCCAAACTAACTATCAAAATGAATCAGCAAAAGTTCGCTAATTTTTTTATGTGGTAAAGAAACATTTTTACGGTATTTTTAATGTTTATATATTTAAAGATTAAAATAGATTTATGATAAAATATATGATATATAGTAGGTTACCTATATTCCTCCTAAAGATAAGTACTAAGATTTTTTTTCTGTCTTATGATATTTAATTTAAATTATTATTTTGGTGCTCATGAGAAAAAAATTTTTTTTTTCATTTTAGAAATAATTCAGAATAAAAGGTTTAGTTTCTATTTAAAATTGTGTGTTAAGGCTATCGCGGGGTTCTTAGAAAAGTTTAATAGCATAATTAAAGCAAGTTTATACTACTATGAATTTCTAATACTCATGAAAACCCATGTGCACTTCATGAATCATTAATATATACTAAAATTTTGTCAGATTGGTTGGTCAGCTTCATGATGGAGTTAAACAACAGGATTCAAGATTCTTTTTTCTTTTTCAAGATTCAACAAGATTCTTTTCCCGTTGGCAGAGCCTGAAGGATAAAAAAAAAATTAATTAATAATGTATTCTAAATGATCGATAATCAATGTATCAATAGAAAATTGCTTTAAAAAAAGATATAATTTGTTTAAAAATAGGATATAAATCATGCACAACTTAGCTTAAAGATGTTATACGTTTATTTATTTAATTTAATTTACAGAACTATTTGTCACTGGATTAAAGCTTCTTTGCATATTTTAATTTGCTCTCAGATAGTTTTTACATATTTCATAAAATATTTTTTTTTTCTTATCCATAGTATTCCATTTAAATCCGGAAGAGAAATTTGTCAGCTTTTAAAAATATTAATAAAAAAGTTATTGGGTTCTGTTCGTGTTTGAATCATTAATATGTAGTGTTTCATAGATAGTTTTAATATTTAGTGCAGCGTTGGATAGAGTCTCCCAATGAGGTTACCCGAGTTTGAATCCCAGCGATGGCTGGTCATTCCACACCTGGACCGCACCGACCACAGTACTGACGTAAAATATCCTCAGTAGTATATGGATCATGGGTTTAGGTCCTTTAACTATCAGGCCAACCGCGGGTTGTTTTCGTGGTGTTCCTCTCCATGTAACGCAATTCGGGTCAGTTCCATCTAAAAGTCCTTCACAACGGCAAATTTCTCCCTATATTTGATCCAGGAGTTTCCTTGTCTTCTGGACTGGGTTCAAAATTACAAGGCTGCAGGAGTAGAATATTATTAGTCGTAACCTCACAATTGGGTGGACTGTTCAACGACGGTTATAAATTTTAAAAAAATAAATATTCAGTGCTATTGTTGTTTAACCTGTTATCTGGAAAGCAAATTATAAATGCAATAATTAAATCGTTTGTATATTTCAAGCAATATTTTTTTTTAATATCAGTATTAATCCTTTTTAAATTCCGAGGAGCTATTCTTTCAAATTCGTCAACTCTTAAAAATATAAATAAAAATGCTATGAGGATTTTTTGCACATGTACTTAAGTTATTAATATGTAATGATATAATATTAAAATGTAGTGATTTACAGATAGTTTTAAAATTTAGTGCTATTTGATAAAACTTATTACCTAGAAAGCAAAGTATAAAGGCAATAATTACATTATTTATATATTTCGGCAGAAAATGATTTTTCGAATCCGTATTATTCCTTTTTAAAACCCGAAGAGGAATTCTTTAAAATACGTCAGCTGTCAAAAATACTTTAAAAAAAGTTATTAGGTATTTTGCACATGTGTTTAAATCATTATTATGTAGTGTCGTACAGATAGTATTAATATTTAGTGCTACTTTTTAAACTTATTAACTGGAAAATAAAGTACAAATGCAATAACTGCATCATTTACTTATTTCAAACAATATTTTTCCATATCCATATTATTCCTATTTAAATCCTGAGCATCAATTCTTTGAAATATGTCAGCACTTAAAAATATTATTAAAAAGTTTTATTAATATTTAAAAAAATAACAATATTATAATAATATAATATTATAAGAAAATAAACTCTAAATAATAATAAAAAAAATACAACTTTAATATTAATTAAAAAAGGAAATCTTAAATTTTCAGAATTTTTGAAAATTTGGATAACATTTAAAATCCTTACCACAAGAAAGCTGGAACAAAGTAAAGTTTTTTTAAATCATTTACTTGTGGCGTAGAAAATAATTTTAAATCAAATTTACAAAAGAAGGACTCAGACATTTAAACATGAAATTAGCTATTAACTACAAGAAGTTTTCCAAGAAAGAGTAAAAAATTGGAAGCCCTTATAGCATGCTTGCCAATTTGCAACGATTTATCAGAACATTTTTATTTGAAGAGTCATAGTCATAGTTTTATTTGAAGAGTTATAATAAATTTCATTATTTGACATTTTATTAATGATTTAATAAATTTAATGTAAAATGAATTTTTCCAAAACTATACATAAATAATTTGAACATATATATGAAACCTATTAAATGTGTGGTGTGGTCGAAATGAAATATATTAAGTTTAGTTAACCCCTTTGAAGGCCGTGGTTAGTATACTTACCACCACGTTTTACCACTTTTAATTTAGGTTTCCATTTTTCAATAACTTCAGCTTTCTTGGAGTGAGTTTGAATAAAATTGGTAACCATTTGTCACTTTTAAAAAGCGTATAAAAGTTATAAAATACATAATTCCTTTTGAAGTTTGTAGCATTTAAGGAATTTATTTTATAAATAAAGAAAAATAAAAGTCAGTAAGTTCCTAATAGGTCATGTTAAATATATTTACCACCAAAAAAATGGCATTTTTATAAACTAAATGAGTTTTTTTTATATATCAATTACTGTTCTTAAAACAATTTCAATTCCAAAAATACTTTAATTTACCTTTACTGGAAATAAAGAGTCCATTAAAGAGTTAAAATAGTTGTCTTTAATTATTCTAGAACACTTTTGGCATTCCAGCTATGAGATAGTTGAATTATGGATTTGAATACTAATTAAATGAAATTCCATATCTTTCTTTCATTTCTTTCTTTTTATACAATTATCTTCGCTGCACTAATTTTCTTTTTAGATTAATATCAATATCCGCTAGCTTCTTAATCAAAATATATATCCTTGATTGATAAGGTAACGTTGTGATAATTACAAATGATGGAGAAATTGAATATGGTTAATATAAAATTTTGCCAACCCATAAATTTTTGACCTATTGCTACATCACTACTTCGAATCAAATTTTAATGGGTTAGAGCACATTTATGGGACAATTTTTTTTTCAAAAACATGTGCTATGGTAATATAATTTCTATTGTATCATTTGTCTAGAAGAATCACCCAGCATGATTTATTTATGATTTAGGTATGTGTGATTAGATCTGTAAGGATCTTTTTGAAATGAAATGGTAGCTAATAATAGAAAAGATCCACTTAGTTTAATATCAAAAATATACTACTTTTCTCCTAAAGCCACTTTTTGTGTCAAATCTATATAAAAGTCGGAATAAAACGAGTTAAAGCTTGAATTTTGCTTCGTTTTTTTAAAAAACTTAATATCTTCTGTCAAATTCTTGGCATTTGCTAGAAGATATTAAGACATATATTTGCTTTAAATATAACTGTAATGTCTAAGTGAGCAAAAAATTAAATGAAGTACATTGAATAATTTTTATCTAATGATCAGATTTGCACGTACTAAGACTCAATTTTAATGACTCGAGAGGGTTGTATAAAATGTTACTTTATTTTATAACCGTCGATGAACAGCCGACCGAATTTTGACTTTACGACTACTAATGTTCAACTCCGTATCCTAGTAATTTTGAACCCTATCCGGAACTTCTGAATCAAGTATTGGGAGAAATTTGCCTTCATGAAGGACTTTTTGATGGAACTAACCCGCATTTTCACTACATGGTGAGGAAAACCACGAACACCTCCCATGGTTAGTCTCGTGGCATCCGTCTACCACTAAGAGTATTTTGCATCAACACTGTGGTTGAACCCGGTTCACTACATTAGGAGGTGAACGCTCTATCTCATGAGCTACTAGGGCTCAGTTTAAAATGTTGCGAATTAAGTAGCTTTTTTGCATATTTCTACTCTCTGATGCAAAATCATATGTTTTGAAAGAGTTTTAACAAAGGTCTACCGTGACTGATTGAATTCAATTATATATCTTTCATACATATATTTTATTTTTAACCGGGGTTGAACAGCAGACAAAATTTTGAGTTTACGACTATGAATGTTAAATTCCGTAACCTTGTAATTTTAAACCCAATCCAGAAGGCAAGGATAATTTGCCTTTGTGGAGGACTTTGATGAAACTAAACCGCATGTGCGTTACGTGGAGTGGAAAATCACTAAAGCCTCCCATGGTTAGCTAAATGGCAAGGGCACTCTAATCCATGATCTGTCTAGCGCAGAGGATAGTTTACGTCAACACTGGGATCGATGCAAGTTGGGTGCGGAATTCGTATCGACCAGCAATTGCTGAGATTTGAACCCAGGTTACCTCATTGGTAGGCGAGTCCTCTATATCCTGAGTCCCCACTGTTCATTCCTCTAATTTTCTAATTTAATTTTAAAATCGTCTCTCTTCTTTCCTTGATTTACATAGAACTAAATAGGAAATTAAAATAAATTGCAGAATTTTGCAAACTTGGATAAAACGAATTTTCGGCGCATTTTACCTATCGTTTCTTAAATTATTGGCAATTTTTGTTCTATATTATATGAATTGTAAAAGCATAAAATTATAGTTACACCAAGAAATATTAACAGCTAAATTTCCTAGGATAGCCATTTAGCAAGTTGAATCATTGCGATCATTAAGAACATAAAATCCGAGACAAAACTCCTAAAACATAAAAAAGAAGAAAAAAAAGAGAAAAAAAATGGAAAACTGTCCTTAGAAATTAGAATAATATTATATAAAAACTTTTATTTATGTTTTAGCCATTAAAATAATAATATTAATTGAAATAAATATTAAAAATAAAACCCGATTAGAATAAGAAACCAAAGCTTTGTTTGTTAAGCTTTTCAGTTTTTTGAAAGTAAACAATGACAGGATTTGGATATTTACTGTCTGGTTATAAATTCCTCGGTTCCAAAATTGCCATTGTTATATTGACTGTTTGTGTTTGAAAATAAAAAATAATCTTCGTTTTATGACGTAGATGATAATATGAATTACATATATTGTCTTTTGGGCCGCATGTTATCGTAAATTTACAGCTTTGAAGAACTTCCGCGTGCTAAGAAATTTTTACAAACGTGATAACGTCGCAGTAATGGTTTTTAAATATTTTAAAAGAGGATGTAAAAGTATTTTTTAATTTCTTGTAAACTAAATTTAAATTTTAAAAATACGAAAACAGGGTAGCCACCGTCTTCAAAAATTTAATAAGTGGTTATAAATGTTGATTTATCGTAATTGCTAAGTCAACCTTTCCCCGGATCCTTTGGGTTTCATGAAAAGGGGTTTTCAGAGTTAGGAGTTTTTTTTTTATTAACCGGAAATAGTTTCGAAATTTTTAAATTTATATAAGTCAAATCAATAATCCATTATTTATGTAATAATTATGCAGTTTTTATGTAATCAATATGAGTGAAATGCAGATGATAAATAAATGGTGATTTTTTTTAAACATATCACTTCTGTCATATCAACATATGAAATTTATTATGATAGAGACAGGGGCAAAAATTTATAAAATATTACTTTAGTATTTCGCATTTGGCTTTTCACAGAAAATAAAATTACTGAATTCGCAAATAACGAAATATGTTTCCCTGATAACCATTTTCAACATTGTTATAAATAGCAGTTAAGTTAAATACTGTTTATTTCATTCGTTTTCATCTTATGTATATACATAAAAAACAAATTCTTCGCTGGACAATATAAAGCTACAGGATTAACCCTTTCGCACCGACTGTCACAAATACGTGCCAGCATAAAACCGTATCAACCAGGGTAAAAAGATAAAACTGGTAATCAAAGTAATTCTTTAGCAGTTTATTTATGGGCGGAGTTATAATTGTTTAATTTATTTAATTCACCATTACTTTGTTCAAAATAAAACTATTCAGTTATACTTCGAATTAACATTGATTATATATATGATTAAACTAACAATAATTAAAGTAAAAGCAAAGTAAGTCTGTCAAATTGGAAACGACTACATTTAAGTTACCGTTTTTTATTTAATTACGTCCTGATCCTGATTTTGTGCAAATGCTTTTCTGAATCACCCGTCCCCAAGAGGTTAACTACGGGACATTAACAAAGCTAAAGTTTACAAATCAATGACAATGAAACAACAAAATTACTTTGGGGAACTAATTTTTTTCTTTTTTGTAAATTTTGTTTTGTTTTCTGTAGCATGAGATTTTTGAGTGGATCTTCGATATTTTTGAGTCGCAGACTTCAAAATTTGCTATAAATTTCTCCACAAGCTTCAGTTTTCATATGATTTTATAATATTCCGAACCAGGATTTTTTAAATTTCCTTCAAAGGAATACTAATTACCCCACTTCTCCGATACGCAGGGAGTGGTAGGTAAGAGCTAATACATTTCAGTTAATAATACGATACATTAAGGCCATTCATACATTAAAGGATTAAAATGTTACTTTCACAACAGCGTATACCTTGTTTTCAAAAGAGTGTATGCGTATACATAAGGGTATACGTATGTATATAAGCCTATACATTATTTATAAACTTGTGCATTCAGACAATTAATAAATTTAACTATTATCATTTTAAAAGTATCTGTAGATTTCCAAATAAAACGAGTTTCAGATTTGTACTTGAGTAAATGCAACGAAATATTTGTCCCGCAGTGGACTGATCCTTAAGACACGGTTCCCAGCAAATCACCGAAGGCAAGCACCTCTGGCTGCGGTCAGTGTGCGGGTGGGTGACCACTTGGATCAGTCTGCGTAGGGACAGAGGGTGTGCGGTATTGGACCTCGTTAAGCTGTTCTACCGTAAAGTGCTCGACTTCGCGTGCAGGTTTTCGGGCTACCGAAGCAGAGGTGCCGTCCCCTCTGCAGAGGATCAGAATTGTGATGGCATGTCTTCAGATCATCCTCAGGGACTTTTCCCAGACCACCGCCAATAGCCCATTGTGCAGCTCTAGTGAAACATAAATGAACTACAACAACAGCAACAGCAGCAAAATATTTAATTTCCAAAAACCGTCCAATCAGGGCTGCCAACTTCTTATTCTTTTCGTAAAATTTTTTTCTAGTGGGAGCTAAGTTAATGTTTTAATGTATTATTTGTTACTCACTTAAACTTATTTTCCACAAATCTACATAAAAATGATTTAAAAGTTTATATGAAACGCCACTTTGTTCCAGCTTCTTCATGGAGAGGCTTTTTAATGCTGGCAAAACTACCACAAATTAACATTGCTTTATAGTTTTTAAGCACCTACCATTCTATAAAATATTTCACAAAGGGCGTAGTAGTTGGCAGGCTTGTCCGATGAAATAAAGACGGGGCATATCACTAGATAAATGAAGTATTTCTGCTATATTCTGGCAGAATGGCAGAACTAGCCGTCACATACGTAGTAACAAGACAAAACACTTGTTAACACGTTGACCGCCGCGTCAGCCATCGGTGGCTGACACTGGACTTTCCATTTAGGCAACGTCAGCCACCGGTGGCTGGCACTGAAATTACATTTAGGTCGCGTCAACCACCGGTGGCTGGCACTAAAATTACATTTAGGCTGCGTCAACCACCGGTGGCTGACACGTACCTTTCACATAGGCCGTGAAAAATAGCTGACTGAAAGCGTATAAAATGAAATAGAACTATAAAATTTACACTCTTTTATGGAATTGCAGAAAATGTAATCAAAATTTACTTAATTATTGTGATTCTTTGCTTAATAAATTCAATTTAGTAGATTTTTATCCACCGCTATTTTTAAACAATTCGTAGGCATATAATAACTCACCACTTTTTTCAGATGTGTCATGCTAATCCTTTTGTAAACCAGCAAAATCTATTTATATTTGCAAATTTAGTTTGTAGTTATTTACCGTGTGGCCTGACGAGCAAGCCATGTAAAATTAGCATGACATTCAACGTGTTCAGTAGCAAATTAAAAAGCAAGGTTTTTACGTTGGAAAAGTAACACCTTGTTTTTTCTTTAATTTTGGACTATTTTGACTATCTTTATTATGCAAATTTGGACTATTTTTATTCTTTGTTTTTAGCAATGGGAGAAATTATATTATGAATGAATATGCTTATTACACATTTTAATATGCATCGTCAATTTTTTTTAATAAAATTTAATGAGCTTAATCAAACTGAAAGCCCCACGGAACTTGTGTGGTATAAAGCCACTGTGGACATGTCAATATTTAACAAAGTCTTTTAGTTGTAAGAAATTTACGTTAATGCAAGCAAGAATTTTCTTATATAATAAAATACCACATTAACACCTTAGGGACGGGTGATTAAATATTAGTCTATGTATGATAGTTTCTAAAACAAGGGGCATCACTAAGTGATACTTTCCAAAGGTCAGTTAAGTGATATACCATTTTTTTGTACTCTTTTTTTCTATGTAAATTCGGCAACCATTGTATATAAATTCCCCACAACCCAACAGTAAAGCTCCAAAGCAAAACTTGGCAATCTTCTAATCACAGCAGATTATTATTATTTTGCTTCCGGTCGACTAAAAACGTGATAAAACACTGATAAATTCTACTACGCTCGAGTTTTCTCGGGATAATAAATATTTGCAATATACACATACCCGAGTTAACTCGGGATAAACAGGGAAGCGGTTAAATAACTATTGCAGAATTCATAGGAAGGTACTCTTCAATAAGATTACTTTTTATATTAGATATATTTGAAGGTTTATGTTAGATATGTTTGATATACGTTTAATATTTGTAGGATTACTTTTCTATAAAAATAAATAGTGAAATAAATAAATAAATTAAATTAAATTAAATTAAATTAAATTAAATTAAATTAAATTAAATTAAATTAAATTAAATTAAATTAAATTAAATTAAATTAAATTAAATTAAATTAAATTAAATTAAATTAAATTAAATTAAATTAAATTAAATCAAACTCAAATAAATATACATCTACTTACCACAAAGTGTTGGAGAAGAAAAAAGCGATGCATTGATACCCTTTTTCATTTAAAAGTTAATTATTTCCTGAGTGAATCAGATTAATTGGTATTTTTGATGTGTTGAATTGTTTGTGACAGCATGAAGACAGTTTCACACATTAGCAGCAAAACGTACCTAACAAGAGATAAATCAAAATAAGAAATAAAAGTATTTTTCCATAAACTAAAGAGATCCATTGTAACACTTCATTTATTTTTATTTATTTTCATGTAAAATAATATGTTTTAAATTAACATTACTGCCATTATTAATGTATCGTAGAATTTTTATTTTAAATTTTATTTCGGATACAGACAAAAATGCGTGTTCAAGAAAATGGATATAACTTGAACTGAGCGTTAAAAAAAAGATTTTTTTTGTTACTTGAGATTTTTTAACAGATCTTAAATACTTTCTTATCAGTTTCTCTCTCCAAATTGCGGCATTAAAAAAAAGAAAGAAAAAAAACATTACCGTTTTTTTTTAAATGACATTTTTAGTCTATTTTCTGTTTAAATGTAAAAGTTTAAAAGCATAATATATAACAGGGGGTCACAAAAATATTCCGACAAACTTTTTGGGAATACTACATAATCAGGATTAAAATTGCATAGGATACCCGGAAATATCTAGGGACGAACTTCTTTAAGCTTACTAATTCACTTGAAGTTTGTCGCAACATTTACGCTACCCCTGTTATATATAACGTTTTTTAACTTGTACACTTCGACAAAAAATAAAAAAAGCGTCCTTTAAAGAAACTGCATCTTCAGTCTCAAAACTAATTTCAGATTTGAAATCCCGAATTAGGCAAGATGAAGTATTTGCATAAATGTAATAAAAAAATTGTTCCCTAGAGTTATCGGTATTTTTATGAAAGCAAGTTTACAGAAACGTTGGCCCTTAAAGCATCAACTGGTTTTTGCCTAGTATCCTTTTAGACGGACAATTCCTTATTGAAAAAAAGTGGCAGTACAAGTACTTCAATATTAAAATGTATCCTGCTCAAACAATATATTTTATTTTTACCATTATGTATTTACACTGTAAATATTTACACTGTATATCAAAAGTAAACACACGAAGGCATACCTGCCAACTCTTCCGGGTTTTCCGGAAGATTTTATTTTCATATTTAAAGTGATAGTAATTATATACTATTTTTTCTTTTATAATTTTAATTTTTAAATGATATTGATCACTACTATTCTTACAAAAATTAAGCAGATATATTAATATGCGTTACTATCATGGTTGTCAATTTAAGTTTTCTCAAATACAACGTATTTGTTAGCTTAAAATTGAAGTTTTAGTTCCATTTTAATACCACTGGGAAAAATGATAATGGAAGGGATTAAAAGTTGGCAGGTATGCGAAGGTATTTTCACCAGGGCTAAAAGGGAGATGGAAAAGCTGGTTGGACCCCCATTTCACTTTATGGCTAGTTTTCGGAGGAGTAAATCTATTTTTTACTAAAAGACAATTTTTTTAGTAATTAACAACATTAGCGTTTTGACGTATTAAATCTTGAGGTTTAAATTTTTAAAAAAAATATGTTTGAACTACCACAACGAATCTATAATTTGAGAAAAAAACATCTACATAAGATTTATTTGTTTGCTAATTATGCTTATGGATACATAAATAGTTTTGTTACTTAATTGCTTCACTACCACTTCAACGACCGTACAATTTGGCAATTATGCATACTTAGACCTAATTTGAAAAGCTTTTTTAAAACATTTGACTTTTTTTACTTTAAAGTATGTTTTTAAATGAGATAAATTTCCGACAGATCTGGTTAAGAAAAATATTAGTTATCAACTTTTACAACGCTTCGATACCCAGCCTATCACATTTTGAAGCATGTAAATCATTCTTCGTGATTGTTTTATTTGCTTATTTTCATAAGCACCCTATTAATGCGAATTTTAACAGCCACTAAAAGACATCCTGTAATAAATAAGCTGTATATTTCGCTCTTAATATTTCGTTTAACAGTCATTGGTTGTCGTAGCATAAGAAGATCACAGCTTTCTCAAAATACTCCATTAAATTCACTTTTACTACTTTTTTTGAATGCTTCTTCGTTATAAAGATTGCTCCGCTTCTTAAAGTCTGTCACAATACTCAAAGTATGACAATATTTTAGACATTGTTTTTTTCGCAACCAAAACATATTCGATCCTCTATTTTCAAAAAATTGGTGTTATGTTTGAATCTATCTTCTTCAATCAAAGCATATTGGATTTGTGTTATTATGTTTACACAGTGTTTTTATTTCGCAATTATCAATGTGGATATAAAAAACGGGAAATCATCCAAAACAAGGTCAGTTACTTTATATCTTTACTTCTTGGGTTTGGAAAGCGTTTATCTCTTTTTATGGATAGTATGTTGATATTTGAACAAATTTCACTTAGTTTTCGTAAACTTTAAAATGAGTTGTTGCGAATTATACATTTGACAGAATACGTAAATAGGTGTAGCTGATTTTAGAAACTTCCAGTAAGAGGTTGCATTTGCCCGCCTTGCAAAATACCGACTATAAGTTGATTTTGTCACCACGGAATTGAGATATATGGTAGATAAAGCAAGAATATACCCACTAAAATTAAATATTAACTTAGTTCAACAACTCTTTTAATAGGACTTTTCACATTATTGAAATTGTATAAGTAGTTCGTTTAATAGGTTAATGTTATTTGATATAATGCTATTTGATGAACAAATTTGACTCAGCAGATTTTAAAAACTCTAAAATAAATTGTTTTGAATTGTGCGCTTGTCTGAATACTCAGATAAGATACAGATGTAACCGATTTTAGAAACTTTAGACACGATGTATGAATTTGTATATCCAGCTAAATCATGACTATAATTTAAATTCATCACCATGGAATTGTGATTTTTTTAAAAAACTCAAGTGGTAGATAGCACAAGAATATACTCACTAAATTTAAACATTGATTTATTACAGCTCATTTAACTAATTACAAACAAAAATTAATTTTAGTATTTTTTAATTATGAAAAGCAGTCCAATAGTTATTAAGAAAATCTGTTGGAATATCGTTATTCTATTTGCACTAAAATATAAATTATAGAAAATATAAAATATAAATATATTTTGAAAATAAAAGAAATTTCAATGATGAGTAACTGTTTCTCTTAGATCAAAATAACTGCAAATAAGTGAGCCTTGTATGGAAGAATTTACGTTTAAAGCAGGAAAAAACACCGGTGTTTCATACCTTATTCACAACAATAAATTTTTAGAATGCTAAATATAATATTTGTAACTTATTTTGGCCTGAATGAATTCAAAAATTGAAAAAAGTGAGAAAAATATGTTTAATAAAAATTCTGCGTCAAAAAGTTAACAAAGGAACTTTTCAAGGCGTTCTTTAATTTGTTAATATAATTTGATAAATAGTGTGCAAACACTAAAAAGTTACATATTACAATAAATGGAGGGCTGTCGAAACTATGTAAGAATGTTAGCCGTAGTGGCCATGATGTTCTGTTTGTTTATATTTATCTTATATGGTACTCTTGCCTGCTTGTGGTGTCAAAATTTTCAAAAATTTTTATAACGTATTCTTTAAGACTGTTTTTCGTTTTTTATATCATCTGGCGCAAGTTTTGAGAATGAAGAACGTGTGTTTGGAAAAGCAATTATTATTTTGTGAAAAAGCTCCAAAGTCTTATTTGTGGGCAATCTTTTTAAATCTTGTTGTGTTTTTTAGAATCAACAGAAAAATTTGATGTAGTTAAAGTAATAGCACCAGAAAAATCTCTAATAATGAGTATATAATAATAAGTATAATAATTAATATAATAATGAATATGTAATAAAAGAATTACTATTTCTCAAATACTCACCGTCATTTACTAATTTGTAAAAGAATTAGAGTAATTTTTTTCCAAACTAAGTGAAATTTTTATCAAGTAGTAAATTATGTTTGTAAAAAAGTAATTTAGTTACATTATAAATTTTAATTCAGATGAGGCAAAGTATATCAAGAAATTTAGTATCTTATTAAAATATTGAAAATTATTTTTAGATGATCCCAAATTTCAAAACTGTAAACATTGAGGCATATGCAAACGTAATTTTTTTTCTAAATTACTGTAAATTAAAAATAAGTTTGAATTGAATGCACCCTCTTAGTAACAAAAACATACTATTTATCATATTTCTGAGTGAATATTTTGTATTTTTTTAATGAATGCTGTTATATGAATAAAAAGTATAATATATTTAAATTTTAGGATTTTGCATAAATATTATTACATTCTGTCTATGTATACAAACATCAAAGTGATTATAAATGAATAAGTTTTGTTTAAATATTGATCTGCATGTTTTTTGTTAATATTTCCAAGTTATGTCATTATTTTTTCATTTCTTAATTTACTTAAAAATTTTTATTTCCATACGCCAATGTAATTAATATTGGAATGTTTCCTTAATTAGAGATTAAGGGTTGACCAATCCAATATTTGCCTTCTCTTTTATATGAATTTTAATTTGTGAAAGTAATATTTTCATTTTTAAATAATAAGTAATTTCAGAATACATAGTAATAAGAATTTGCTTCAGCCTAAGATTAAAATTCTCTTTAAAACATTATTGGTGCTAACTCTATAGCATCTGTTGGTTCTTTTACGAATGAAATGTAAAATGTTTTAGATATATCAACTTGAAGAAAGAAACATTTTTAAATGAAGGGAAATATTTTTAAATCCCCAAAGTATTCATAAAAAAAGAGAAGATAATTTAAGTCAAATTCATATAAATCAAATTATAATTTAATTACTTAAATCTACAAAAATTTATTTTTTTCGATGCGTTATGTAACATATAATTATATATATATATATATATATATATATATATATATATATATATATATATATATATATATATATATATATATATATATATATATATATATATATATATATATATATATATATATATATATATATATATATATATATATATATATATATATATATATATATATATATATATACATCTAAAAAAAAATAAGTTCTTTTAATTTTTATAGATTTAAATAACTAAATTATAATTTGATTTATATAAATTTGATTTAAATTATCTTCTCTTTTTTTATAAATATTTAATAATGATGCTAACTTTCTCTGCTTTTTGGCGCTTTAAAAATACTTAATAATGGTGAAACCTTACCATATTTTTTAGCACTTAAAGATTACCTAATAATGGTGAAAAATTCCTCGCTTTTAGTTCTCTTCAAAAATACCAAATCAAGGTGCAACCTTCTTCCACTTTCAGTTCCCTTCAAAACACTGATTTTTGGTGCAACCTTTCGCTGCTTTTAGATTCCTTCAGAATACCCATTTGTGGTGCAACCTTCTCTCGTTGTTTGGAGCTAGTGAAAGCACCAATTTATGTAGCCAGCAAATGAATACTAATGTTTGGCGCAACATAGCTCGAAATTTTTTACAGTGTATATTAAGACGTGAAAATGGCTACCACTAGGAAATATAGTTCATGAAAATCGTAAGAGTGTTTTAATACTTTTTCGTTAAAAGTTTAAAAACACCATCGGTTAATTTTCCCTGCCCTTATATATATATATATATATATATATATATATATATATATATATAAAATGAAAATCCTTTTGAATAAAATTTATAAATCCAAACAATAAATAAGCTGATAAGATGTTCAAATTTTACAACAACTTTAAACACAAAAATAAAAACTATATGCAAAATGTGTAGGAGTTGGCATATACTATCAGTTAGAACTACAAATGTAACGAAAACAAACGGTAAATTAAAGATTACCAAAATTTGAATATATCAATTACATTCAGTCATTGAAAGACGTCATATCACGTTTCCCGTCAATAATGCGTTTATAACATATTTTGACTCGAAATTAGGTTCTTACGATATTTTGGAGCTAAAGTTGTAGACAAGACTACAAAATATCAAATTAAAAATGCTCTATTACCGTTTATACAAAGTTACTTTTTACATCACTGCAAATTTAGTTATTTACCAAATTTGAATTATTCACTCTCGCGAAATGACTTATTTACTTTTACAAGCCTCATTTCTTGCAAATAATTCTAAATGTGTATTGAATTCAAATAGAAATATTATGGAGGGACTCACATTCATGAAGTTCTTAGCTTGTTCAACGAACCACTCAGAACAATGAAATTTTCGTATTAATTGTGCTATCAGAATAAAAATTCTGTTGTTGTTTAAGATTTCAGACTATTGCTTCCAAAAAATTATGCCTAAAAATGAGAAAAAAAAAGTTGAAGTTACCGTATTGTGAAATGAGTAATTTTTTTGTCTCTTAGCAACAACTTAAATTTCAAAAGGTTCGTAGCTCTTAACTGCTTTCCTTACCAATTTTTTGGGGAAAAAATACAAAAAATTAACATATTTTTTACTTTATTAATAAATGGAAGGAACTAAAGCAAAACATATTACACAGATTCAAGTTTAATTTGTAAATTTTTTTATGCATAAAAATTATTTATTTACCATCAGTTTACTATCCCGAGTTATCTCGTGCAAATGAAAAAAGTTAAATATTAATCTTTGTATGATAGTTTTGAAAACAAGGAACAGCACAAAGTGATAATTTCCAAACACTAGTGAAGTGATAATTTCCAAACACTAGTGAAGTGATACGACATTTTCGTTAATTCTTTTTTTCTCTGTATAAATTCAGTAACCATCGTATATGCAATCGCACAAAGTGTTCAATCCCACAATGCAACAGCAAAACTCCGAAACAGAATTTGGCAAATTTCCAAACACAGCAGATTATGTTTTGTTTGCCTCCAGCCGAGTAAAAACTTGATAAAGCAAAACGAACTGACAAATTCTGCTACATGCGAGTTTTCTCGGAATGAGAAATATTTGCAATATGTACATACCCGAGTTAACTCGGCATAATCAGTGTAGCGGTTAAAAGAAATATTTAAATCCCTTATATGGCAAGACGGAAAAGAGCAGAACTGATTTGAAAGATACTTCATTCTAGCATTTTTTTCGAGAAAAATAAAGTGTCTGAAACTATCAAGATTTCTTTTATATCTTTAGCATATATATATATATAAAACTACTTCTTTTCCAAGATAAAGTCACCCCATAGACTGCTGAACTCAAACTGTCTTTTATTTTAACTTTTTATTCTATTTCATGATGTATGGGATATGGGCTTTCTGTGCTGCCCAATTTTTTATAAATAAATAAAGAAAGAAAGGAGATAAAGTAGGGGCCTCCCTAGCCAATCGGTATCACCCACCAAACGCGAGGAGGTAGCGGGTTCAAATTCCGCGATTACCCTGAATGTATCTTCGTGCTATCCTTCTCTGTATTGAGCTATCTGTCTTTCTTATTTGACAAAGGTTTATAAGCCTGCACAAATGTAAGGCTAATAAACTAAGATAAAGTAGATATTATTGAATAGATTAAAAAAAAGAATAAATAAAATCCTTCCACATAACTGAAATGGTTTTACTACCAGCCTTTTCTCGTTCCGTTTTCACCCCATATCTAGCTTAATAAAGTATTTAAACTTCGACTCCAGGGTTGCCACGGATGACCAAAAATGCAAAAAGTGGTGATTAATAAAGACCAACCATTGCAATTTTTCGAGGTACATTGCTTTCAGTGCACTATTGAAATCGAATTCAAACCATATGTTTGCTTTTAATATGAAGAGTTTGAAATATAAGTCATAGTGGTAGTTATGATTGCATAATTCAGGGATCTCACCTGGGGTGAAAGCGAGACGGAAAAGAGGAAAGGCTGGTAGTAAAACCATTTCAGTTATAGCTAGTTTTGGGGAGGAGTTTACTTATTATTTTTTTAAATTTTTCAACAATATCAACTTTATCTTGGAAAAGGAGCAGTTTTATATATATGCCAGAATTATAAAAGAAATCTTGATAGTTACAGATATTTCATTTCTTTCGAAAAAAATACTGGAATGAAATGCTTTACGTACCAGGTTTTTCTCTTTTCCGTCTTGCTATATAAGGGCTTTCACCCATGGATGTCACAGTGAATAAAAATGTGAAAAGTGGTATTTTTTATTTATCTTTAATCTCTTAAATTATTCTAGCACTATGACTTACATTTCAGATTATTCATATTTAATGGAAAAATATTCTTTAAATTCACTTTCATTAGTAAAATGAAAAAAAAATTCTGGCAAGAACTGTTAATTTAAATTTTTCATAAAGTTTTGAATTTTAATATTCACCACAGGTTGCATTTTTTCTCGCCTGAGGCATGCCCGATTATTAAAGAGATCATAAATAAACAAAAATGAATTGAGTTTCTACCACTTTTTACTGTTTTAGTCGCCTGTGGCACCCTTGGCATCAATCAATGATGTTACATACGCCTGAAAATGCAAAAAGTGGTGAGCAATAAAAAGTTTGTAACTGATAGAAGGGGATGTAATCTTCTACACTATCTGCATATTTCTTTCAATTTACTAATAAAAGTAAATGCACGGATGATTTTCTTTTTAAACCTACATCATCAGTGTTTTTATGAGCTGGAAAAGTGAGAGGTACATAAGATTTTTCAAGCCTACTGAAAAACGATTGAATTTATCTTTCTTTTGTAAACTACGACATTATCCTAGAGTTTTTTTTCACCTATATATATTTCTTTAAATTAAATATTTATTGATAGCTTAAAACATTTAAATATATTTAACTTTTGCTTCCCTTTCAAGAAATTTACTAAACCGCGGGTATTCTGTAAAACTACATCAGTAAAATTATTAAATCTACTATGTAAATTTATAATTTTTAAATTTAAATGTAGTTAGAAATCTAAGAAATATATAGGAAAGCATAATTTCTGCTCCCAATTTCAATATAAAATGAAATGTTATAAAAATTTCGTAAAAGTTGTTACCTATGCTGCTAAGACTGTCCCTTAGCGGACTTTTTTTTTCTAAATGAAAACATGTAGTGCTAGCTAGATAGATGGGCATTACAAAAAAGGAAAAGATTGAGATATCAGTGTTTATTTATTTATTTATTTATTTTTTGAAAAAAGTACATTCGAGTTTTTCCTCCTGATGGGTTAAATTATTTTATACATTGGTTTCAGCAAAAGGATAAGCCAAACTCTTTCCCATTTGGTAATTTTAAATCAAACTGCTCTCTAGTATTGTTTCCTAACAGATACTTTGCAAGTTTTCGAAATTTTCATTGGATAACATCTCAGTACAAAAAAAAAGTTTATTTCCCACATGAAAATTGAAGCAATTTTCGCCTTACCGCTCTTTTAGACAATTTAAAAACGTGAATTATGTTTATATTGCTATAAAATTTTATTTTATACAGCAATAATAGCCATACAACCATTAATATATAATCAGAATATGTCACTTAAACTAAAGCAGCTACTGTAAACAGCAATGATCCACCCAATATTTACCTATGCCTCACCTACCTGAACAACGATACCTTAACATCTACTGAAGAAATTAAACCAATGCCAAAGCAAGATCCTTAGAAAAATGACCCGTGGAAGATGGTTCATCCGGAATACCAATATACATACAGACCTAAAAATACTAACTCTATCACAGCATATATACAAGCTAAACGCAGATTTTTTTGATAAAGCCATAAAATGCAAAACAGCAAATTTTAATGAAATTTTTAAATTTGAAAATTATATCAAAGATAAAAACTACAGACCAATAGCTGCACATTTCACCTCCGACGCCTCATATCATAACTATCAAAACAAATAATTTCATCAACCTTTCTGAAAATAACGTTTCCTCATGCTGATACAATTCTGAACTACTCCAAAATCAAACAAACACAGTTTAGAGCAAGCTGCTCGTTTTATTTCTTGATTCCTTTTAGTTATTCTAGCAAAGTGCTTGAAACATGCATAAAAGCAACTCCACTGCCTGCTTACCTCAATGCCTAACCAAAACAGTGCTAAAATTCCAGATGAATAGGAAAGGGGTCGCTTCACTGCCCAATTGCCCAATAAAATCAAAACGCTAGGACTAGGAAAATTTTATTTTACTATGAATGTTCGAGATTTAATTCAATAAAAAACCATTTGGCATGCGGGAAAATCTTAAATTTTAAAGATAAGAAGTACATTAAAAATGTCTTAAATGAAGTATATGGAAGTGAAACATTAAAAATAATGAAAAGTAGAAGCGAAAGTTTTGAAATTTTTATTTTTAGATGCCTCTTAAATTCTTCAATTCATCGCATTCTTCATTAATACTTTGAAACATCTAAGTACATCACCAATCATTATTTTTTAAAGAAAAGTTATGTATTAAATGACAATTTGTATTCACCAATCTTTTATTATTAATCCTTTTATCATTAATCATTGACACAGAACTTTTATTAAAAATATTTATCATACTTTTTTCATTATTTCGTATTAATTTTGGTCAAAGTAAGTGAATAATATTATATTTAGCATTTTATTATTTTATGGTTTTGAAAAATGAAATATCGGTGTCTTTTTCTGCGTTATAGGTAAAATTTTCGAAACACAACTCACTTCCACATAATATTGTTTAAAATTTGCACTTATTTGCAGTTATTCAAATCTAAGATAATCAGTCATTCATTATTGAAATTTTTTAATTTACAAAATCAATTATAGATAAATTTTTGAATATGAGTTCAAAAAAATTAAATACATTTTCGGAACTTTATATTTCAGTACAAATATAATTTCGATAATTTAATAGATTTTTGTTAGTGACTATAGACTGTTTTTTATAATTTTAAAATACCAAAAAATATTTTTGCTTGCAATTAGAGCTTCATAACTCTAAGTATAAAAGTGCTTCAAAATGCGTAGGAATCTACAATTAATAGAGACCGAAGGATGTAACTATTTTCTAGCAATTCACATCGTTAGTGTTTAGCTGTATATAATACATAACGATTAGTAGAACGATAAATGTTTAAAAGCATATGGGTCATTCTCACAAAAACAGTCATTTTCATGTCCCCAGTACATTTTATGTTTGTTTTACAACTTACGAAAAAAAAAATTCAGGGAAAGTGTCCTTCAGAATGCAGGCTATTAAAAGAATAAAAATAAAATTATCAATTTTTATTTTTTTATTTATTTTGGGTAATTAAAATATACCAATATGTCATTCCCTCACTAGTCCCCACTGTTGATTTAGAAAAAGAAAAAACTGTTTTTGAAATTAAAAAAAAATTTACAAATTCGTGTTTTTTATTTCAGAATATTGAAATATGGAATTCAGAAAATCAATTTTAAATTTAATTTCTGATAAAAATATTAACACAGCACTATTTTAAACTTTGTCCCTAGTGTTTCGCATCATTCCCTCACAACAATGTTCTTATCACTTGCAATCTTCTTAGAATAAAAATATTTTAATAAAAACTTTAGCAGTTAACAACTGAACAAAATTGTTAAAACAGTTAACATAGAACAAAATTGCAGTATGTTTCCATCTTCAACTTAAAGAAGCTGTGCTGTGGAGTAAATTTGAATGAATCAAACCAGGCAAAATATTTTACATTTATCATTCCCTCATGTCGTTTTTTAGAGTAAAATAAAATACAACTTCATCGAGAAAATAGATAATTATGTGTTGCTTTCTTGTATGAATATAATTGTATGTGATTGATTTCAGAAATTAATTATGCCTAACTGTTATTTTTAAATTTTATTAAATTTGTCATTCCCTCACTAGTGTATAAAGTGAGGGAATGATGCGATGTGAGGGAATGATTCAAGATGAGTATATTATGAAATTTTTTTTTGTTCAATCGTGGCAGCCAATTTTATTTCCCAAACCTGTAAAAACTATTAAATATATAAAACTAAATTATAATAAATATTAGATATACTTAGTATGTTATCATTTTCAAACTTGAGGTAGCTGTAACTTAGAGAAAAACATGTATTAAAATAAAATGTCATTCCCTCACTTTTTAAATAGTGAAATTAATTAATTAATTTAAGTATTAAGTATAATTTATTGGATATATACTTTCTTTATAATGCCATTACATATTTCTATTAATATGAAAAGTTTCAGAGCTTTTTATTCACTTTACTTTTTTGAGATTTTATGAACTGAAAAATGACAGTTTTCGTGAGAATGACCCATATAATTTTCCATCATTATTGGTTAGTGTTTATTGTTAACAACAAGTGTGAAAACATTGCAGATTTTAAAAAGTGGTGATATAAGTAATAGACGCTTTGATACTTTAATAATATATTTGTGACCATACCTTAACATATCAAGATTTTCTTCTTCTTTTGATCTTTGAGCTGGGCACCTGGGTCGCGCAGCGGCCCCTATCCCATCCATCATGTTTATTTTGATAATTGTGGCAGGAATTTTAAGGTCAGCAGTCTATGTGGTGGCTGTTAGATATCAGATTTTAGAAATGAGATATTAATATAACAATTTTAGAAGTCTAAACGAAGAGATATCTTCTATTCTTACAAGTTTTAAAGTTTTATTCTAAAAAGCAGATGATTATTAACATAAATATATGTGATTGAATATTCACGTAAATAATTACATGTTTTGTGTTCATATTCTTACTATACAAGTAATTATTAATATCAATATATGTGATTGAATATTAACGTTAATTATTACTTGTATTATATTTAAAATCGTACTATGCAAGTAATTAGTAACATAAATATATGTGATTGAATATTTATATCAATAATGACTTGTATTCAAATTCCTACTATGCAAGTAATCAGTAACGTAAATATATGTAATTGAATCTTTACACTAATAATTACTTGTATTTAAATTCTTACCATGCAAGAAATTTGTAACGTAAATATATATGATTGAATATTTACGTTAGTAATTATTTGTATTATATTCAAATTCTTACTATACAACTAATTACTAACGTAAATATATGTCATTGAATCTTTACATTAATAATTACTTGTATTTAAATTCTTACCATGCAGGAAATTTGTAACGTAAATATATATGATTGAATATTTACGTTAGTAATTATTTGTATTGTATTCAAATTCTTACTATACAAGTAATTATTAACGTAAATGCATTACTGTGATTTTAAATTTATATCCTTAGATTCCGTGTGTGACCAATCTGAATTATGATATAATTATAATTCAGTAATGCATCGAGTAACATTATTTCATGAGAAATTTTTTTTATGTGTGTTAATTCAAATTATTTTTTTTATAAATTTTAACTCATATTTTATTCGACATGAAACGAGTCATGTACAGAATGATTTACAGCTTAGTAAACATCGATTTATTTTAAAAATTAAGTGTACTAAAACAGGTCAATGTTAATGTTCATAAATATAATACAAATAATCCAATGACAAGAATCCATTTTTGAATTCAATTTTATATTTATTTTGAAAAGCTGTATCTATATAAACTTCGAATTACATCATTTGTTCAGTAGGAGAAGTAATTATATTTCTTTTCTAAAACTCTGATATTGTTTTAACCTATTCTGTTTGTAGCAACAGTGTTTCTATCAAAATAGCTTTTTTTATGGAATTTATTTAAAGGTATGATAACAACTTTAAGCAACCATTTTCGGAATGACGTTTTGATTGTTGTTTACAAAGTATGATTCAACTAATTTATCAAAATACAATTATTAGATCTTTAAAATGAGTTATTTTATATAAGAATGCAATATTTCAATATTGATCAAGTTTTAATTTAAGAATGTTATTGGATTAAATTAACGCGTGAGTATTTAATAAAATGCGACCATAAATGTTTTTAAAACCAATTAGCATTTTCTTTGAACAACTAAAAACGTTTACATTTCACTTTAATTTGTGAAATGCTATCACTTCATGTAACTTTGTTTTTGGTTATTGAGCCCTTAACTTTGATGCAGTGGTGAGCCAAAAAATGAAAAATAATAAAAATTGAAAAAAGTGTAGTAAATTTTGACTGTATCGATTAGACTGGGAAATTTCATTTATTTATTTATTTGCACTTATACAAATACTTGATCTTTCCTAATTCGACTGCGAGGATATTTCAAATCTGAAATTAGTTTGGTCCCTATAGCTATGAATTTTTTAAAAATGCATTTTTGTTTTATTTTTTGACGGAATCTGCAAGTTTAGAAACGTTATGCATAACAGGCAGTCACGTAAGTGCGAAAGGGGAGTAAGTTAGGAGCATCAAAAGGATTGAAAACTAGGGGAGTTTTCCTATTCCGACCTCTTCAGAAGAGCACCTAGGAGGGGAGCGCCTCTATTCGTATACGACGACTTTTCAAGGCATGGGTTCCTATGCACTTCTAATCCCGATGATGGGCCCAAATACCCTTAGAAGTTTGTCACAACATTTATGTGACCCCCTGTTATATATAACATTTTTAAACTTGTAAATTTCGACAAGAAATTGACTAAATTGTTATTTAAAGAAACTTTGAGAGAAAAACTGATTGTAGATCTGAAATCAACGATACGAAATTGTCTTAGATCTGTTAAAAAAAGATCTCATGCAACAGAACAAAACAAACATTTTTCCTTGTGCTATTAATTTGGGATTGCTTTTGTATTTTTACTAAAATCAATTCAATATTTTTGTACACTAATCTCAAAACTATGAAATATAGAAAAAAGTTTGTTTTTCATTTTTTGAAAAATTTTACCCCCTTGGTGTAAGTTATTATAATATTCATGTATTATGGTAAAAGAAAAAAAATCTTGTTTCTGAAAAATAATTGTTAATATAAAAGGAGTAGAAATTTTTTTTTAACAAAGCTGTTACAATGTTCTTTTTATTAGCCTTAAAAGTAGAAACTCAAGTCTGTTGTATATATATTTGGGGATCAAACATTTTGTTTTCTCGTTCTTTTTCTACCAGTTTTTAAATTTTTCTAGAATATGGCGAAATATAATTGCAAACGCATAGTTTAATATCAAAAAATAATTACCTATGCTCTTAATATACATTGGTAATCACCTAATCCTCAGTGAAATAAGTTTTTTTTTTAAAGAAAAAGCTATTGAGTTACCTTTTTTAATCTTTTGGATAAATGTTCGATAGAAACCGAGACTTATAAAAATGCGTTAGTGATGGGTAATAACAGTACTTTAAGTGGGAAGTTGCGCGAAACACTTAAAAACGCAATAAAAGACTGATATTGAAATTACGATAAAACATGAAAGAGATTTCTAATATACTTTTTCTTAGGAAAAAGCAAAATGAAGAGGTCTATTATCCTCTTACGATAATTTTCATTGGGAAGTTAGGTTTTCAACTCTCTGGAAAAGTAGCTTCGCCTTCCATCTTTAGCGAAACTCGTAGTGCTGCCATCTGGTGATAGTTCTCTAAGTTTGATATAAGCGTTAATGCCCACATTTAAAAAATATAATTAAAAAAAAAAAAAAAAAAGAAGAAGAAAAAAACTTTTATTTAAAAGGGTTCCCGCTGTCCATAAAAATTTTTAGTTGTAGTAGTAAATTAAGGTTAATGATAGAATATATTTCTAATTTAAAATACCACTTTATCGTTAAGTTGTTTAGAAGCCGGAATTTTCATGCATATACACTTTCTTCAGAAAACAATTTTTAGTGGTTACATAGAAATTAAATAATCGAAGTTTGTTTAATTTTCGTTTCTACTTTTTTAAAATTTACAATGCCTACCGGAACCATGTTTTAAAAACTGTAAAAATGTCTTTATAAATATTTTTGCTCAAAAAATTTATAGAAAAGAATAAAATGTGGTTTGAAGCAGTAATTTACTTAAGCTGAAATTTACTCAATTTTGAACTTTTATGGAAACAAATATTTGGATCACAGGAATGGGAGGAATACTTGGATGGAAAAAAAATCATCTCAGGATAACTGAGCCGGGATCTTGAGCATTGCTTAGCAAAAAAATATTTAATAGAAAGCTTTTCCATTTGATGTGTGTTTGGTATCGATGTTACTTAATTAAAAAAAATATTCAGCTTAAAAACATAAATGGAACTGTAATTTTCCTATCATTAACAGTAAATTGGTAGTTCATTTATTTTTAAAGA
Organism: Parasteatoda tepidariorum; assembly: GCF_982258835.1. Taxonomy (NCBI): domain Eukaryota; kingdom Metazoa; phylum Arthropoda; class Arachnida; order Araneae; family Theridiidae; genus Parasteatoda; species Parasteatoda tepidariorum. The sequence continues at coordinate 60,758,949 of NC_141766.1, forward strand.
CATCAAAATGTTTGCGCTGATCTAAGACATATATTAAAGAAACAATATAGTTTTCATACTTGATGACTTGATAAACTTGATAAATATAATTGATAAACACCGTTTGCTTCAAAATATTGAAGATGGTATTGAAAGTCGTCATGTTTCGAACACTCAAAAATTGGAGTTTATTACCAAGACTCATCTTACGTGAATGAAGAAACTAAATTGATTTGAAGTGATTGCCCTGGAATTTTATTCTATTCATATGAATGCCAAATCACTTGCTTTCGATATAAATCATCCCTTCTCCGAAGCGTGTCGAAATATACTTCGTCCAGATTTACCTCTCTTTACTACTGAGGTTTTTCTAGTTTGGTTTCATCATCTTTGCTCCCATGGTTTTCTAGTTTTGTATATCATTTTTATTTCACATTTTTTGTTGGAAATTAAACATTTTCTGTTTCAAATCATTTTTTTCATTCACTTCTGGTGAGTCTTGAAAATTGTATTCCTATTTACGTACTATTCTGATGATTTAATAATTTTATATCAAATTTACAAAACAAAAAATAATACATAAAAATGTGATACATTAAATATAAAGTACAAAGAAAATAAGGAGAGAAATGAAAAGGAAAAACATTTTTTAAAGGAGAATAAGAAAAGCTATCATAAGTAACGAATTTTTTTTAAAGAATTAAAAAGACGGAAAACAGAATAACAAAAGGATCTAATCCAGTTATTACTTGACATGATTAAATCCTCAAATTATAATGTCTTCTATTATTATATTAATATTGCCAAAACAAAATATATAAATACAATAGTGTGAGTTCGACATGGTTCGTCGACATGGTTCATACAATAGTTCGTCGACATGGCTATTTCATCAACAGGGTCATTCCGGCGACATGGTAATTACATCGACAACGTCATTTAATCGACAGGGTCATTTCGTCAACAGGGTTATTTTGTCGGTATGAACATTTCGGTGATAGTGTCATGCGTAATTCCGATACTAGTTTAGACATTTAATCTAAATTTTTTTTATTGTTAATTAAAAAAATACTATTATTTAATTATTAGACTAAAGCAAAATTCTTTAATCATGTGTATTGTTCCAACTGCTCTAAAAAAAGCATTTTTTTCTTTTAAAAAACTCATAACGGCCTTTCCTTCAGTTGAACATTCAGTTAATTAGACGAAACTTTTGTGAGCTCTAGTTGTATTTTTCAGGTATTTATTTCGCAGATAAACTGTTTCATTGTTAAAGCTCGTACATTTTTATAGATTAGCAACACAAAGGCACTTGCTATAACGACTGAAAATGATTCGTGATATAGCAAGTGAATGAAGGATGAAAAGAACAAGTAAAAAGAAGACAATGAATAAATGAATCTAAATCAGAAAAAGTAAATTAGGAATCAATGATATAATTTTGGAACTGAAAATTACGCATGCCTTTGCCTACGAAATAAATTTTTCTACCAATTGTCGACGAAAATAACTCTGTCGATGAAATGACCCCGTCGACGAAATGACCTTATCAACGAAATGACCCTGTCGACGAAATGACTTGCCGACCAAATGATCCTGTCGACCAAATGACTTAGTCGATGAAATGGTCTGTCGATAAAGTGTTGTCGATGAAACGGACTGTCGATGAAGTGATTATCGCTGAAATGAATGCGACCCAAAAATTCGATATACGGAAATAAAACATAAAAGGAAAAAAAACTCAAAAATACAAAATAAAACGAAAATTCAAGAAAAATACAAAATAATATTTTGAAGTTCTAATTAATATACATGCATATAATAATTAACTTCATAATGAAAAATATTTTTCTTTCAAGTCTATGGAATATCATAAGAATCGTCATTTCAGGTTTATTTATTTTTGCACTTTTAAGAAAAAATATTCTCTAAGATTTACATTTGTTTTTAGACTTATTGACGATTTAATTAATATTAATTTTTAAATTAAACCATTTTATTATACAGTATTAACACTGAAGAATTGGTCTTGTTTAGTAATCATGACGATAATATCAATTTTAATTTTTTTTAAAAATTCAAGTATTAAAAAGAGGAAAATATCTACATTGTTGACTTAAACGAGAAAAATAATGATTTTAAGTTTATTATTAATAAATTAATTGCAGGGAAATCTAAAGTTTCTGAAAGCAATTATTTAAGTACTATTTTTAAGAAAATAAATATAATTAAAGGAATTTTTAGTAATATGTATTTATCCAAAAAACAAATAGACAAATTTGACTAAAAACAATGGATATCCAATTATTCTAATTAAGTTCTATATAAAATCATTGAGTTAATTGCGAGCTAAAATTATTCCAGAAGATTTTGCTTTCTATTCGTTATCTAAATTGATATTTTTATGTGCAAATCTAATTCGGGAAAATCAGTGGCTAAAAAACTTCGAATATTTAATAAAGTATTTTTTCAATAAAAGTTAATAAATTCTTTTAAATGATCAAAATTAAAATGCGACGTTTAATAAAATAAATTAAAAATTAGACTTTTTATTAGTTAAAAACTTTAAATTATCCAGTATAATACTAAATTCCAGTATAATACGATACTTACCTTGCGCAAATCCAGTTTCGGGCCAATCCAAGGTAAAAAACAAATTGAATGCGGTTCTGTACTTCAGTAAGAACGCTCCAGAATACATCTCACTATCCTAATTTACGGTTTAATTTCATATTTTGTAATCTGACAAACTAGTAACGAAAAAATTTTTAAAACATTTTTGGCAAGGTGTCAGTATGTAAATAGATGTCTGATCTCGCTATTTGCTTTGTATGATTCTTTTGTGTTTTATTTGATATTTTTCTGGAATTTTTGTTTTAATTTGCATTTTTTTATATTTTTGTGATTTTTCCTTCATACGTTTTAGTTTCCTATCGTGTTTTTGGGGGGGAGGGGAGGTGCTTGTCCGACTAACGTATTGAAATATTTTGCTCTGGTTATATTAATACTATATTAGAAAGCACTCTAATTTGCGGATATAATTGCGTAATCTAACGAAGAGATTATATCTTTTTGTTATTTTGGCTTCTGGCTTTTTAATTTTTTTTTTTTTTAAATTTTCAAAAAATTTTTTACAACAAATTCGTTGTTTTTGGCAGTTTTTCTTCTTCACCTGTAAAAAATATGTTTACTTTTTATTTTTTTCGTTGTTTTGTTTGTATTTTTATCTTATTATATGGGTTCTATGTATTTAAAGCACACAAATGTTTCACAATTTATACACAACTCATATTATTGAAGGAAATTACAACCACCAGATTTATTTTAATTGCAATAATACATTAAAAGTATACTTCCCCTCAGTATTAAACCTAATTATCCAGAGTTAACTCGAGTACTCAACTCGGGATATTTAAATTAGGATAATAAATAATTTATCTTTTTAGCTACACCTTCAAATGCGAATTACTATTATTTCAATGGTTGGGAATAAATTTTCTCCTCAATTTTCGACATACTTCATACCTAACAAAAGAGCAAAAAAATAAGGAGTAAAAGAAATAAAAGAGTACTAAACACTTTGCAAAATCGCAAACATTTGACAATTTCCAACTATTTATCAAGTTAAAAGTTAAAAGAGCTAATTCACGAAAAATTGTTTAAAATAACAAACTAACTCATGCAAGCATGAATAAATATATCTTAATTGAACACCCCTTTAAGACCTGATGCAATTCAAAAGTACGTATTTTTTTTCTCATATATAAATAGCTCAAAGCTAAAAAAGTGCTAGAAAAGTTATTTTTATATGAACCTAAAAAATCAAAGATAATCCATGTTCACCAGAGATGCCAACTACCACGGTTTCTACAAAATATTTTAAAAAACGGTTGATCACTGTATCGGTATATAGCTAAAATTTGATTTTCGGTTAATTTCAAAAACTTTATAAAAAGCTCAGCTCGAACCAAATGCAGGCTTAAAAGTGATTCGGAATAGAGAAAAAAAAATTATAGTGAAACCTTTTCAATAATATAATTGGAGGAATAAATCCATTTTTCACAATAAACTATTCATTGCCAATAAATATTTCATTGACATGAAGCAGTGCGTATTGTATATGTCACGGTGAAACACCGAAATCTGGAGAATGTCGACATTCTCCGGTGAATGTCAACAATCACATGGTCGCTTTGGTGAATGTCCGAAATATTTGTTATAGCCAATTTTATATTAATTTATTCGTTAATATTATTATATTTATTTGATATATTTATAGTTATTCTATATTTTAATACTTACTGACGATAGATTAGAAGAAATATCAGTGTTTGGAGTATCGGGCAAATATGTGCCGGACGAACTCACGGAAATGCTCACGATTTCGGCACCGCTTGGCGCGGTCGAGAATAAGCGCTCTGAAAACCGCAAAATTGAGAATATGGTAACCCAACCGATCTATGTGTGACATCTTGCTACAGCGTGCAACCCTATTTCCTTGATTGAGTAGGAAAATGATGGTTCTATTCTATTTATAAATTTCTTTCTTATTCACTTCTATCTTCATACCGCTCTTGTATTTTTTTATAAGCAGTTTTCGTTTCGAATGAAAAATTCATACTTAATTTAATGTTTATGTCTCAGAATTTTATTTAAAACTAGATTCTTGTAAAAATCTTATTTTTCAACTTCGTTTTTTTTTATTATTGTTCTTAAAAGTGTAAAATCTATTTTTTTTTTTTTTTTTTAAATCTACTTGCTAAGGCAGTTTACCATTCTTTACTATACTATATATATAAAGGCTTGTGTGCTCACAATATACTAAGGCATATTGCATTCAGTTTCCAATTCAAATGTACGGAAATTTTATATAAGCTATTTTCTTTGCAGTACATTGCAAAAATTGCTTATTGCTTTTATCGCTAAATTCAGCATTTCAGATGCGTAATTAGGAAAAAAATAAATTCTTTTATTCCAAATGCATAATAAAAATTCTTCATAATGAAATACATATTGATACGCCAATAATGAACTATAATAGATTTGAGAAATGAGTTAAGGAAGCACTTTATACATATAAAAAAAATAAATTGCATCACTTTTTCAGATGTAGGTGATTTTATTAAATCTTTTTTTCTTAAATTAAACATTTAATCAGAAAAAGGTGATAATTTTCAATTGGAAATATATATAAGAAATATTTACAAAGGAATCGATACTTTTACGCAAATAATAAATTAAGAAAGGTCTGAAAAAATAGACCTGAGAAAGCAATTAATACATTTAAAGTGCTTTACTTTAACCTTATAATTTTATTCATTTGTTTGCAGTTTCAAAAGTTTTAAAAGTTTAAAAAAAAATATTTATTTCATTATCATACGCAGCACTTTACTTTAACCTTATTATTTTATTCATTTTCAATAAGATGAAGATTTTAATGACCCTACTTCAATATTTTAAAAGTTTCAAAAGCTATAAAAATTCAGAAAAAAAAAGTTTTATTTAATTTTAATCCGATCAAATTTACTTTAACATTATTTTATTCAAATGCAATTTCAAAAGTGATAAAGTACAAGAACCAAGTTTTATTTTATAATTATACGACTAAAAAAAGAGTGCCATTTCTTATAACATTACCAATGAAGATATTATATAATAGTATAAGAAAAAAAATTAATGGTAGATTCAAAATAAATAATAAGAAATACTTCACAGAAAAATCGATATTTTTACACAAATAATAAATTGGGGAACATCTTAGGAAATGGGTATACAAAAGCAAATTATACATTTAAAATAATTTATCCTTAGAAGGCAACAGTGAAATATTTTGTTAATGTGAAATATATTTCAGATGCTTTTGTATATAGTTTTAAAACCTTAAATAAACATGTATAATAAAATTAGTTACAGTTCCTTGACATAAGAGTTTCTCTGTTTCTTCAGTTTGATTATACCAACCTGAACTTTAGTATATATATAAAAGTAAAATATAATTTATATTTTAGGGCTCTAACAGAACTTTTGCTTTTATTTGTTCTTTAGCATTTATGCTATTTTTAACCTAATTGATTTGTTTTATCCACCGTGATTGCTTGCATCTTAAAAAATATCTATAGATGATTTATCGAGAAAATTACATTGTCAACAATGTCAACTTACATCATAATTCACAACACTTAAACTCGAAGAAAAGTTGTTCGCAAGTATAACACTAGTTTCTATTGCACGTATTTCAATTATAAATTTGGAGTTTAATTTTAAAAAAAACTATAATTTTAAACGCGCTAATATGATCTTATTAAAATTTAAATCAAATCAGTAAAAAATAGTTCATTTATCTATTTAATTATTATTATTATTTTTTTTACTGAGAAATTGAAAATAAAAAACACTTCTGAGAAAACTCCAAACAAGTCAATACAATCAATGCATCAGAATACGTCATCAGGTCAATGCTCTTCACAGTCATAAAATTTTAAAATTAAATTCCAGCTTAGAAGTTCAGATTAAAACTAAATTTGAAAGATTTAATAAAAACTATTACTAAATATTGCAAAGAGAATTTTGTGTTTTAACATTTGAGTTACATGATTTTATGAAAACACAAAAACAATGAAAAAAATTGTTATTAAATAGTGAAAACAATTCTATCCCTTGTTTACAAACGCTACGCAAAAGTAATTTGGCGACAGAGCAGGTTTGACTTAAAAGTTTTCGCCAAGAATGCCAAGCGGTGCCGAAATCGTGGTCATTTCCGTGAGTGCATACCGCACAATGGCACTTGACTTTAAAAAAACATCAGTGTAGGGTATACCGGGCAACTGTATACCGGGCAGTGGCACTTAGCCTTAAAAAAAACATCAGTGTAGGGTATACCGGGCAAATGTATACTGGACAGTGGCACTTAACCTTAAAAAAACACCAGTGTAGGGTTAAAATATCGAATAAATGTAATTATATCCACGAATAAATTCATATAAAATCGAATGTAATAAATATTTCGGACATTCACCATAGCATATCTGTGATTGTCGACATACACCGGTGAGGGTCCGAATGTACAAGAATGTAATGAAATATTCGATCTTTCACCGACGTATTTGGTGTTTGTCGACATTCACCGGTGAAAGTCAACAACCACCGATTTCGGTCTTTCGCCGTGACATATACATTATAAAATCTTAGTATCATTCACAAAGATGTCAACTTGCTCCTGACAGCGAATTAATATTTTCCAGTAGTAATTTATTAATTGCGATTCTTGGTTTAATAAATTCAATTTATTCGGCTTTTATCCACCCTCTATTTCTAAATAATTCGATGGCTTATATGATTCGCCACTTAGTTTTTGTCAAGTCATACTAAACCTTTTAAAAAGTAAGCAAAAATAGTCAAATAAAAACAAATTTTTGCTCATAGTCATTTATCGTTTTTTGAATTATTTTGGCGCGTCCGGAGCAGTTCGTATCTCTGCATTCATCCCAAAAACTTCTTGAAAGTGAAATTTCCTTATTACCAATTTTAACTCTCTTTTCCGTCGTGATATATATGGACTTTCCGCCCAGTTGGAGCAACGAAGTGCCGTTTTGTATAAATCTTTGAATCATTTTGAAATATTTTGAAATATTAAATTTTGAAATAAATCTCGCTCGCCTTTTGTATGTATTCCCAAACTGTAGATATTCATTAGTGTTTATTTTCGAATTGTACTTGAATTTTAATTTTTTCATGTACTTTTTTATTACTTGTAATTTTGTTATTACCTAATGATGGCAAAGTGCCATTGTTTTCTTTTTTATCTCACGAACTCCATTTTGCTCCCCAAACTTTATTTTTCTCATGTATGTTTCTTAGTCTAATTTCAGGATGAATGGGAAAAGGGCTGTAAAGCCTCAGACGCCCAATTCTACAACGAACGAACGAACCAACTCTTTAGTGGTGAAACTTCAAAATCTTACCAAAATTACCAAAAATTCTGGTACTGCAATTTCTATACGAATATTTGAAAACTAAATTATCTTTTTTCTAAATTGCTACTCTTCAGGGATTCTCCAATAAAATTTTTTTAATAAAAAGGCAAAGAATACTCTTTTAAAAATTTTGCTGCCAATTTCTTAGTTTTTTAATAGCGAGGGTAAATGTATATATGCAGCACCCAGCTCGCATCGACTACAGTGTCGACAAAAATGTCCACAGTGGTAGACGGATCATGGGTTAGAGTCCTCTTGCCGTCAAGCCTACTGTGGGGGGGGGGGTTCGTGATCTTCCTCTCTATGCAACGGAAATGCAGGTTAGTTCTATCAAAAAGTCGGCAAATTTCCCGAAATACTCCATCTAAGAGTTCCCTTGTTTTCGGGATTGGTTTCAAAATTTCTAAAAATTCAGTTGCTCAGCTCTATGGAATTGAACATTGATAGTCGTAAACTCAGGATTATGTCGGATGTTCAACGATGGTTATAAAATAATGATAAATCAATTCCATCAATTAATATCTTTTATTAAGGGTCTATATATTTAATGAGTGGTAGACAATTAAAAACTAAATCAATTAAAATTTTCAGTAATTTTTCCAACATTTCAAAAGTTTCACCACGAGCGACTTAGGACAAAGTTCTTTTTCGTATAAACTTTTGAATCATTCACATGAGTTGGTGTGGAAAATAACTTTAAATCAAATTTACAAAATAAAAAAGATTATATAGTAACGTAAACTTAGCCAGAGCTATAATAAATTTTCCCCAAAAGGGTTGAAAATTGGAAGCTGTGTATAAATTTTAGTGATCTCAAAGGTTATATATAAAATAATTTATTCTTATTTCAATAAATTTGATAAAAAAATTCTGATAACAATGTATCAATGAACAGTTTAAACTTTTATGTTCACTTATTTTTGCCTAGCATCTTTTTAAAAGGGACGGTTCCCTCTTTTAATAAATAAAAAGAGTGGTTCTATAATTATTTGGATTTATCGTGCAAAAACAGAGATGCCAACTGCTCCGGGAGCGCCATAATAATTTAAAGAACGGTAAACAAGTACAAACTAAATTTTGTAACTATTTGATTAATTTTGCTCACTTTTTAAACGGTTTAGCATGAATCAAGTGTTATAAAGTGGCGAATTATATAAGCCTTCGAATTATTTAGAAATAGTGGTGAATGAAAACCAAATAAATTTTATTTATTAAGCCAAGAATCACACATTAATAAACTACCACGCGAAAATATTTATTTGCTGTCCGGAGCAAGCTGGCATCTCTGAAAAAACAAGATGGTTTTGTCAGACATAGTATGCCAATACTAGTAATATTTATAAGTCCAGTAAGAGGGCATTTTTTAAAACTAACGTTTAGTATAAACCACTTAGTATAAATAAATATGTACTACTACCATTTATTTTCACGCAACTGTTCTTTCTTAAATATGGATCTCCTTTGTGTCGAATACAGACAAAAAATTCGTTGAAAAACTAGTTCATATCTATATGTTTTCTTGAGAAGTAAAAAATAATTACCGATATTTATTAGCAATTATGACATGCAGAAGGACTATTTCTTATCTAGAAAGGAGAAAATATAGAATAAGCTTTCACTGTAATTTTTAAGAAATCTAGAAAAGAATCGGTTTTACTGCTAGTTTTTCACAGTTTTCCCGGGTACAATAAGCCCTGCATCAATGAGTTAAAAGCTAAATATCCTATTGGGTATGGCCAAATAACTTTTTGGTGCCTATTGGTTTAGTACCTATTTTGAATGCTGCTTAAAAGTGTGTATTAGAATTCTAATACTTTTCATCGATTTTTTTTCCTTGCATTACGATATTTTGGTACCAATGATTTTCTAATAATCTAAATAATTATAGTAGGCTGAAATTGAATACACTGTCTTTTTTAAAATAAAGTCAATCTCATAAAATAATTATTTTATTAGTATTTATGACACTTTGTTTTATAATTTAGAAAAAAATAAATAAATTTTTATATTTTATATACTTATTTTTTATTCTTTTAATTTTTTTCTTTAACACCAACCCTAAAAAAATTAATAAAGATAGTTAATTTGTATTACCTTTATGTATGAATAAAGCAAAACAACGTGAATAAAGAACAAACATTTATTTTGATACCTTTTTCATGTTTTATTTTCGTTGTCTTGCAATGTGTTTATTTACCACTTTAATGTTTAGAAGTCTGGTAGAGCGACATTTTTATGCAAATATATTTTAGTTCTAAACCAACATACAGTGGATGTCACAAATGTGCCAAATGATCTAAGCACATTTTCTTATTGTTACAATTCTTAAAAATTTTAAGGTGGGTGAGAATTCTGCTGTCTTCTGAAAGTGTTATGGTCGTTTCATTATGTTTAAATTGTAAGAAAGACAACAACATAGAAAAGTTTTGTTATACTGCCAGTATACTATTGCCTTGTAATAGTTATGCACTTGTTATTATGATACTTTTCAGTATTGTGCAGCATCAAAATTGGTGAAAAAAAAACATTTTTTACCTTTTATCTGCCCTGCAAATTATGGTTGAGCAACAGTCCCATTTAATGTTTTTCTGAATATGTAATTTCGCTATAGTGAATATCTCTGGGATTATTGATACTATTAGCAGATATAATCATTTAAAATTTAACATTTTCGGAACTGGCGAGTCATAAATGTATTGGTAAGGAATCAGGATGGTAAAAAATAAAAAGCGGTAGTTCGGGCTTAGCTATTTTGACATTTTTGCTTCTAACGCATGTGTGTTAAAAGTGTAAGTATACAATTTGAACTAAGCAGTGGCGAATTAAATAAAGCAAACATTCCTTACACCGCCCACAAATAAACATGCATAAAATAGTTTTATCTTCTTTTACCCTGATTATCGCTCTCCTGAGAATGCATATAGTGCGGCTTTTAGGAAAATTCCTTCAGACACCCGTCTCGCGTCGTGGCGAGTACTATGGTTACGAGGAAAAGTCACTTCCAATAGGGGTGTGGGGTAAATGTCTTAATCTTAGCGTAGAAGTCGTCGTGAGTTAACCATTCGACACCTTTTTTCCTCCATTTCACCCCACACCTGCCAACTTTTAATCCTTTCCATTATAATTTTTCCCAGTGGTATTAAAATGGAATTAAAACTTCAATTTTAGGAGCACAAACACGTTCTATTTGAGAAAACTTAAGTTGACAACCATGATGCTGGATGCTGGATATTGGGGTTATCTCGGCGTTTGGCGCGAAGCGCCACTAACCGATTCATCGATTCTGTTTTGTTGTATTCTGGGAGGTCCTATATATCTTTGAAGTTGTAGTATGTTGTAACAACAAGTCAAGTCCTTAAGGAGTAAATCTTTAGTTTTGAAGGGAAAATCATCTTTGGATTGGGGAGATCCCCTTGAGTAGAGTTGTATGATAAAGTGACAACCATGATAGTAACGCATATTAATATATGTGTTTAATTTTTGTAAGAATAGTGGTGATCAAAATCATTTAAAAATTAAATTTATGAAAGAAAAAATAGTATATATTTACTACCACTTTAAATATGAAAATAAAATCTTCCGGAAAATCCGGAAGAGTTGGCAGGTATGTCACTCCCATTGTAAATGTGTTCTCGCTTGTTATCATAGCAGCAGACAACCCCAGACCTTCAATCTGGAGGAGTTCTCCTCAGAGTCGCACTATACATGACTCACCCGCCTCGAAGAGGTTAAATCACCAACTTTACATTTAGGCTTAGCTCAAAAATGCATCATCATTTAACTCTTTGCCGATCGTGTTAACCATGAGGAGATTTTCGTAAGTACGACTTAGTTTCATCGAGAGAAAAAGTCCTTCATGGAGGTAAGTTAGTCACAATGCTTGATATAGAAGTTCCTTTATTTTCTGGGTTGGGTTCTACGAGGTGTTGTTGAATGTTGATAGTCGTAAACTCAGATGTACGTCGGCTGTTCTACGCCTATTATAATGTGATTAAAATATAGATCTGTTTATTGGTATGGTGGCATCCCTGGTCCACCAGGGATTTTGTAGGAATTGCAGAAATTTACAAAACGTATTTTTACTTGACCTTTTTGCAATGTGTTAACGCAAAAATAAACATTTCAAAATTTATGACATTGTGCCTAACTGACCTTTTATACATCTTTTTAAATAAATTTATGCAGTGCTGGACAAAATTCCTGTTATTGTAATTTTTTAAAAAATTACTCCCTTCGTCCCAAATTAGTTGCTACATTTAGGTCGAAAATTTTGTCCCAAATTAGTTGTTGCATTACAAGTGTGTGGAGTCATAAATAACTTCCGATGCAATTTAGTAGTTCAACATCAGTAAAATTATACTACTAATGAATTCATGATTTTTGAGCTACAAGTTAGTGTTATGCGATTACCAGTGGAAGAGTTCTTACGGACATGGTTTAAGTGAGTGCGAATTCTGGATTTCTCAAACTAATTTGGTACAGATTTAAACAGGGTCCCTCGGGTCCTGAAAATTTTAAAAAGTGGTAACGAAAATAAAACAAAAGTCGATATTTTAATTTGTGTGTAACCACCCCTAAAAATTGTTTTCTAAAGAAAATATGCATGAAAATTACAGCTTCTTAACTACTTAACAATAAAGTGGTGCATTAAATTAAGAAATATCTTCTAGTGATTACCTAAATTTACTATCACTGCTAAAATTCTTCAGGGACTGCGGGAACCCTTTCCAGAAATTTTGATGCTAATCAGGTAAGGTATTAGCAGGTACGACCTTCTAAGTGAAACGGCATATATGTTGCAGAGATGGCAATTTGCACCGCTTTATGAAAAATATGGTTACAAATTTGAAGTTATTTTCAGTTTAGCATTTTTTTATTTTAAAGTAATTTTTCCACAACTACATATCATAAATTCTGACTCGTGCAACTGACTCGTGGTGACACTTTCAAAGTAGGCATAATTATTTTTATCCAAATTCTACAAGTTTATAAAATTTTGCAGAAAGCGAAACATTTAGCGTCCCTGATGTTAATTAATTAATGATGGTTGACAAACGTTTAAAAGCATTTAGTTTTGCATTTCTAATGATATTTAAGACTTATTGAATTAGTGTTACAATAAAATTTTTCCGAGATGTGCAATGTTCTCGACATTTAATTAGGAATTTAATGCAAAACAAATGTGCGTTTATTGTTGAAGTTGAAGAAATTAAAAACTGAAAGCAAGTTATTTTTAGAAATTCTTTATCTTAAATTTAAATTTAAGTTTAAAACGAAATCGTAGGAAAGTGTTTATTTAGGGGATAATTTTAGGCACACGCTTAAAATTTTTGAAAGTTCTTTGACTATAGATGGATTTATAATTAACAATTTCATAATTGTCTATGTTAATTTAATTTGTTAAGTATTGGTGATTTTAAGTTCTGAAATTTTTAAACCGTGCAATTTTTAACTTGAAATTTTTCAATAATAAATTAGTACAAATTTATAAGTTTATTTCAGTCAAAAAAATTTCACCAATTAATCCACAGGAGTCCGATTTATTTAAATTCTGAAACAAGAAATAAGAAGAAAAATCAAAATGATCAGTAAATTTAAAGGAAATCCTTTTAGTTGATGAGTTACCAAATCTAATTAGAAAACTTCATTAAATGTTTTGTCAATTACAGTCACTGGAAAAATTACTAGATGCACTACAAAATTCTATGTAAAATCTTAATTATCAGGTGATACTATACAGCTTTATATTATTTATACAGCTAAATATTTATTATATTAGGTATTATATCAGTATATTATAATAATTGAGCAAAATTAGTAAATGCACTATAGTGGTTTAATAATTGCAAGTTTTGCAGGAATTTATATATAATAATTTTATATTTGTATTTATTTTTAACGTATAGCATTACAACTTTAACCAATTGATACACGAACATAAACAAGTGTAAACTGGCTCCAGCCTCGTAAAAACAATAAGGCTGTATAGTATCACCTAATAATTTAGATTTTGCATGAAACCTTATAGTACATCTAATAATTTATTATATCCTTCGGAAATAGACTAACAGCAAGATATTTGGTTTAACACTATTTATTAAAAATAAATGTATGATGGGTGTAACCATCACCTCCTACATCAAAAAGCCTCCACACGGTCTTTTATAAGTAGTCCGCTCCGACTGCTTAAAAAGTGAACCAGTTGCGCGCATGAACCCAAAACCTTTTATAAAAGTAATTGAGAGAAATTTATCATAGATATTTGAGAATTGAATCTGTAGTGGTTGTCAAGTGAATAAGGCAAACCAATAATATTCATAAATAAAACAAATTTTCAGTCATATATTTGCTACCACTTTCTTATTTTAACTAAATTTTGTATTAAATGACTCGTTCGGAAAGTGGATATCCTTTACAGTGGTCTGATCGGACTACCTATTAAAATTCGTGTGGAGGCTTTCAGTTATAGGAGGCGTTGGCAGGGATGCCAACTTGCTCCGCTTTGTAAAATAGTATTTTCTAGTGGTAGCGAAATTTAAGTTACTTTCAGTTTCGTATTTTTCATTTTAAGTAATTTTTTCACCACTAAATATCAAAAATTATAAGTATAATATAAAATGCATCGTTAAAGCATCCATCTACTGGTTACTCTATTAGAAAGTAGGCGTAACCATCATTCTTTAACGAATTTTACTATATAATTTGCTACCACTTTGTTAAAACTTTTCCAGAAAGCGAAGCAGTTGGCATCCCTGTGCTGGTCTACCTCGTCAAATGTGCGACGGAATTATTGCCCAGCATGGAAAAGCAAAAAATGAAGACAAGAAACTCTTTTGTGTAAAAAAGTTGCGTGGTCGTAGAATAAATAGGATTTCACTTTCAAAAAGGTGTAATTATCCTTATTCTACAAGTTTTATTATTTAATTCGGTGCCAATTTATTGTAACTTTTGCAGAAAGCGGAGTATTTAGCATCTCTGATGGTGTTTAATTAATGATGGTTACTAAGCATTTAATAGCAATTAATTTTGCATTTCTAGTGATTTGTAGCATTTACTGAATTATTGTTGCTGTTTTTTGTCGCTAGACTAACTACACGAAAATGGTTAAAGAGGAATGGATTGAATTTTTGTTAAGTAACTGTAGCTGGTTGCTAGCATAACACATTAACCGCTTCCCTGATCATCCCGAGTAAACTCAGGTATGCAAATATGGCAAATAATTATTATCCCGAGAAAACTCTGGATTTGTCAGTACGTTTTGTTTTATCACGTTTTTACTCAGCCGGAAGCATAATAATAATCAGCCTGGATTTTTGTTTGGTAGTTTTGCTGCTGGATTGTGGGACTGCACACATATTTTGTACGATACGATGGTTGCTCAATTTACATAGAAAAAAAGAGTAGAAAAAATGACTTTGCTGGCATTTAGGAAGTATCATTTTGTGTTGCCCCTTGTTTTAAAAACTATCATTCAAAGACTACTATTTAACTCTTTTCATTTGCCCGAGATAACTGTGGATAGTAAACTAATATATAGGGGATCCTTTACATCAATTACATCCTCTACATTAAATGCTTTTTTTACATAACTTGCGTGTCACGTTTTATTTTACTTCCTTGTATTTATTAATAAAATGAAAAAAATATGTTTAATTTTTGCAGTTTTTCCCCTTAAAGAAATTGGTAGGGGAAGCGGTTAATATATCTGTTCAAACAAAATCCCCTAATCATCAGCATTAATAATCAGTACAAAAGTATTCAAATGTAGCGACTAATTTGGGACAGAAGGAATAATACATCAAGTTTGGTACCACTAGAGAATATTTTTTCTAAAATAACGGAAATTTCATAGTAGCTGGAGTGTATGAGAATGTTGTGATTTTCACAAAGCATTGGAAAACAGATAATTCTAGAATATTTAATTCTAGAATTATATAAGTTCTGCGAAATTCTTTCTATAAAAATTTTATTGTAAGCTCTCTGAAATAAGGTATAAATTAAAAAATGGTGAAAAAATAAACGGGGTGAAAAAGGAATGTTTTAAATGTATGTCCAGCAATAAAATACATTCCATTTATTCTCAACCCTTTAAGGACATCTTTATAGTTCCCGCAGCTGAGAATTTTCCCTAGAGATTCTAGAAAGTTCTCTTAATCCGGAAACCCTATCCAGAAAGAAAAAAAAAAAAAATTACGGAATCATTTTCTGATTCACCCTTTGTGAAAACAATTTCCTGGTTGGAACTTTTCTTTCCCTTTATCTTGGCAAATACTAGTTTTATGGCATGACCTTCAACTGTTTTTCCCCGGCGTTCCCCTTATGTATCCGGGGTAGGTGGAACTTTTATTACCCTGATCGCATCCTCAAGTGAGGTAATACTTTTCATGAAATTTGGACTTGGCAAGAGGCGGGTCATGGCATGCAAATTTAGAGCGGTCTTCGGTTTTTATGACTTTTTTATGACTTTCTATACCACTCGAAAGGCGAATCACAGACCTGATTGCTGAAAAAAGAGGAGGAGTACCCAAACTAATTTTGCATTCGACATAAATATCTTTCACGGAGCCTAAAAGCCTTGGAAATGGAAAACGTCGAATGCATTAAGCTTAGCTTTGTAGCTTAATGCTCGACCATCTTGAGAATGTAAATTTCCGTTTAAAAGATAAAAGCCTTCGCTAAATGTGGAGATATAATAAACGTTGCAAAATAAGGATCTTGATACTGCTCTTTTTTATCAGTTAGGAAAACTGATACTTTTATAGAATGCATTCTATAGAATGCCAGCAAAAGACTTAAAATGAAAGAATTTTATGTCCAGTAATGGAAAGTTTGTAACATTAGCAGGAATTTGTGACTCATTGAGGATTAAAATGAGATAGTAGCTAAAAATAAATGAGCTTCAAGTTTTTTCAATAAATTGTATTGTATTATAGGGCATCCGATGATCAACCAAATTAATTCAATAGTTTAATGTGTTTCCTGTTTAATGAATTTATAAAAAAAAATTTCTATAACTCCTAAAAATATATATTAAGAAGTGTATCAGGAAAACTAATATTTTTATAGAATATATTACAGAGAATACCAACCAAGGACATAAAATGTCAGAATTTTGTATCAAGTAATGGAAAATTTGTAACATTAGATGAAACTTGCGACTTATTGAGGAATAAAATGTGTAAGTAGCCAAAAATAAATGTGCTTCAGTTATTTTGAAATAAATTTTATTGTAATATAGGGCTTTCAATAGTCAGCCGAATCAATTTCAATTGTGAAAAATGTTTCACGTTTAATGAATTTATCATAAGAAAATATCACTATAATCCTTAAATATATATACTATTTCGAAAAAGTTTCTAAACATAAGAGGTTACTAAAACAGAGAAAGTTAGAGTTAGTTTTTTAGAATTAATAATCTGTATGACATTATTTTGAACTGACCATTGGACAGTGTTGACAGATTAGGGGTTTCCCCCCTAAAATTTAAGGGGATTTTTTTATCTTCAGTGGGTATTTTAGGGAAGTTTGATTTTAGGGGTTTGTTTTAGGGTTATTTGTGAGTTTTACTAGTTTCATTTTGGTTACGTTCTAATATCAAATTTTATAACTGAATGGGTGAGATGGTAATAGGAAAATCAAAATGTTAACCCTAAACAAGGAGATTATGATTTAATTTTAGAACTTAAAACCTTTGTTGAATGTAGTTAAGTTATTACTTGGCTCGATCAACCTGTACGTTTGGTGAATTTTAATTCAAATTATTTAAAAATTTTAATGTGCATGGTTTAAAAATAATGCCAACGGATAAAAAAAGAAAAAAAAGAAGTACGTACAAAAGTACAAGAAAGATTGGGAACATGAAAAAAAGCAGTTTAAAGGTAAATTAATAGTACAATTGTTCATCCTTTTTTTAATTGTCAGAACATTATTAATTTGTTGATAATAAAATATTAAAAAGTATTAAAGCAACGTTTTCAATACATTATTTAACTTTTGTACTTCTTTTCAATACTTATACATTAAGTTAAAAATTTTTGATTTTTTTAAAAAATTTTAGGGGATTTTACAACGCCATCTGGGGGTGAACAGTTATCGGTTCCTGGCAACACTGTCCTTAGAGCTCTTTTAACATCCTCTCAAAATATTAAAAAAAAGAAACTGGTTTTAATCTTTTGCACTCAAAAAGTGACTTTAAGTTACGTTTTCCACCTTAAATTTTAAAATTTCGTATTTCATGATATTTAGCTACCTCTTTCTCTCATTGACCACCAAAAATCTTATTCTATTTCTTGTACTTCGTTTTTGAAAAGATAAAAACTTGTTACTCATTTATTTCCTTTATTAATTTTTTTACGATGAAGCAAAAACATTTTGACTTCTACATTAACAATTGGATTACATTGATTCAGAAATGATTTCATGAAAAGATTAAAAGGCCAGGATGCTATCTTATTGCATCACTAAAACAGAGTTACTAACTACGAGATTTTTTTTCAAAATATTTTATGTTACGGAATAGTAAAAACTAACATTTTCTAAATTTTTCATAATTTTGTCAGCACTTTAAATTCTTTACCCCAAGAGAACCGGAACAAAGTGGTATTTCATATAAACTTTAAATTATTTGCATGGTGTGGAAAATAACTTTAAAACAAAATTACAAAACATAGAATAATTTATTAAAACATAAGCTCAGCTACCACTAGAAGAATTTTTCTCAAAACGTGTAAAAAGTTTTCAGCCCTGCTAATATCATGTAGGATTCGTACGAGCCTTAAAAATTTCATAAATAGTACCAAAACTGAGAAGATAAGTATTTCAATAAATCTGTATACACCATTGCATAAATATTGCATATTTAACTCACCTAGTTGTGAAATAAACGGTATCGTGTTTTTAATTTTAAAGTGAAAGCTAATAAAAAGAAATATGTAAAATTTTTATTACAATTACTCCACTCTTTAGATTTTTTTAAAGGATCTTGCGAATCCAGTATCTGAGCTATTCGTGGTCCCCCGAAATGATTAAAGTGGTAGTTAATTTATATACATCTACCTTAATTAACAGAATAATTTGGTTATTAACCGCTTCCATTACCAATTTTTTTGAAGAAAAAAAATGCGAAAAATCAGCTTATTTTTTTATTTCATTAATATTTACAAGGAACTAAAACAAAATATAATACACAAGTTCTCACTTGAAATTTTAATTTTTTTAAGTTTAAAAAATATTTAATTTATCATCAGTTCACTATCCTAAATTATCTCGGGAAATGAAAAAAGTTAAATATTAGTCTATGTATATGTTCACATCTTCATATTCTGAAAAATCACCTGCATTACTTTCATTTTCGCTCACGAACGCAATTTTTTTGCTCTTTTTTTTCTATGTAAATTCGTCAACCATCGTATATACAACTGTACAAAACACGTCTGCTGCCCCACAAATAGCAAAACGTCCAAACAAAAATTGGCAAACTTCCAATTCTAACAGATTATTATTATTTTTTGTTTCGTCCGGCCGAATAAAAGCGTGATACAACAAAACGTATTGACAAATTCTGCTATGCCCGAGTTTACTCGGGATAATAAATGTTTGCAAAATGTACAAACCCTAGTTTACTCGGGATTATCAGGGAAGCGGTTAAAGTGCATATCTAAAAATCTGACATTTATTGATTGAGAAATATTTAAAACTAAACTGATTCTGAATCAGTTCCCCTTGATGAAATGATTAGCTTATAGCTACTTGAGTATTTATAGTGAACTGCTGGTCTTGCTTTTGCATTGCAAAGCCGAAATACCAACTGAGAAATGTAGCTTTTAAAAGTATTTGTTTCTTGATAACTTTTAAAAATATAAATACTTTTAAGAAATTTTATATACACTCTTGTAAAGGTACCAAGTCAAACTTAGAAAGTTAAGTACTATTATTTTCCTTTAATCCAATTTCATTACATTTCAATACTTTATATTTTGATGCTAATGGATTAAGGGCATCTTACGCAGAGTTAATCAAATCGGAAATCACAGTAGAATGACTGGAAAGTTTTTGGTTAGGAGTATTTTTATTTTATTTTAATCTTTTACGTTTTGAAACCGCTCATAACTGTTATTGTCAAAAAAACTGTGAATACAAAACTATATGATTTTGTACGTATTTACAACTAGCATTTTGTACTGTTTTGTAACCATTAACAAATAAACCATAGAAATTGAATTGAAGGAATGAAAGAAATATTGTAGCATCAACGCTGGGATTCGAAACACTATTCACAGCTGGTCATGTGACTGTTCGATTAATCCTTTTAGCTACAGTATTTACCCAACAGCATGGAACAAAATGGTTGCCTAAGGTTTGTCTAGTTGGAGCAGATAGAGTTCTGGTTGCTTAACCGTATTCGAAGAATGCAATCAGTAAACATTTTTTCTCACTCTTAACAGTTTAAATATCATCTTTTTTAAAGTTATTTGGCTGTTTTGGTTGAGCGTGGTAAAATAACAATTAAACGAATTACCTTTTAACCATTTTTGCAGAGAAATTTCTGACAATGTTTTTAAATAGAAAATAAGTAAGAAAATGTTCTGAAGATTTCCTTATTTCTAAACAACCTAACATGTTTCGAATATTTTTTACGTATATCTTTGAATTATTTAAATATTGCTGTAGTTAAAATCATTTAAAGCTTAATCCAAAAGTGAAAAATAAGCCGAATTAAATATTTGCAGAGCATATGGCGGAATATAAGTATATGAACTAAAAACCGGAGAAAATGCTAGGTCAGTATTTCGTATTAAACAGAAAATTAATATAAATTAACCAAAGTAAATTAAGACAGCAATGGGATATTTGTAATTGAAAAAACATGCATCTAAAATTGAAAATATTTTGATATTTTGAAGTTAAATTTTTCATTTTTTGGCAGCTTTAAAGCTAACATTTTTCACGAGATGTGCATCATTCTTGACATTTAATTAAGATTTTAATTCAAAACAAATGTGCGTTTTATAATGAAGTTGAAGAAATTAAAAAATTAAAGAAAGTTATTTTTAAAAGTTGCTAATCTTAAATTTAAATTTAAGATCAAAAAGAAAACGTAAGAACGTGTCTTTTTAGGGCATAATTTTAGGCACAAGGTAACAGTTTTTGAAAAGTTTTTTACTATAGATGTCTTTATACTCAACAATTTCATAACTGTCTATGTTAATTTAATTTGTTAAATATTGGTGATTTTAAAGTCTGAAATTTTTAAATCGTGAAATTTTAAACTTTAAATTTTTCAATAATAAGTGAGTACAAATTTATAAGTTTGTTGCAGTCAAAAAAGTTTCGCTGAATTACCCATAGGAGTCCGATTTATATAAATTCCGAAATAAGAGGAAAAATCAGAAAACTGGCAGTAAATGTAGAGAAAAATTTTTTAGTTGATGAGTAACCAAATTCAATATGATAACTTCATTAAATGCTTTGTCATTCATAAGATGTGTTAGTTATCAATGCATTATATCTTTCTAAAATAGACTAACAGCAAAATAATTGGGTTAACACTCTTTATTTATTCAAAACAAATGTATGATGAGGCTCTCTCGTCAAATGACTCAATGTGAATATTGTCCAGCAAAAAAAAAGCAAAAAGTAAAAATGAGAAACACCTTTGTAAAGAAAATAGATAAAAAAAGGAAGAAAAAAAAGGATTACTCTTATAACTTTTAAACGGTTGGTGGGATTTTCATTTTGTAAAGTACTTTGGAAATATCTCAGAGACATTTCTTAATATATGTGTAACAGTTAACTGTAATTGTTGCGGAATATGCTTATTTTGACAAAAGACTAACGTTTTCTGAAGAAATGCACCTTTTTTCAAAATCAAATTAAGATTCATAAACCCTAAATAGGAGGAGTAGACAAAGTTTTATAGTTTAACCTCAATAATGGTTCAAAAGTTTGTTACTCTTGTGGTATTTTAATGTGCCTCGTTCATATCTTTATTTTTTGAATGATTGGTTATAATAATTCTACTAAAATAATTTTAAATTATGATAATTCTTTCACTAAAAAGCTTAACCCTGAAGACAAATGTATATAACAAAATGGGGAATGATTTTTATGAATGGTTTTTACGAATAAATTTGTTAAGGATGAAATTTTTTTTTAATTGTAAGCTATAAAAATCTTATATATTTAGAATTAGCAGATTTTTTAAAATCTAAATCTAGATTTCAATGCAATTTAAGCAACTTCAGGAGTTATCGTATGAAAATTTATGTTATAAGAATATTATGGTAGAACATTTTATGTAAAATAAGTTCTAATTATAAAACACGAACGCGCTAGAAGGTAAGTTGGAGACGAGAAAAAACTTGGTTTTCGCGAGGAGTAAAAAAATATATTCTTAATTCCACACTTCTTCACACTGTTTAATTTTTTCACGTAAGAGACATGAAAATGTTATAATTCTTACCAAAAATCTTGGTAGTATGCTGAATGTTTTTCTCTTCCCGAACACAAGCTGGAAAAAGTTGATTTTCTTAGCAGTTTTTAGCTTTTCAATCATTATATAAAGCCTTGTAAGTTAATGCTGCTTGGTACTTTTTTTGTACAAAAGCGTCACCCTTGAAAGCGGTCGCTAGGCGTAGAATTTTTTTATACCTATATATATCTATATATATTACATATATAATATATATATATATATATATATATATATATATATATATATATATATATACAGTACACTCTCGATTATCCGGGTTAATCACCGGCACAGGTCGCACGGACAATCGAGAAACACGGATAATCCGAAAACTCCTTTTATTAAAGAAAAATTCACTATCAGTACTAAAAATATAAAAATTACTGACATTTGCATGCATAACATCAAACTAGGAATTTTACTTATTGAAAAATGTGTAATGCGTCTTCGCCATATATCGATACACATATTTTACGAGCCGCAGTAATGTCACTATAATCAAATCCTCCCATATAATCTAATAAAGTTTCCACAGAGCAGCAGAATGAGAAATTGTATTTCATTCATTTACTACATCTTCTGCATCAGTTACTATCATCACTATTTGATTTAACAACATAACGATGTCTTCATCAGTCAAATACTGGAAGCCAGGCTCACATGCATCACCTTGAAACCAATGTTCTAAATTTTCTTCATCAAGAATTTCGAAACCTTAGATTTCTTTTGCTTGTTCGAGAATACTGTTATCATATTTTTCTTGAACATCTGAAGAGGATTGTTCATCAAGCGGTATGATCTTTCTCCAAGATCGTGATAACGTAGACGATTTTACCTTTGATCATGCTGCTGATATTCCATATACTGCAATCCAATAACGAATATTGCTTCCAAAAATTTCGTAGTGTTATAACTTCGTGAATCAAATTTTTTTCATCTTAAAAATGTTTCTCCTTATATTTTTTGTGTGACTCCGGAATGAGCACGGATAATCCGCAAACCGGATAATCGAGAGTGTACTGTATATATATATATATATATATATATATATATATATATATATATATATATATATATATATATATATATATATATATATATATATATATATATATATATATATATATTGCGATCATAGAAAGACTGTTATTCATCATTGAAATTTTTTTAAATTACAAAATAAATTATTGATTTTTGAACATGAATGGAAGAAAAATTTCAAACTGCCTATAAATTTCATATTTTAATTCAAAGATAATTCCGAGTATCTAAAACACTTTATTATGAACTATTGGATTGTTTTTCTAAATAAAAATACCTAAATATATTTTTGATTGTAATAGAGGCCAGAAAACTAATATATAAAAGGGATACCGATGTCCCATCCGCGACAAAGGGTTAGAGTTTACAATTCTCGAATACATTTTAAGTTATTCATTTAACCAATTGAGGAGCATCCTACTTTAATAGATTATTTTAGACGGGCAGCACTATAACAACAGCGATTGTAGATTACGAATTCTTTGTAAAGTGATATACTACAGCTCTATAAGACGTGGTGGCTAAGCACTCGCCTCCCAATGAGGTGCCCCGGGCTCGAATCTCGGCGATAGCTGGTCAATACGAATTCCGCATCCAGTTCGCAACCTTCTCAGTGCGTATGTAGTATTATCCTCGTAGGTAGACCGATCATGAGTTAGAGTTCCTTTGCCGTTAGGCTAACCATGGGAGGTTTTCGTGATTTTCCTCGCCTTGTAACAGAAATGTGGATGAGTTCCATGAGAAAGTCCACCAAACAGACAAATTTCGCTCAATACTTGATTCAGAAGTTCCCTTGTCTTCTGAATTGGATTCAAAATATCAAGGCTACAGAGTTGAACATTGGTAAACTCAAAATTGAGTCGGCTAGTTAACAACGACGTTAAGATACTAGAGCTCTACATTGTTATGGAAAAGCGGTTGATTTTTAGAATTGTTTTCAGGTTGAATTATTTACAATTTTAGCAATATTTTTTGAATAAGTGTTGCTAGACTGCACACTACGTCGAAAAAGTTATGTGAAATTCTCTATTCAGAAATCTATATAAGATATAGGTTAAAAAACTGTTTACTTTCATTTCATAACCGATCCTCTAGAAGAAGGTTATATGATTTACATTATTTATTTTTCAATTTATAAAAGAAGAATGCCGCTAATGATAAAAATATTTTGAATTTTTATTTTTAAAAAATATTTAATGAATATGAAACAATTCATAATTAATTATTGACCAGTAACTACTTTTTAAATTTTAAAATAAATAACATGAGTATCGAAATTTAAAAAAAGCAGTCTTAAAACAAAGCATAATTCTAATAATATTTTCAAAGAGCGAATGGCAATATAACACAGAATCTAACCATGAATAAATTAATTTCATCAGAGAAAACACGAAATGCTTAATTTTAATAAATATATATTCAAGAAATAAATGCTAAGGAGCATAAGAGAAAACATATTTAGTATTATAGGGTGGAATCAAGCATTTTTAAAAATTTGAGTAATATATATTTTTTTGAAATTTAACAAATGAAAATCAACATTGATTCGAAAATACGAAAATTATTCTTATAATTTAAAGAAGTTCACTAACATACCTTGCAAATTTTACAAGCCAACTTCTTCAACCAAAAATGTTTTTTTTACGCAAAAAAGCAAGGAAAATTAAAAAAAAAGAAAAGAAAAATATTAATTTTTATTATGTTCTTAAGCAATAAGATAATTAACCTATTTACTCGTAACTGACCAAACATAATAAAATCTTTAATGAAAAAGATACAATAATAAAAGCTAAAGAAAGAAAGGAAAAAAAATCAAAATTATTATTTCACAATATTTTACAGAATTTAGCAAATCGAAACCTGATTGGTTTTAAGAGACTAACTAGTGGGAAAATTTTAATAAAACATACATTGAAGTAATAAAAGCTAAATAAGGCAAGCAAAAATTTTAAATAATTATTTCACGATGTTTAGAGGAAATAAGGTTATACATTATTTGAACTTTACCTGCAGCATTGTCTGACTAATACGTTTGCTTTGATTAAGTTCTTCTATAAAAGCAACAAGGTTGCAGCGAAATTTAGTTCTGTATATGAGAAAAATAAATAATTTTGCCTCAGAGTCGTAATTCACATTAAATTAAATCGCACAAAAGCGCAAAATGCACAAAATTCAAACTGATGCACTGATTGGATACCGAGAAAACTACTTTAAAAATCAAAGAATGTATATATCCTTAGGCCACCGGGACAAAAGGATGTTTGAATGAAAAGTACAAAAATTCTAACAATTCCAGAAACCCACCTATTGGGAGGGACTATATATTTAATCAAGCCTAACAAATTGGAATTCCATACCTGCCAAATTTTTAGCCTTTCGAGGATGATTTTCCCCAGTGGTAGTAAATAGGAATTTGAATTACACTTTTAGGCAGAACATACGCTGTATATTTAAACAGCTTATGCTGATTACCATGATACTAATAAATATTAATATATATACTTAATTTTTTAAAAAATAGTGGTGGTTAAAAAGATTATAAATTAAGTTTATAAATTTAAGGAACATATTGAGAGCATAAATTTTATTTCCACTTTAAATATAGACATAAAATTTTACGCCAAATGCGCAAAATTTGGCAGGTATGGAATTCTCCACTCAGATTTTTACAAAATTATTTTGCTTCATTATTTTTCACTTTAATGATTTCGTAATATGTAAAAAAATCGCGCAGAATTGATAAAAATTATTTAATTTTATATTAAATTTCCCTATTATGAAAACTTAAAAAAGTGATTCATAACTCTAATAGTTGAAAATTAGGGCTAGATCGTTATCATCTGAAAAAAATAAAAAAAACTGGTGAAAAAAACATTTCATTTTAGTCTTTCTTTCTCTTTAACACGTTGAGCACCGCGTCAGGCTTCGGTGGCTGACGCTGGACTTTTCATTTAGGCCGCGTCAACCACCGGTGGCTGACACTGAAATTACATTTGGGCTGCGTCTGCCACCGCTTGCTGACACAGACCTTCAACATAGGCAGCGAAAAACAGCTGGCTGACAGCGTATAACATGATACAGAACTATAAAATTTGCACTCTTTTATGGAAATGCAGAAAATTTATTCAAAATTTACTTAAAGAAGTTATTTTATCGATTAAGAGTTCTGTTATAGATTGGAGGTGCCATACATATTCAGAGATGTCAACTTGCTCCGGACAGCAAATATATATTTTAAAGTTGTAGTTTATCAATTGTGATTCTTGGTTTAATAAATTTAATTTAGTAGATTTTTATCCACCACTATTCCTAAATAATTCGCAGACTTATATGATTCACCACTTATAGTACATATGTTATACTATATCATACCTGCCAACCTTCACTCTTTCCGAGAATGGACTTTCAGAGTGGTTGTAAAACAATAAACGAAAAACAATCTGACTCAAAAATATATTGATATTTTCATACCTGCCAACTTTTACGCATTTGGCGTAAAATTTTATTTCTGTATTTAAAGTGGTAGTAAAATGTATGCTTTCTATACATTCCTTCCACTTATAAACTTAATTTAAAGTCTCTTTAAACACCACTATTTTTAAAAAATTTAAGCATATATATTGATATAAAACACTGTCGTGTTTGTTCACATAAGCTTTATCCAAAAACAGCTTATGTTTCTGCCTAAAATTGTAATTTAAATTCGAATTTACTACCACTGGAGAAAACCATCCTCGAAAGGATTAAAAGTTGGCAGGTATGTATTTTGATCCCGTTGAAATTCGCTTGCGTAAGGATTATTATGCTTTCATATATTTATTGCAATTATTTATATGTAGTGGTGGTCATACTCATTTATAATTATCATTATAATTCAAAAAACTAATTGGAAATAACCTGAGTATTGTAACCACTTTAAATATGAAAATAAAATCTTCCGGAAAATCCGGAAGAGTTGGCAGGTATGCTATATCTTTTAAAAAGCAAGCAAATATAGTCAAATATTTGAAAAATTTACTTGTAATTATATACCGTTATTTTAATTATTTTGGCGTGTCCGGAGCAGTTGGCATTTCTGTAATAACATAACTAATACTAACATAACGTTAACTTGCGAACTTGTTTGCTCCAATATTGCTTGATAGATCAGCTCTGATAGTATAGGAGCCTTAGTAACATCTATTCAATAAAAGGCTTGAATTAATACATTTGGCGTGGATTTTTTTTATATTTCGATGCTGCTTTATCCTGTATATTTGTTGGCATGATGGTTATTCAATTTGCGCGTATAATTTTCGGACATCTCTCTCTTTTCTTATTGCTTCTTCACTCCAAGGGAGCAGCACAGGTCCTTCGTCGTGACGTCATCTCACCTTGAAGGTGGCCAATAACTTTATTTCTTTCCATGTTTTGTTTATTGTGTTTAATTCATTCATAATAGTTCTACGTCATGTCATTTTAGATTAACCCCTTTTTTTCTTTACCATGGATTAACCAGTGCAGCGACCGTTTTACTTTGAATTTTTCCGATTTTCTGATTATGTGTCTAATCCATCGCCATTTGCTATCTCTGATTTCTATTGGTTTTGTTCGGACACGTTATGATTCATAATTGTTGATGTTCAGATACTTATCTTTCATTCTGAAAAAGAAAAAAAAATCAGTGAGTACAGAGATATCAAATTATTAATTTTTATTTGTAATATATCTAATAGTATTAACTTTTACGCATTTGGCATAAAATTTTATTTTTATATTTAAAGTGGTAGTAAAACGTATGCGTTCTATATTTTCCTTGCATTTATAAACTGGATTTATAATCTTTTTGACCACCACTACTTTTAAAAAATTAAGCATATATATTTATATGTAATACTGCATACTTGCCAACTTTTAATCCCTTCGAGGATGATTTTCCCCAGTGGTAGTTTAATGGAATTTAAATTCCAAATTTAGGTAGAAACATTAGCTTAAGCAGACTACAAAGACAGTATTACTGTCTTTGTAGTCTGCTTAAGCTATTTCAAAATACAGGGTATGCAGAGATGCCAACTTGCTCCGGACAGCAAATATATATTTTAAAGCGGTAGTTTATCAATTGTGATTCTTGGTTTAATAAATTCAATTTAGTAGATTTCTATCCACCACTATTTCTCAATAATTCCTAGGCTAATGTAATTCACCACTTTGAAGTACTTATGTCATGCAATACCTTTTAAAATGCAAGCAAAAGTAGTCAAATATTAGCAAAATTTAGTTTGTAGTTATTTACCGTTTTTTTAATTATTTTGGCTTGTCCGGAGCAGTTGGCATCTTTGCGTATGCTTCAGCCTAAAATTAAGATTCAAACTCCATTTCATTGCCACTGCATACCTGCCAACTTTTAATCCCTTCCATTATAATTTTTCCCAGTGGTAGTAAAATGGAATTAGAATTTCAATTGTAAGCCAAAAAATACGTTGTATTTGAAAAAGCTTTAGCTGACAAACATGATAGTAATACATGTTAATATATATGCTTACTTTTTATGAATAGTGGTAATCAAAACCATTTTAAAATTAATCTTATAAAAGAAAAAATAGTATATATTTACACCACTTTAAATATAAAAATAACATTTTACGCCAAATGCGTAAAAGTTGGCAGGTATGCCACTGGGGAAAATCATCCTCGAAAGGATAAAAATTTGGCTGGTATGTAATACAATAATAAATATGGAAAAAAAGTAAAATTTGCTTTTTTATGTGTAATTTATTCATTGAATTTCTTTCATTATTTAAGAAGGAAGACTCAAAGCCTGATTTCTATGTTAAATTTATTCATATTTATGAGAAGAAAATGTGCCGTTTAAACCCATTCCAGAGAAGTGTTGTAAAAACTTAAAGTTTTGAAGATTTATACTTAAACCAATATGATATTTTATAGTACTATTTACCTCTTGAGTTTTAAAATCTTGATTTCATATCAAAATTCAGATATTTACGTTCAAACCCTCCAATGAGTACGGAATTTCCCTAGTTTCAGAAAATAATTTCCCTTTTGCAAGGATAAGTATTTTAATAATATTTCAATAAATTATAATTAAAAGAGTATTTTCCACTATTATATTTAAATGATTTCAATAGATATATAAAGATTCAAATGGACAAATTATCATGCTTTTAAGTTGTGTTTAAAGGTTTATGGAAAATTTAGTTTGTTTTTTAATAATTTTATGCCTTAATTCGCTGCCTCTGGAGGATATACTTCACACAAGCATGAAATGCTGGAGGGTATGTTCATATTATTAGTATACTATTATGCTGTAAATAAATATATGAAGCTGTGACCATAATGTATTCTTGAACAATAAATAAGTATATTAAATCGAAACTGTTGATACCACTATCAAAAATATTTAGCAAAACATTAGAATTGGTAGGATCAGCACTCACCTGAATAAGCTAAATATTTACATAAGTACACATTTTTTATTAGGTTTTCAATTACCAAAATAATTTAATGTATCTAACTAAATATGTCTTAGTTACGGATGTTCTCAGTTTCTTTTTTTTTTTTAAACGGAGCAAGTTGGTATCTCTGGGTTCGTAGGTATAACGAAAAGATTCTCTTTTCTGTCTTCATATTTATAAGCTTTTGTCGCGTGGTAGCTACGGTAGTAATCCGTAATACCAATAACAGGGCCTCACGACTTACCTTTCAGAAGTACCACGACAAGGGAGTCTTTAATTTTATAAAAAAGATTACGTTTTAAACACAATTTCCCCATTAAAGAGTATCAGATATGTATATAAACTTGCTCCAATTTGTCAAAATGTATTTTCTAGTGGTAATTGAAATTTAAGCTATTTTTAGTTTAGTATTTTTCGTTAGCTTAGTATTTTTTAGTTTAGTATAAGTAATTTTTCCTGCACTATATACAAAAATTTTAAAATCTGATATTTAATGCAACTTTATCTCGTGATGATACTTTTAAAGCGTGAGAGTAATTATACTTATTTTACTAGTTTCGCTATTTAATTCGCCCCCGATTCATTTCAACTTTTGCAGAACGTGGAGTTGTTGTACTCTGGATTAGTAAAGTGGTGTTCTACACTATTCTATTTTATTTTGAATTTAACAAAATATTTATGGTTCCTTTTTGCAGAGCTATAACTAGTGCCGTGGCCGAAGTAAATTTTTTTTAGTGGAAAAAACATTTATGTTTTAAATTACAAATCTTTATTTTAAAAGTTAAAAGAAAATTGTTTTTATTTACCACGGTAAATTTATAGTTTCAGATGTACTGTCCCTGACCAATTTATTGTAATTATCAGGTGATACTATACAGCTTTATTGTTTTCACGCAATTGAAACCGGTTTGCACTTGTTTACGTTCGTGCATCAATTAGTTAGGTTTGAAGATAAATAATATAAATTCGAAGATTGGATAAACTAGACTATATATTGCATAAATTAGAATATTTGTTATATCAGATATTATATTAGTATATTATAATAATTAGACCAAATTATTAGACACACTGTAGTTTTTTAATCATTGCATGTGTTGCACGAGTTTATATGCAATACTTTTATAAAACATACATGTAATAGGTTTTTATTCAGGAGATTTTTAATATGCTTCCTCTTTGTATTAATTTTTAACGTATTGCATTACAATGTTAAATAATTGAAGCATGAGCCCCATTCAAACTTTGAATTTTATATTTGTATTTTAATAACTTTTTTGTATTTTCCTTCATGTGTGTGCTTTATTTATGTTTTTTTTAAAATTATTATTTATCATAATAGATAAATGCATTTTTATAGGTACTGATATTCACTTAGGGATACAAAAAAGTCTCGTTCAATTAATTTCTTCTGACTTTGTGTCCTGTTTTTATTTTATTGAATTGTATTGAATTAATTAATGTGTTTCATTTATCCATTCATTAAAAATTGAAACATTTAACTGCAACTATTTTTGCTATTAAACTTTAAAGAGAATCGATTAAAACCTACCTTCCGACATTGGAGGTTTGCATGAAATACTTTTTTCTTGTGGTAGAAATCGTAGGCATAATTTTTTTTAACCTCTTAACCCTTTCGCGCCGACTGTCACAAATACGTGACAGCTCAAAACCGTATCAATCAGGGTAAAAAGATAAAACTGGTAACCAAAGTAGTTCGTTAGCTGTTTATTTATGGGCGGGGTTATAATTGTTTGATTTATTTAACTCACCATTATTTAGTTCAAAATAAAATTATTCAGTTATGCTTTGAACTAACATTGTTCATATATATATGATTAAACTAACAATAATTAAAGTAAAAGCAAAATAATATGTCAAATTAACAACGCCTACCATTTAAGCTTCCGTTTTTTATTTATTTGCATCCTAATTCTGATTTTGTACGAATGCATTTATGAATCTTCCGTCCCCAAAGGGTTAACGCAGGTGAGACAACGAAGTTCCAATTATTTTTTTCTGGAGCTCTGATTACAAACAAAAATAAATTTTCGTATATTTTAATTATAAAAAAAAAATTTGGATTGACCGAATTTCGAAAAAATATTGAATTAGATTAACGGAAATTTATTTGTATTAAATATAAAATCCAAAAAAGGTAGTTTGCATTTTTTTCATTCATATTCAAAAATTTATTTCGCAAATTAAGGAAATTTTAATAATAAATAATTCTCTTACATCTAAATAGCTTGAAATAAATGCAAATTTGAGAAACTATTATTTGGAAGATTTTACCGTTAGCATAGAAAAAGACACCGGTGTTTCACGCATTATTTTATAACCAAAAACTATTAAAATACCTAATATAATATTTTTAACTTATTTCGACTGAAATTAATGCGAAGCAATGAATATAGTGTGAAAAATATATTTAATAAAATTTTTGCGTCAAAGAGTTAAGAAAGATATATATTTGAAAAGCTTTGATCAGAGCTGAAAGCCAATATATTCACGAAGATGGTAAAGAGAAAAACTGGTACGAAAGGCATTTCATTCTAGCCTTTTTTTCGAGAAACATTAAATTTCTGTACATACTGAGATTTTTTCTACAATTATAGCATACACAGTCAATCCCACTTAAAGGAATACCATCGGTTCCAGCCAAAACTATGCAATTAACAGTTGAATTCAATCTTAAATTCTAAATTTTTGCAAAATTTTACTTTTTAATGGTATTTAACGCATAGTAGGGCGTTTTGGTTAAATAAACTCAGTTTTCTGATCAGTAAACAAGTATAATTAAAATCTATGTTAGTATCATAAGATTTAAATGTCATTCAAAGTTACATAAAAATAAATCAATGTTAGTGAAAAGTATAATATAGACTCTGAAATGTTATTTGATCCATTCGGAAGAAATCTATAATTGAAGACTGTTTTTTTACCAGTTTAATCCGTCAATTTATCAAAATTATATTTTCCCTTTCAGTTTTTACTAAGACTTTCATATCTAGCGTATTCCTTTCAAATACATTCATTTTTTATTTTTACTTATTCACTTTTTTCTAATCCTCGAGACTTGAGAAATTTCAAATTAATGAGCCCTTTTAGTTTGGAATTTTTAGAAATTTATGGTTTTCAATATTCATTGTTTCTTTAATTAATTTAAATCATTCCTTTTCGCACTCTACTTGCAGCCAACTTAGAGTTATTCACTGGATTAAGCAATGATTATTCTACTTAAGAAAAAGGTACACTGTACACTAGTGTGTCGGATTCTTGAAACTTTTTCTTATCAAAGCTAATAGTGCGCCAGAAGAGGACCGCAAGTTTTGACCACAAAACAAAGCACCCTGTACCTTTTTCGCAATCTAAATGAGTGAAGTAAGTCAAAGAGTGGTAAGACCCCCTTCGTTTATTTCAATGTATAACTGGGAGCAAGATTTGATTAATTTTTCACGTTTATCCCTAGCAACTGAATGAACCAACTAATGAATAGGAAGTCCCTGATCACCTATGTCATCACCTATAGTAAGATGTGATCACCTATAGTATCCTTATCTAAACTTGAAAACACGAAATTCAATTTTAGCTTGTGAAGCATATCACAAAAAAAAAAAAAATTTTTTTTTCATTTCAGTACCTCTTCCATATGCTTTAGGCGGGGACAAAAAAACAAGAAATATCCGTGTAAGCCGGGAAGTTTAGCATTAGTTTCATATAAAATGAATTGGTTCCATTTAATTTTATTCGTATAAGCGATTAATTTTATTCGATTATCCGATATGCAATTAAGTGAGGATGACAGTATATAAAACTGCTTCTTTCCTGAGAAAAAGTAGGTATTGTTGATTAGTTTGAAGAAGAGAATAAATTTACTCCTCCCGAAATCAAGTTAAAATTGAAATAGTTTTACTACCAGCTTTTCCTCATCGCCCTCTCACTTTTACCTATTAGTTACCTATTATTTAATTCTTTGATCCTGTCCTTATGCATACTTGCTAACTTGTACTGTCTCTAAAAACGATTTTGCAAAATGGTGGTAAAACAACAATTAACTTAGGACATATTTTCCACATTTAAAAGCTAAATAAGCTAACAACCAGATTAAACATATTTTTTAAATATTGATTTGTCATGATATGTTGAAATTTTTTTTTTGTAACCTTAAATTGAAGATTTAATACGTCAAACCTTGTAATGTTGCTACCATTAAGAAAATTTTTTCTCAACATTTGTTCTAGTTGACAGCTATGTATTGCTTTAGTGAAATTAGATACATTTGTAGGCTTGTTTGCTCAATTTAGACTTATAAACCTTTCTTAAGTAGGACTGATAGAACAATTTTAAGAAGGATATAACAAAGAATACATACTGTGGGATTCCAATCCGCGCTTTGCACAGTGTTTGGCGGGTGCTCGGCTAGCTATGCAAATGTCTGAATTTCGTTATATTGGTTTACATTATTTGAACCTAGAGATGGACGAAATTTTTTTAATTCTAAATTAATAAAAAATACTTCTGGTTATGAGCATTTATTTTTCTGGGAAAATTTTTCCTCAGTACATATTTTTTTTCTTTTGAGCTTTAAAACGCATAAAACGAATGATAAAACTCTTGATAACAGATTTTATCAAAAAGAAGCGAGGTGTTTGTTGTTTATATAAGTTCAATCGCAACTTGTACAAAAAATGACATATTTGTCTTAGTCTTTAGATAAGACTTCATTGCGGTGTTTTTATTACTTTTGTTTTTAATGTACATTTTATTGTTTACGACAATAAAATTTTGGTCACTCAAAAATAGCTGCTACATTAGTAACGTTTATTGGGGTGAATCAGGAAAATAGTAAAATATAGATGCTTGGGAATAAGCAGAGAAAAGCCAAACCATGGTTCATCTTATGTGACACAATCTCTTCTCTGTTTGTTCTCTGTCATTTGATAATAAAATTTTACATCTTGCTTATGTTAAATGAGGGTAAATAAGGACTTCTAGATAAATATGTCATCCAAGTGTTTTCAGAGTTGGTTTGAAAATAACGATGGATTTCTTTGAGTGTAATGACCTTTTTCTAAAGAAAACGAGTATTTACACTTTATTTTAATGGTAATGTTTTAGCTTAAAGAGACACAGCGTATATGGCTCAAAAGAGCACTTGCATAGATATTCAAGCGGGTAACGAAAGTATCCGAAAGAACTAAGCTGTGCCTCAGATTCATACATTTAAGGACAAATACCCTACCATCTTTTTTGAACCTAATAACTGTTATTGACCAAAATTATTTGAAAATTAAGTATCCATGTTGCAATTAACTAACTGAATTTCTAAAATTGACAGGAATTTAAAGCCTGCAAAATTTATGATAACCTCATAAATTATTTATCACCACTTTATACAATATAATGCATAAGATGAATTATAATGAATGGGAATAGGGACTTCGAAGGCTAGACTGGAAATTCAAAGTAAACGGACAAAAATCAAAACTACTAATCATTCAGCATAAAAGAAAAACCATCCTCCCCAAAAATCAAATTGTTCTCCTTAATGAAATTATTCCCATAGTCAAAAGCGCAAAATATCTTAGTCTGGTCATTAACAGTGAATTTAATTGGAAAGATCACGTCAAAACAGTTGTCAACAAAGCACAAGCAGCCTGCCACAGATTACAAATCCTTCTTCAGAACCCCAAAATGGAACTTAGACTTAAACGTTTGCTCTACATCTCAATGATCCGTCCCATCCTGACTTATGCATCTCCAGCTTGGTGCAACATCTCCACGTCACTCCTTAAAAAACTCAAAACATGCCAGAACAAAATCCTCAGGAAAATAACAAAAGCAAGATGGTTTATCCGAAATAAAAACATGCATCGCGACCTCAACATAGATTTTTTAAATCATCATATTGCAAAGCTAAATTTTAGATTTTTTAAAAAAAACTATAAATTGTGACACCGCAGGATTCTACGAAATTTTTACTTTTGAAAACTTAAGAGAAGACATAAACCTCAGGCCGATGGCAGCTTACTTTTGTAGTGACGTAATTTTATCTAAAATTCAAAATATTTAAATTCCTTTTACTCCAATTGCATTCCAATTACCAGAAAGAACCCCCCTAAAGATCACAATTCAAGACGAATGGGAAAAACGCCGCTGACGGCCCCAGGCGCCCAGATAAATATTGATGATGATGATGAAGGGACTTCGAAGGTATTAGCAGAGATGCTAAAGTACTCCGCGTGGTAAAGAAATATTTTCAAGTGGTAAGGCGAAATTTAAGTTATTTTTAGTTTAATATTTATCACTTGAAGTAATTTTTCCACCACTCCATATCAAAAATTCAAACTACACTGGTTATCATAAATTAAGGAAAATTCACAAAAATCGCGATAACTCAAGAAATTACACATGGAATTTTATGAAACTTACCCACAATATACAACACATAGTAAGGTATTAAACAACATAAAAAGAAATTATCAGACATTAATAGTAGTATAGAAATTAGCACATGTATAAAATAAACAAATTGGAAGTATCGGTTTGCAATAGAAAAAGTACCTTTAATATGGAATATGATTGCCTCTAGAAGCAATACAGCACAAACAGCGATGTGTGATGCTTTCAATTATGCGGTCTATCAGTTCAATAGGAAGTGAGAGCCATTGCTCTTGTAAAGCAGTTGCAAGCGTGGCAAGGGTCTGAGGGGGCGGATTGATGGCAGATACACGCCTCCCTAGAGCATCCCAAACGTGCTCGATAGGATTCAAGTCCGGGGATCGAGCTGGCCACTCCATGCGAGTAATTGTTTCCTGTTGAAGATAATCATCAACAATGCGAGCTCTGTGTGGTCTTGCATTATCGTCCTGTAACAGGAAGCAATCACCAATTGCCCCGGCATATGGGCGCACATAAGCATCAAGGATGTTGTCTCGATAAACCTGAGCATTCACGGTTCCCCTTGGAAAGACATGGAGGTATGTGCGCCCTCCTAAGGATATGCCTCCCCAAACACAGACACTGCCTCTTCCGTATGCATCTCTTTCACGGATGTTTGATGGATGATAACGGGTCCCAGGTTCTCTCCATATCAAATAACGTCTACTGTCACTTTCTAGACTAAACCTGGACTCATCCGTAAAGAGAACAGGCCTCCATTGATCTGACGTCCAGTGGACATGTTGTCGGGCCCACTGCAAACGGTCTCT
Organism: Parasteatoda tepidariorum; assembly: GCF_982258835.1. Classification (NCBI taxonomy): domain Eukaryota; kingdom Metazoa; phylum Arthropoda; class Arachnida; order Araneae; family Theridiidae; genus Parasteatoda; species Parasteatoda tepidariorum. The sequence continues at coordinate 60,796,081 of NC_141766.1, forward strand.
CCTATGGCGTGATGTGAGCGGCACGCAAATGGCTGGTCGTCTCGCATACAGACCACCTTCGTGGAGCCTTCTGCGCACAGTTGACGTTGACACCAACCTTCCGGTGGCTGCAGCAAGAGAGGATCTAAGATGTGTCGGAGTAGCGGTTCTATTCCTGCGTGCACTTAATGTCAAATATCGGTCATCGGCACTGGTCGTAACAGTTGGCCGTCCTTGACTGAACCTCCTAGATGCCGAATCTGTGGTTTGAAATTGCCTCCAAAGTCTATGAACCACAGATGGACTCACATTTAGCCATCTGGCCACTTCTGATTGACTCTGCCCTGCCTCTAGTCTCCCGATGGCTCTCCATCGTAGTTCTTCAGGCAAATGATGCCTAGAGGTCATTATTACGAATTGGCTATCTCAGATTTTCAATGTCGCAATCACAGTAAAATTTGTGTGCTTTCTCTCAAACTTGGACTTTTATGCTCCAGGCAGATGACGTAAGCCGAGTGCAGCGCCACTAATTTGCATATTGCAATTTTACTCAGCTACTCTTAGTGGACAACATATGCAAATTTTGCACGGTTTGGCTTACTTTTGAAAGAGTTATCGCTATTTTTGTGATTTTTCCTTAATTTATGATAACCAGTGTATTATGGAAATGCAACATTATTGCAATTATATCGTGGTGACACTTTTAATGAGTGGATGTAATTATCCCTGTTCTGCAAGTTTTATCATTTAATTTGCTACTAATTTAACACGTTCACGACGGGGTGACCCGCAGTGTGTCACGCTGGATTATCTTCTCTTGGCAGCGCACTGGAGTAAAAACTGGTAACAAAAAATTTCATTTTATAGTTTTTTTCCGGAAATAATAAAAATCCATGACTACCAATTGTTTTTAACGGATGCAATTTTTATATTGAATTGCTTCTTCACCGTGATAAATTTCCTTACAGTGAATTGTTATTGTTGAGAATAGATTAACTCCTCCCGAGTATTATCGAATATTGAAATAGTTCTTCTTCCAGTATTTTCTCTTTTCCCGTACCAGTATCTTCACTTTTCCCGGCGTGAACGTGTTAATAAAATTTTTGCAGAAAGTAGAGCAGTTGGCACTGCTGTATTAGCGACATTTTTCATTTTTACATTAAATAAGCACTTCAGAAGTTTCTCTAATTTCCACTAGACAACAGCAAAAACGCATTTAACCCTTTCGCACCGGACGGGACATGTGCTGTCCCAGTCGTTCGTTCGTTCGTTGTTGTAGAACTGGGCATCTGAGCCCTAAATGGCCCTTTTCCCATTCATCTTGAAATATCCCATGACGGGAACATACATAGGAAAGATGTGATGTAGGCTCGGAATAGAACCTGAAATGAGGTAAAAATGAAGAAAGGAATCATGTGAGGTGTAGCAGGCATGATGGTGGGTGCTGTCCCAATCCATGGGTGAAAGCCCTTATATAGCAAGACGGAAAAGAGATAAACCTGGTACGTAAAACATTTCATTTTTCGAAAAAAATGAAATATCTGTAACTATCAAGATTTCTTTTATAATTCTGGCATATATATAAAACTGTTTCTTTTCCAAGATAAAGTAGATATTGTTGAAAAATTTAAAAAAAGAATAAGTAAACTCCTCCCCAAAACTAGCTATAACTGAAATGGTTTTACTACCAGCCTTTCCTCTTTTCCGTCTCGCGTTCACCCCTGCTGATTTTTCGTCGTATTGAAAGGGTTAAATTAAAAAGAAAAATTATTAAAATTAAATAAAGATCTGAAGTTAATCGAAGAATGCAGGGATTTAAAATCTAAAATTAGCTTTGCTCCTAAATCTTCAGCTTCTTTTTAAATTACTTTTTTTTGCATATTTTTTGTCGAAGTGTACAAGTTTAAAAACTTTCTATATAACAAAGTCACGTAAATGTTGCAGCAAACTTTTAGATGAGTTAGGGCATATCCTCAGGATTAAAATTGCATTGGAGCCCATGCCAGGAAAAGTTGTTGAACTCTTTAGACGCTTCCATACTGTGGCATGTTCAAAAGTACAACGAAGAAACAGTTCTTAATAGGGTCCCAAACCACATGCAACGTTTCCCGGTTTGGGTTCCTGAACAATTTTAATGCTGATGATGTGCCCTAACTCCCCCAGAAGATTGTCGCAGCACTTATGAGACTCCCTGTAATATATATCGTTTTCAAGCTTGTACTTTTCGACGAAAAATAGACTAAAAATGTCATTCAAAAAATTTGTAGCGTTAGGAGCAAAACTAATTTCTGATTTAATATCCCCACACCCGAATTAGGCGAGATCAAATTTTTAAACTAGCAATCAGCAACTTGAGAATAGATAAAATCCGTTTTAAAAAAACTCTCGCAAGAGAAAAAAAAATATTCCCTAGTATAATCTTTTTAAGGGCTAATTAAAAATCAAATAATGGGGAAGTTACAAAGTCCAATTAAGTTTAGATTGAATACTAGTTATTATTAATTTTTCACTTATGCCGTGAAATTTTTCTTAAATATTTTTACTTTGAATTGATATAAGAATATATTTTCATCAAATATACTTAAAATATAAAATGTAACTGAATTGATAGATTTTATTAATGCAACCATTGTTTTAAGAGGGTAAATGGTAAGTCATGTTTTATACATACTCTTGAGTGTAGTAGAGCTTTCTGTAATTAGTAGCTAGCAAGTGAAATATGATTTTTTCTCATTGAATGAGCAGCTCCAACCATATACGTACGAACTATGTTATGAAGCATATTTTAGAAATCACAACCTAAACAAATAAAGAACTTGAAGCAGGTTAGATGCATTTTCAGGGATATTTATTATCAGAGAAAGTAAAATAAATTGGTACGCCAAATGTAGTATTTTTTCCTTCACTTCAATTTTAATATAAATAATTGCTATTAGTTTTGAGTACGCCTGTTAGGGTTTATATTCAAATTAGACAGAGGGTACTCTAATAAAACTATAGCATTCGAATAAAACTATAATAGTTTGGATAACAATTATTTTTTCTTCTTAACCTGGTTATGGCCACTCTAAAAATGTCCCTTACCTGGTTCATCTACTCAGCTTTTCAATTTTATTTTACTTTATAGCCGCATTGAACAGCAGGCCCAATTCTAAGTTTTTGACTGTTTAACTCCGTAGCCTCGAAATTTTAAACCGAACCCAGAAGACAAGAAAAATCCTGGACCAAGCAGTACTACAAACTAGCCTTTGTGGGGAAGAACTAACTTTCCCGAAGTGGAAAACCACAAAAACCATCCACGGTCAACTTGATGGTAAAGGGATTCTAATCCATGGTCCGTCTATCACTCAGTATGTGAGCACTGTGATCGGTGCAATTGTAAAAAAATTGCATTATGAAAACTTCTGCATAAATTCTCTTTCTTTCCATCAATTAATTTTCAGATGTCATCAACTTGCGCAATATTTTTTCTTATGGAAAACCCTATTTTATTAAAGAAATTCGCCAGCCCTGTTGTACAGTGCACAAAATAAAAAATGATCATCCTTAATAACTTTTGATCTAATGATCAGATCTTTACATTTCAGGACTCAATTTTAATGGTTCAAAGAAGTAATCTCAAATATGCTAATTAATCAGTGCACGATATTTTTAGTTACGAAATTAGACACAAAAACATACTTTCTTTGAATAAAATTTTTTTCACATATTTTGATTTCTAACCCCAAAACATAAGAAGTAGCCGCAATCTGGGAAATATGGTCTCAATAGTTTGGTCAGGAGAGCTGTCCAAAGTTTGAACCCTTTAATGTTAATTTCCCTTTTTGCGTGTTTCGCCTTATCTCGAGAAATTTTTAAGCGAATTAAAAAAATTTTCACACAATTGTAAAATTCGTTTATTCAAAGATAATTCCGCGCAGAAAATAACTTTTAATAAAATATTTATCATTTTTGTTATTGTTTCACTTAACATAAGTCAGGAAATTTTTTAAATGTAAAGCAAAAATTTTTTTAAAACATTTCAAAGAAAATATTATTACATAGCAAAGTAAAAAATTTGAGTGAAATCGGACGAATAGTTCCTGAGAAATCAAAATTTTAAAATATAAAATTTTTGAAATTCGATTTCTCAGGATCAATAAATTCAGCCGATTTCACTCAAATTTTGCATTTTGCCATATAAATTAGATATTTTAAAATGATGTACAAAACTGTATGCCTTACAATTCAAAAACTTTTTCAACTATTTCTAAATAAAATAATACGAAAATAATATGTAGTTACTAAAATTTATTATTGCATGAATTTGTCCTTGGATAAACGAATTTTATAATTGTGTTCAAATATTTTTTAATTCACTTAAAAATTTCTCCAGATAAGGCGAAATACGCAAAAAGTATAATTTGCATTAAGCGGTCCAAGCTTTGGACCATTCTCCTAACAAAACTATTCGAACCATATTTTGACTGTCAGAAATCCGATTCTGGCTGTCGGAAATCCGAATCCGTCGAAAAAAAGGTATGTTGATTCAGAGAAAGTACGTTTTTGCGTCTGATTGCGTAACTTAAAATATCGTCTTAGAAATTAATTTGCGTAATTGAGTTCACCCTCTTGAGCCATTAAGATTGAGATATGGAACGTGAAGTTCCGATCATTAGAACAAAAGTTATTCTGGGTGGTTCGTTTTTTATTTTGCACACTGTTCACTACAGTATTCGATTTTTGCTCTTGGTCTTTTAGCTTATAGAAATTTTTTTTTCTAACGGCAGGTACTGAACTTTCGTTCTTCACCTCGGAAGAAGCCGGAAGTGTTACTCATTTAACGTTACCCAGTGGGCACCTGTGAACCTAAGTCACGGAGGCAAGCAACATTACCCACCCCACACTGCCACAAATACCCGTTCATTGGGTAGGCCACATCTACACACAACAGAGGACAACACATAGAGAGAAACTTCCATGACCAGAGCTGGTTTCGAACCCGCAGCCATTGTCTTCGCAGTTAGATACTGCTAACCGCTCGGCCACCTGGCCTGCCACAAACTAGGCATAGCTGCTACTAGAGCCCCGGAATTAGACAGACCGACTTATCATTTATTGTTGGAGCAAAGAGCTAACATAAGCACAGCGAATAAATATTTTCAAGTGGTAGTTTATTAATTGTAATTCATATAATAATTCATAATTCATAATTCATAATTGTATTTCATAAGTTCGATTTAGTATATTTTAATACACCACTATTTCTAAACAATGCGTAGGCTTATATAATTCACCATTTTATAGTACTTATTACTTGCTTTACATTTTTAAAAGCAGGCAAATATTGTCAACTATTTGGAAAATTTACTTTGTCGTTAGTTACCGTTTTTTAAATTATTTTGGCGTGTCCGCAGCAGTTGGCATCTCTGTAATAACATAACTAATACTAAAATAACGTTAACTTGCGAACTTGTTTGCTCCAATATTGCTTGATAGGTCAGCTCTGATAGTATAGGAGCCTTAGCTGCTACTATTACAGATTGTCCGTAGCATTTCACTTTTATATTTAAAGTGGAAATGAATGTTATAAGTTTCTTTTCAATTCTTTAATTTATAAATATAATTTAATATAATTTCGACTAGCACTAAATGCAAATCAATCAATCTTATATATGTGTTATAGAAACATGCGCCATGACAATTCAACCTCTCGGAATCTGATCAGGGGTAAGCCCTGTAACTTAAAAGTGTAGAGTGGTACGAGTGGTAATTACCAGGACGGCCGGATCTGTACTTTAACAGAGCCACACTTACTTATACATATACTCACATTCCTTTAATTCGCCCCCCTTTTGCATGAATTTCCAAACTGTAAATATTCATTGGTGTTTATTTTCCCATTGTACTTTAATTTTACTTTTTTCATGTACATTTTTATTACTTGTAATTTTGTTATTGCCTAATAATGGTAAAGTGCCATTTTTCTTCTCTCAAGAACTCCATTTGCTCCCCAAACTTTAATTTTGTCATGTATGTTTCTTAGTTTAATTTCAGGATGAATGGGAAAAGGGCCGTAAGGCCTCAGACGTCCAGCTCCACTACAACGAACGAACGAACGCCATAACAATTGTGATGAGGTAATTTTATTTACAATTACATTTCAATTAGTTCTTCACGCTTTGTAAATGTTTCCTCGGTAAAAATTGGCAGGTTCTACAGGACATGCGATCCAATATTTGATCATTGAACAAAATAATGTATCAAATGATAATGAGCTAAAGAAGACAATTTTGAAACATATAGAATCAATGAATAGAAACATTCGGAGATGATCTAACCTTTCATATACTTTTATGGGAATATTTTCACGCGGTGACAAAAAAATTTCATTTCAAATTAATATACTCCTGCTCTAAACAATTAAAGGATATTGTAAGTCTTATATAAAACGGAATAAGCAAATCTCTGTTCATTCTGATAATAGACGTATTTTCATCTGGTAGGAAGGTGGCACTAGAAACAATCCTGCTTTCGTGCTCGAAGATTTGGTGGTGGGGGAGGGATGGTTTACGCTGGCATCTCCATCGATGGGCCCACCGATCTCCATATCATTCGAAATGGAGCTCTGAATGGTCGCCGATATAGGGAAGAGATTCTGATACTTATTATAGTCCCTTATGCTGCAGAAATTGGAGATGACTTCATGTTAATGGACGACAATTGCAGGCCACATCGTGTTAACTTGGTGAAAGATTTCTTTTTTGGAGGAAAGAATCATATGAATGGATTGGCCATCGTGTTCTCCGGACATGAACCTAATCGAGCACGGTTGGGACTTTTTAGGCAGATGAATTGCTGGATTCCTACCACAACCAAAGACTCTCCAAGAACTGGAAAAAGCTTTTCTGGAGGAGTTGGACAGAATAGTCCAGCCCCTTATTAATAACCTCATTGACTGGCCGACTGTGGAAACCATACCCTTCACAAAAAACGATTTTCTTTTAGGGAAACACCTTTTTTAATTTATTTTCCTCATATGCACAAATTGCGTTTTTTTTCCTTCCTTTTGTACCCAAATGGGTAATATTGGCATTTTTTTTCTTCCCAGCTAATGTCATTTTTATCTCATACAGCCTATTACGTCTGTCGATAATGTATCAATTATTCAAACAGTTCTCTAGGTTTAAGATCAACCCACAACTACAATATCTTTTAATTGTTTTGAGTAGTGTATTAAAAAATTACATTTGGTTTCACAAATTCTAAAACAGTGGAAGCTCCAAAGTAGTTTTAGGGTTAGTTACAAGGTTACAACGCGCAAACGATAAGCAATCATAATATCATTTTAAGTTTACAAAGAGTGATAAGGAAAATATTATCAATTACGCATTTTTCTCATCCATGTAACGATGCCAACGTGTTTCGCTTTGTCGCATCAATATTTTTCGAGTGGTAGTAAGTGTTTTAATGTTTGATTCTGGGGTTTTGTAAATTTGACTAAGAATGACTTTGACCACTTCGTTTAAAAAATTCAAAAGTTCATATTCAATGTCTTTTTTTTTTAAAAGTTATCTCGGGGTGAGCTTTTCAAACTTTTAGCTGATTTAATTTCAATTCTGCTAGTTTTAAAGTTTCTACCATCTAATAAATACTTTAATAAGAAGAGAAAACGTTGGCATATTTACCATACCAGACCTCTGAACGTTGTATCTTTAAAAAGAAATTCCTTCTCTCTTTGACGTGAATTTATTACCACTAGACAGCCTAATAATATTGATTTATCTACAAAACCCGCTCCCTATGAGTTCCCACTTGCTCCATATAATCATTTCTACTTTTAGACTCCGTTAATAAAATAAGTAATTACATAAGTGACTATTGAAGTATACCTGCTAACTTATAATCTTTTATAGAATCATTTTTCTAAGTGGTAGTAAATTTAAAATTACAGTCATAAGTCGAAATATATTTTTTGGTTTGCAAAAGTTTAAATGCCCTGTTGTATGATAGAGATGCCTCCGACAATTTATTTTAAAAAACGGTAGCGAACTACAAAGCAAAATGTGAAAATTTTGGATTAATATTGCCAACTTTTTAAAATGCTCAAAATAAAGTGGAGTATCGCATAAGCCTTTAAACTATTTTGAAGCAGTAAATCGAATTTACTAAACCAAGAATCTTACATTAATCCACTTTTGTCTGGAACTGAGGCACCATCAACAGTCGCCACTTTAAAATTAAGAAATTTTATATTTTAATAATTAGTAACCACATTATGTTAAGAATTTTAAAATTGTGTAACCCTATTAGAAAAAATTCGTAAAAGTTTTAAAACCAGTATAGCCCCATACTGGAAGGTTTAAACCAGTATGGCATTATACTAGAAATTCAAAACCGGTATGAATCATGCAGGAAATTTTGATATCAGATTTCAAATATACTGGAAAGTGTGAAACAAGTATAAAATCTTTGATACCAATTTTCAAACATACTGGGAATTTTGAGGTAGTTTCAAAATATAGCTTCATTCTTAGCAAATACTTATTTTTCTGGAAATCAAATGGTTTTGACATTTTCAATCTTCGTTTTTTTTCCTGATTATATACTAATTTCAAATAATTAATTTCTTAGATTTTTAGAAGATTTCTTAATGTATCGATCAAGGGCGGTGAAAACGTATATTTTCTGTGTAAATTAATTTAAAAAAATACATATTTAAAATTATTAAAATCATTTTATAATTTTGGAGGAAAGGAAGTTTTTGAGTAAGATTTTTACACATTTCAATTACTTTAAAATCTGCTTAAAGTCATTTAAATGAAAGTAATTTTATAATAAAAGTAATTTTATAATAAAAGTAATTTTATAATGAAAGTAATTTTATAACAAAAGTAATTTTATAATAAAAGTAATTCAATTATAAATCGTTTTTATTTATTTATTTATTTATTTATTTATTATTATATTTTTGATTTTGAAGTTATAAAACCTTTATATTTTATAATGTCTGACTCCAAAGTAAATGAACAGTGTCAAATTAGATAGATTTCAAGTATTATTTTTGGTAGAATTTCAAACATGATTTGATATATGTGTTATTTGCTTTCCATTTTATTTATCAATTACTCAAATATAAACCAAAGTTAATTGATGTAAATTAAATCTTAATTTTACAATTAGATCGTTTAAATTTATATCTATAGATATATACACTTCACATGGTCTCCTTATTGTGCATGTGAATTTGCTTTTTCCAAACGTTGCCGAGGCTTATTTAACCCTTTAATGGGCCCTTTATTTCCAGTAAAGGAAAATTAATGTATTTTTGGAATTGAAATTGCTTTAAGAGTAGTAATTGATATAAAAAAAAAGTCCATTTAGTTTATAAAAAGGCCCTTTTTTTGGTGGTAAATATATTTAACATGACCTATTAGGAACTTACAGACTTTTACTTTTATTTATTTATAAAATAAATTCCTTAAATGCTACAAACTTCAAAAGGAATTATGTATTTTATAACTTTTATACGTTTTTTAAAAGTGACAAATGGTTACCAATTTTATTCAACCTCACTTCAAGAGAGCTGAAGTTATTGAAAAATGGAAACCTAAATTAAAAGTGGTAAAACGTGGTGGTAAGTATACTTACCGCGACCTTCAAAAGGGTTAACAAAATTTATTTTGTCGTTTCAAAAGATATGAAAAAATTAGAAATTAAGATTTTAACTTGTTTATTTTAGTCAGGTTTTTGGCTATTTATTTTATAATATTTCTATTTCCGATTCCATTTTCATAAAATCTGAAGAATGCATTTGCACTTCTCTAATGTTGCTGCAAAATATTTTTTGCGTAATATTTTAGAGTCAAATATTATCGACAATTATTTCTAATGTATTAATTGATTGTTAAAAAATTTAATTGACTATAAAGAAGTTTAAAAAAAACAGTTTATTTGATTTTTATAAACAAATTGCGAACTATAGCATTTGACAAAGTGTGAATTGATGTCAGTGTTTTATTTCCTTGCATAAACCAGGTGACTTGGTCCCGGTATTATACTGGGTCCGGTATAGTACCGGATCCAGTATCATACCGAAACCGGTGTTTCATAAGCCGATACAATTTCTTTTTATGTAGGGAATTCTTTTATACAGGGGTCAAAATGATTTTAAATTAAAATTATAAATCCAAGAAATAAGTAGAAATATTTAATTTTTGTACCACTTCAAGTACGGACTCTAAATATCAAAATTTTAAGTGATTTTGATTACACTGTAAGCGGGAAATGTAGTTTGAATGGTGTATCAAATATTGAATGTAAAATTGAAACCAGTTGAGCTCATTCTTAATCGTTAAAACAATTTACCTATTTAAACTCTTAACAGAAGGTAGCTCACACAGGTGTCAAGAAAAAATACTTAAAATAGATTCACATTTAAGAAGAAAAAAAACAAAACAATTCTTACTTATAAAACTTGGTAACCTTGTATTTGCATATGCTCTTGTTCGAAACATTTTGTTTGCTTTCATTGAATCGGAAAAAGAAATGCTGTAAACAAACTATCATTGTTAAAGTATTAAGAGTAAATTAAAAAACATTAATTTTTTTATTTAATTCTAATTATTGCAATTACTGAAAGAGAGATTTAATATTGCTAATGGTTAATAATAATACAGAGAATATAATAAATAATAGTGTATAATATAATCTATAATAGCGGCTAATAGTAAAAAAATAAATAAATGAATAATAAAAAAAAATAACAGCAATTTACCTCTTTGCACTCCGAGTAATGCTGTTTGATTTAATATCAGCATTATATCATTTAAAATACGCAATATACTACGTTTTTTTATATATAATATATAATAATAGAATATTAACTGTATACAGTTGTTAGAAAAAGTCATAAAGTCAAGTGTGAAAAAACGATAATATTGTCTGCTCATTTTCGATGCAAAAGTTCTTAAGCGGTCATTTGATCAGTTATGGTATGTTTAGTGTTAAATGAAATTTATCTTAGAGATATAAGACACTCATATTCAGCACATGAATAATATAAATAACTATAAGTTGATTTGAAATTAGGCAATATTTTAAAACTGTTGTAATAGTTAACCCTTTTGAAGGCCGTGGTAAGTATACTTACCACCACGTTGTACCACTTTTAATTTAGGTTTCCATTTTTCAATAACTTCAGCTTTCTTGAAGTGAGTTTGAATAAAATTGGTAACCATTTGTCACTTTTAAAAAACGCATAAAAGTTATGAAATACATAATTCCTTTTGAAGTTTGTAGCATTTAAGGAATTTACTTTATAAATAAAGAAAAATAAAAGTCAGTAAGCTCCTAATAGGTCATGTTAAATATATTTACCACCATAAAAATGGCATTTTTGTAAACTAAATGAGTTTTTCTGTTCTCAAAACAATTTCAATTCCAAAAATACTTTAATTTACCTTTACTAGAAATAAAGGGCCCATTAAAGGGTTAAGACTATGTAATATCTGCCCTAAGCTGAATCTACTTTTTTAACATGTTCACGCCGGTTGTTGCGCCTGAAAGCGGGACGGAAAAAGAGAAAATACTGGTAGAAGAACTTTTAATCAATCTTTTTTAAGGAAATTTATCATGGCGAAGAAGCAATTCAATATAAAAATTGCATCCGTTAAAAACACTTGGTAGTTATGGATTTTTATTATTCCCGGAAAAGAACTAAAAAATGAAATTTATTGTTACCAGTTTTTACTCGGGTGCGCTGCCAAGATGAGAGAATCTAGCGTGACCCACCGGTGTGTCTCCCCGGCGTGAACGTGTTAATAAAAGTACTTCATACATCACAGTAAAATGTTTCTGCAAGAGCGTTCTTGAATAGGAGGAATTCGCTGTCGGGAACAGTAAATTTCGATTGAAAATTTTAGTCAGGCAGGCAGAGATGCCAACTTGTTCCGGGCAGCAAATAAATATTTTCGAGTGGTAGTTTATTAATTACGTTTCTTAATTTAATAAATTCAATTTATCAGATTTTTATTCACCACTATATCTAAATAATTAGTAGTTTTATATATTCACCATTTAATATAGTCATGTTAAACCTTTTAAAAAGTTATCAAAGTTAGTGAACTGTGTGCAAATTTTTGCTTGTAGTTATTTACCGTTTTTTAAGTTAATCAGGTGTGTCCGGAGCAGTCGGTATCTATGGGCAGGACATCAGCAAGTGCGACTTTAGTCACTACGTTCTGAGTATAGCGACATACTCTAGTTCTTTTTTGTATAAAGGATAGTGGTTGCTAAGCAGATAATTTTACAATTCTAATGGTTTGTACCATTTGTTGAGTTAGTGTTACCAGACTAAGGGCTCCCATGATCCGGAAAAAAATAAATAAATAGTAGCTAAGATTTTTCAATACTTCTGAAAAATTATTAAATTTAGCTTTCATTTGATAATTATGAAATCATACCTGCCAACTTTTAATCCTTTCCATTATAATTTTTCCCAGTGGTATTAAAATGAAATTAAAACTTCAATTTTAAGCAAACAAATACGTTGTATTTGAGAAAACTTAAATTGACAACCATGATAGTAACGCATATTTATATATATGCTTAATTTTTGTAAGAATAGTGGTGAGCAAAATTATTTAAAAATTAAATTTATAAGAGAAAAAATAGTATATATTTACTACCACTTTATATATAAAAGTAAAATCTTCCGGAAAATCCGGAAGAGTTTGCAGGTATGTGAAATTATTAGCATGGAATTTTTTGAATCTATATCTATTTAAATTAAATACTTATTGTGGTAGCTTAAAACATCAAGATCTATCCATACCTGCCAACTTTTACGCATTTGGCGTAAAATTTTATTTCTATATTTAAAGTGGTAGTAAAATGTATGCTTTCTATATATTCCTTGCATTTATAAACTTAAATAATAATATTTTTAATTCACCACTATTTTTAAAAAAATTAAGCATATACATTAATATGTAATACTCTTCTAGTGGTCCGCATAATCTTGTTCATAATACAGCAAATGTTCCCTCCTAAAATTGCAATTTACATTTCATTTTACTACCACAGGGGAATATCATCCTTGAAAGGATTAAAAGTTGGCAGGTATGCTATTCCACTTTTGCTACCACTTAAAAAAACTTTCTAGACCGTTCGAACCCTGGTTAACAGATCATAACCAACATACAAACATCTTAGTACTTTTATTTATATAATATATTATATTCATTATTATATCTTTATGCTTGATCAAAACTATTTCATAGCTTTTATTGAAGCTAGTGACTTTTTTTTTTGATTTTGTTTTGTGGAGGGTACATGTCACATTAAATTCGAAACTTTATTTGAGTACTTTTTTCACATCATAATGTGCAAACATAAAACAAAAAGTGACTTCCCTTTCACTTATTTCTCTACTAACACTAATATTTAAATTCTATAAAAAGTGGAGTTAATCCACTAACAATTAAACTAAACTATTATCGGTAACTTATTTATTACATAAACCATATTTTTCATCAAGGCGTAATTGGAATATATTTTGACGAACAGAAGCCTGGAGTATGAAATTCCAATAGTCCTCGAATTTCACTTTCCCTCAGATAGAAATAATTTATCAAAGGCAAGATCTACTTTAATATGTGAGTCATAAAACGAAAATGGCTATGAGAGAAAGTTCTATGTTTGGAAAGCTTTTATTTGTCTCCAAGGTGGTGGCCAAAACTTTTGGAACTTTTTAAGGAGGTGGATACAAACGTTCTTTCTAAGAAACTTTTTCACTTTATGACCTACGGTCCAAATAGCGAATGGAAAGTTTTTGGGTCATAAAATTCTTCGAAGATTCAAGTGGCACAAATGTCGTTCCACGCCCTAGACTCAGCAGCTTTGGATAGCAATAAGGTACTGTTACTGACAAAGAAGGGAATTTATTGTTTCTGGAATTGTTTTCTTGCTCCCTTTTCAAACATTTGACATAATCTATGCTCTTTTTCTCTGTTAAACTTTTTGAGCTCTCTTGTAGTCGTAAAATTAAGCTATGATGTCATACAAACGCGGCGTTTGTAGTGTTTGATAATATTCAATCCGATAAAAGAATTTTCTGCTTTATTTGAATCAAAAGCGTAGTTTGCAAAATTTGCACTTCTTGAGAAGCCTTTTTACTAATGATAATGAAAATACTATTGCATTGAAAACTAAAAGCTGACATTTCTTAATATTTAGCGCTTTAATCGCTATATTTTATGATCTCTACAGCCTAAGAGTAAATTTGTACAGGCTTTGAGAAATATTTTCTTAGTGTTATTAGTTCTAGCAACATTTATATTTTAGTATACAGATATTAATTTTAGAGGTTGAATCTTATTTTGCTTTAACCTACAATAACAAATCAATAGTTTAAAATTTACATGAAATATGCATTACTCCACACTTTAAAGTTGGCGCTTGATTCTTAGAAAAATCTTATACGTTAAATGTTATTATAACAACAGTAAAATTGGGCAGCTATACTATAGAATTCTTTTATCAAAAACATAAAAATTGGTAATTTAATAGTTTTGCGCTTTAAGTTTATTTCAGTAAAGTGAGGACATTTGTTTCCACAAAATGAACAAAGAGTATGCATTTGCTATAATTTATAAATGTATGTTATACTATCTTTGAAGTTTTTAAACATAACCTAAATACCAAGTTGTACTATCTTTGTAAATTATTTTACTGATTTAGTGGCTTACTAACATTTTATGTATTAAAAATGTTCTCAAATTAGGCTATTTCGCCAACATGTGAATGCATGCGCTTCTGTTTATTTATTTATTGTTACTCATACATATGCAGGCTAATAAGCTTTTGACAAGTCGAAGATCAGATAGCACAATTAAAAGAGGGGCAGCACGAAGAAGCATTCAGGATTACGACGGATCCGCTACCTCCTTCCACACTACATGGGTGATGTCGCTCGGCTAGGGCGGTCAACTATGGCCAAGCACCTAACCCGTTTTACAGGGCTTTATGTTTCAAGCGGCTTAAACATCGCCCAACCAGGTACCAGTTTCTTCAAACTTCCACAGCTTCCTTTTGGCAGTCGTGAACTCAAAATTGGGTCTGCTGTTCAATGACGGTTATGAAACCTAAACTTGTCACTGCGTTTTAAATCTTTCCCGGTTACGGCCACCCTGAAAAGGTTTGCCTTGATACTTTTCTTTATTCAACAAATATGGCTTAACTCATAAGGAACAACGCTTTCATTGACTGTGTTAAAAATGATAAAGACTAGAAACTCAATTACTTGATTTCATTAACATTATTATTTGATTAGCATCATTTGATGAGAATGCTTCGTCGTATTTTGCTGTTTCAATTACAAAAAGAGATAATGCATTAATAACTACTACATTATATAAATGATAATGTTAGTAGTAGTATCAAAAAAAATTTGATTTGGTAATTATGGGACCAAATAAAAAAAAATCAATCTTTAATGCATAACGTATTACCAGTGTTTAGTTTGGCGACTGTTTTTTCTGAGTTTGGCATTTAAATAGGGTTAATAAATCTCATTGAGTAAAATAATTCTTTTGAATCAAAATATTTTCGTATATATATATACATATATATATATATATATATATATATATATATATATATATATATATATATATATATATATATATATATATATATATATATATATATATATATATATATATATATATATAGCACAATAAAGACAAAAAGGATGAAAAGAAAAAAGAGAAAACCGAAGAAAATTAATAAGTTTTATTTACTGTGCATAAGCTTTTTTTTTTGTTGGGGTGGAGGTCTTGGGCAACAAAAGAAAATTAAATATTAACAGGAAAGTCAACTGCTCCACCTTCAGTAAATAACTTGATACAATGGTAGAATATTAAATAATAAATTCTGCAGAATTTGGGTTACCCTTTGCTGTCGCATCTGAAGCGTAATACAGTCACCCCTTTAAAATTAAAAAAAATCCATACCTTATTAAGTAGCAACCACTTTGTTTTAATATAACAAGGTAAAAATACTGCATTTTGTATGTTAAATGATATAGTGCTTATATTAGTTCAAATAGCATTTTAGCCTTTTCGGGACGTACCAGTCCCAAATGTATTCGTAAGGAATCAGTATCAGGATGGTAAAATATAAAAAGCAGTAGCTTAAGTTTGAGCATAGCTAATTTGACAGATTTATTTTTGGCTTTTACTTTAAATAAACACATCCAGCCCATGTTCGTTGTAGCGGAACAGGACGTCTGAGGCCTTACGACCAACCCATATGCGTTAAAAGTGTAACTATACAATTTTTAATTCGAACTATGTAGTGGTGAATTAAATAAAGGAAACTATCACTACCCCGCCCATAAATAAACTGCTATAAAAGTAGTTTGGCTACCAGTTTTATCTTTTTTACCCTGATTATCGCCATCCTGAGAATGTAAATGAGTAGTAGGCCTCGCCCTAGAGGGGACGGAAGTGACGTCATTATGGAAGTTGCTAATTTCTGCCTCAACCGGAAGTAACTTATTTCTGTCCGATAGATAATTTCTGCCCGGGACGTTTGGATTTTACCTGTATTTCATTAGTTAATCACAATTGTTAGGATATAGCTTATCTATACACAAGAGGATATAGTTATCGTGACTCTCTCACGGTCTGTCAATATCCGTTAATATATAGTGAGATAGTTTTAAATTCGAATCCTAATTTTAAAATTAAGTAAGTTTTTATCATTATTATAATATCAAATAAGAAAATTAAAGTACTTATAGCAGCAATAAATTAATTCCGTAATAGTATCCTTCATTAAAAGCAAATGACTGAAAACTATACGAATTCTAATACGAATAAAAAAACTAATGTGAGTTGATTCCATTATTTATAACATTATTGTTTTCGAATATTTACTTGAGTCACACTTACACTACTCCGGTTTTATAAAAATATTTTTGTATAACTCTAAATTACTTGTTGAATATTTACGTTTCGAGAATTTTTGAAAACATTTGATGATTTCAATATGCGTATATAGTTAAAATTGTTACTGTTTGCGATATAAAATTGATTTTTGAAAGAGAAAAAACCGATATTAACTTTAAGAACTTAACAATTTTAAAAAAATAATCCCTTTCTGTAGAATACTTTAACTTTTTTTTAATAATTCATTGAGTTAATGTAGTATGATATTCAAATAGCGTTTATTTTACTTTATAGATATGGGAAATATGTGGAAAAATATTCAAGCATTAAAAAGTATATGGTTAAACATTTGAAAATTCACTCTAATGAAAAAGACTTTAAATGTCGTTTATGTGATTAGGTGTTTAATCGAAAGTGTAACTTGAATAGACATTTAAAAACTCATGAAAAATCGAGAAACTTTTGAATGTGCAGAATGTAAAAAGGCCTTTTTCGAAATGATAATTTAAAGATATACTTAATGACTCATTTAGTTTCGCATAAGTTTAATTTGTGTAATGCATTTTTTAAGTTAAAATCTGATTTACTCAATCATATCCGATCCATTCACACATCGTCTTGCTCAAGAAAAAAGGAAGATAGATCCTTCCACAAATAACAATAAAAAGATAAAAAAGAATTGTGAAAATGCATCGGAATTGTTTAAGAAATAGACAACAAGAATTAGGAAACTATGAAATTGTGATCGAGTCCCATATATCTTAAGCTTTTTGGAAAGTTTTTTCGACGAATTCATAGAGTCTGGATGAAGGATGAACTTTGCAGAAAGTATGGAGATGTTTACAGCAAGATATAATCCTTTGAGAGCAAACAGTTACCTACCTCTTCCAAAAGCAAAAAAGTAGCCAAGAAAGCAGTATTAAGTATTCACAATGAAAAAGTGTTTCAAACTTTTTAACAAAATTTTCTAGTTTTTCAGAAAATATTTTTATTCTTGAGGTAAACTTTTTGATATTTCAGAAAATATTTTTACTTTTTGTTAAAAATTTGCTAGTTTTTAAAAAATATTTCCAACTTTTTAGCAAAATTTTTTATCTTTCAAGAAAATATTTATGTTTTTACAAAAAATTTTCTCTCTTAAGAAAAAATTTGAACTTTTATAAAAATATTTAATTTTTTTTTACAAAATTTTATATTTTTTAAGAAAATATTCATGTTTTTGCAAAAAATTTTCGCTATTAAGAAAATATTTTTACTTTTTGTTAAAAAATTGCTAGTTTTTTAAAAATATTTCAAGCTTTTTAACAAAATTTTATATTTTTTTTCGGGAAATATTTTTATTATTGTGGGAAATGCATTCCAGTAGTAATGCCTAAATAAGTATAAAATAGTTTTCCTTATTGTATTACAGCAAGAATTTTTTTCTTCTATATTTAGAACCTGAAAAAAAAGTATTAATCTGAAAAAGAAAATTCATGCCTGCTGAAAAAAAGAAATCTCTTTTCCTCTGAAAACAAAAGTTCATAGTAATTTTTACAAAATTTAAAAATAACAGCAAAATATTTTAAAACTTAAGTTATCTTATTTGCGAAAATTATTTTTAGCAGCAGTTAATAAAGCATCTAATTTAATTTCTTTTGAAAAAGCTTCACACAAAAAGTCTGTAAGGGTTGTCTAAGCAACATTCGTTCACTTAGTTCATTAGTAAAATCCAGAGCAATATTCTCCACATGTAAGTCCAAACAAAATTCATTGAAATCGTGAACACTGCACACAACCTGGTCAAGAAAGTCAGCAGACCTGTCTACTGGCTTCAGATCTTTCTTCAGTCGAATATGTTGATACAACACAATTTTCAGGCAATCTTTCATAACAGGGCCCGCTTCGTTGATGCCCTAATTCTTGGGCACCACTGGACACTGTTGATGGGTGGATTCTTGAAAAATGTTCAAAAAGTCCACGGACCTGTATTTTAAATTAATATAGCCGAATGTCACATTATCTCGACACTTCCGTAGTTCTCTCCATTGCTTGTAACTGATTTCCATCTCGTGCTTGTTGACGCGGCCACTTCTGCAGGTATAGAATGAACCAAGGCTGAGGTATAGAAGCAAGTATAGAATGAACCTATTCGTCCACTAGTAGATACTTTCCCTCGTCATTCATCAACACATAAAATTTTTCACGGGGATTAGCTGGAGGGATCTCTTCCAAAGCCATGTTGATGTCTGCAATGCCGAAGATGCATGTCGGTGGACCATGATAGAAGCAAGCATTATACTGTTCAGGCTGTAGAGTTATACCATATCCTGAAGGATAGTGTGAGTCTCCATATCTGTTAAACCTTCGTATATGAATGGCTGATTTCTTGTTATACGTGTTGGCCAAAACGAATAAGTCCTCACCAATTGGATAGTAATACTCTGGAAAGTTTCCCTCCTGGAACAAACCTTTCCTCTTTGGTTCATTCTAATAAAATAAAAAGAAACATTTTTTGAGTCACCAAGAATAACAATAAAATAAGTAACAACTATTAACAGAATGTAATTATGCTTTAAACTTAACTTTATTACACCTTTCGATTAAATTAATATTAAAGAATTTTTAAAGTTAACTAAATTTTGTCACATGCTCTTCTTAAAAACGAATAAGTGCTAGAAGTTACAATAAAACAATTCTATTAACAAATTTAAACGCATAGTAAATAACAAAGAACTCAATAGTACTTACTTCAGTTTCAGCATGTTTTCTCTTTAAATATCCGTCCATTACGTCCTGATGAATCAAAAAACTTTCAAAACTTAATCGAGACACAACAGAAGAACAAATGAAATACTAATAAAAGAGGGGGGAGGGAAAAAATTAAGTCACTCTATCCTTCTAGTTGCCAAACCATGACAGTATTGCTCTAGCGACCAATATGAAAAATATTAAACTGTCACATGCTTAACTATTTACCAGCGCAAATGAAAGGAACTGAATTCAGCGCACACATCATAGACCAAGATCTAGCTTGTTATATCTTATCGAAATGACTCGCTCTGTAATCAGTAGTTGTGTTATCACACAAAACACGTCAAATCTTAACACGTGTATGGTCAGTACCGCTGCCATCCAGAGAAAGTTATAATAGCATTAAGAGGGGCAGAAATAATTATTTAATAACTGTCAAAGGTTAAGTGAAAATGCATCGATAAAACTGTAGGATGATATCGATATCAAATCCTTTTCATTTATACACGCTTTCAGAATACAAAAGTACACTATATACTTTACACATATCTAACCAAGCACTCGTGGGTCAGTGGTTATGATATCCAACTACTGACCCACGAAGGCTTTTTGATTGGCGTGAGTTCAATCCTCAGCCTTAATTATATTTAATAAATAATAATAAAACAGATTTAAATATTAAAATAGATTTAAAGTTATTTTATTTCTAACATTCACACATAGATGGCACCACTAGAGTTAAAGCATGTGTATGATATTTATTATGTAATAAAAGATGACGACATTACTTCATAATATACAATTTCTCCCCCAAATAACAAAGTTTCTAAGTATTGCCATCCTAAACAAGTAAAATAATATTAATAAGTGTTGCCACCCTGAAAAAAGTAATAAATGAAAATAGCATCAAAAAACAAACTATATTAAGAACAGAAACCGAAACTAAAAATATTTTAGGCTTAAGAAAAAAAAGGAAATAAGCTCCCCATGACGTTACAGACGTTTCGATTTCAAGCGGGCAGAAATAAGCAACTTCTGGTTTATAAGTGGGCAGAAATAAACAACTTCCGGTCGGGCAGAAATAAGCACTCCTTGACTTTCCATGATGACGTCACTTCAGTCCCCTCTAGGGCGAGGCCTACTACTCATATATGACTTGCCCGTCTTGAAAAGGTTAAAGTACTCGGAGTGCAAAGGGTTAATTCTGAAAATACTTTATCAGTCTTATGAAAGGACAATTAAAAAAAAAGTGGCTTTTTTCGTGTATGTTAGATCGGCTTGAATATCGCGATGAAGAAAATAAAATTTATTAATGCATTTCAAAAGAGATTTTAACTACTATTTTAGAATAACTATTGTAGTGGTAAGCAACTATTTAGCTCACCTTTCGCCATCACAAAAAGCTCAATACAAAAGCTGGTTCACTTTAATATGTTTACACTATTTAACACTAGGTTTACTGACTTTTCATACATACCTATCTCTACGAACACGCGTCAATTTGACGCATGAACGGATACATATAAAAGCACTTACAGAGATGCCAACTTTGCCCCGGACAGCAAATATATATTTTAAAGTGGTAGTTTATGAATTGTGATTCTTGGTTTAATAAATTTAATTTAGTAGATTTTTATCCACCACTATTTCTAAATAATTTGTAGGTTTATATATTTCACCACTTTATATTTGCAAATTTTACTTAGTAGTTATTTACCGTTCCTTTAATTATTTTGGAGTGTCCGGAGCAGTTGGCATCTCTGTACTTAGAAAGCAATGTAATTAGATACTATAAGAAAAAAAGTGAAAATATGAGATATATATATTAAGGAAATATTCTAGTGTTTTATTTTTCAATACTCGAACTAAGCAACTGAAACCTTCAAAATCTGACACTCTGACATCAATTGACATTCTGTGTTTGTTCTTTCTAATATTGCTTATCGGCGACAGTTGTTTATCGCTTATTTCATTTGAGATAACTGTATCGGATAACGGATCAAAGTATTGTCGGTACATTCCTATTTATTATTGATGTGAAGTTTGCATGTGTACTCAAAATTTTGTCTAAATTACGATAGCGTCAAATTGACGCATATGCGTAGAGATAGCTATGCAACGAAGAAAATTTCAATATTTCAACGCTTTTGAAGAAAATAGACTTCAATATATATTGACCTCTATCAATGGATAAAAGTCATTACAAGAGATGACATAAAAATGCAAACGGGTTTTGTAATTTTCCTTATAAAATTCGAAATGCGTCAAAATGACGTGTCTCGTAAACTTAGTGTTAAGTATAATGTTAGTTAAAAATTTATTATATCAAATTTTTCAAAGTAAGATTCAATCATAATTTCAAAATTTTTGCTACCACATTAAATGCAAGAATAAAATCTTGTTTGGCAAGTATACTTTCAGCAATATTAATGCATAGCAGCTAGCTCTGACTCTCTTTTAAAAATAAGTTTTCCATCGTAAAAACATCCAAAAACATTGTAAGCAGACGTTTCATTTATATTTGGCCATCAGTTACAGCGCTAGCAGAAGCGATTACATCTAATCAGCTTTCTACAAAAATTATAATCAATTGGTTGCGAATTAAACAGTAAAATTTGTAGAATCAGGATAATTGCACCCACTCCTTAAAAGTGTTCCCACAAGATGCCCACAATTAAGTTGCATTTCACATAATACCTAGGCTTTTTCATATGCAGTAGTAAGAAAATTAAATAAAATGAAAAGTATTAAACTAAATGTAACTTAAATTTCATTTCCATAAAATTAAATCCTTTTATAGAGCTGAGCAATTTGAAATATTTGTAGCAAGGCTGATATAAGTACGCTTTAACTATTTAAAAGTAATGGTTGTTGAAATCAATTTGAATAAAATTTGTTAAAACAATAACCAAATATGAACTGGGACACCAACTGTTCCATTCTCTGCAAAATTTTAAATTAATAATGAATTAAATAAACTTGTAGAATAAGGAAAACTTTACTACTCTTTAAGAGTGTCACCAGGAAATAACTGGATTTATGTTGCATTTCGCTTTCTACTTTGAATTTTTGAAATGTAGTGGAGGAAAAATTACTTAAACAGAAAAATACTAAGCAAAAAATAACATAAATTTCGTTACCAATTAATGACATATTAATTTTTTTAAATGCTGGCGTTTAAATTAATTTAAATTAAAGATTTAATTCTAATTAACCGCAACATATTCTTGGAATAAAATGAAGAAAAAAATGTTGTTAGGTAGTAATAAGACCGCAAAGAAAAAGAGAATTTAGCTTTCCCTCATTTTTTCCACAGCATTATAGTTTCCAACTTATTAATCTTTTTCAAATGTTGACGCTTCAATCTATTCAAATTAAGGATTCTAATACTAATTAACTACAAAACATATTCTAGGAATAAAATGGAAAGCGTTTGTTAGGTTATAAGATTGCAATTGAAGAGAATTTATCTTTTCGTAATTTTTTCCATAGCAGTAATGATAACATTTATTAAGCATTGTAGTTTTTTATATATTAATTCTTTTAAATGCTGACATTTGAATCAATTCAAATGAGAAGATTTTAATTTTTATTAACTACAACATATTCTTGAAATAAAATGGGGAAAAAATGCTGGTAGGTAATAAGACCGCAAAGGAAAGGAGAATTTCCTTATTTTTCCCACAGCAGCAATGATAATATTTGTCAAGTATTAGAGTTTTCAACTTATTAATCTTTCTTATATGCTGACATTTGAATCAATTCAAATGAGAAGATTTTAATTTTTATTAACTACAACATATTCTTGAAATAAAATGGGAAAAAAATGCTGGTAGGTAATAAGACCGCAAAGGAAAGGAGAATTTCCTTGTTTTTCCCACAGCAGCAATGATAATATTTGTCAAGTATTAGAGTTTTCAACTTATTAATCTTTTTTAAATGCTGACATTTGAATCAATTTATGTTAAAGATTTAATTTTAATTAACTACAAAACATATTCTAGGAATAAAATGAAAAGAAGGTTTTAGGTAATAATATTGCTAGTGAAAAGAATAAGAATTTTTCTTTTCGTAATTTTTTCCATAGCAGCAATGATAATATCAAGTATCGAAATTTCAACATATAAATTTTTTTTAAATGCTGACTTTTGAATCAATTTAAATTAAAGATTGTAATACTAATTAACTTCAACAAATTCTAGGAATAAAATGAAGGGAAAAAAAAGGATTGTAAGGTAATAATACCATAAGTCAAGTGAAAAGGAGAATTTATCTTTTCGTAATTTTTTCCCCTAAAAAGAAGCTGAAAGCGCGACCTCAATAAAAATATAAGGCACAATCGCGCGCTGCCCCTCGGCTAAGAAGCAGTAAAAAAATGCAATTCCAGGTCATTAGGTGGATGAGGGCGTTCTAAGACAAGAAATATCTGCATATTTCCTGTACTCGGTTATGGTCGAGGAGCGAATACGGCTCCTCTCTTGGTTTACGATCTTTTGGGCTGACCAAAACTACACCCTTATTCGGCCGCAGCTCACAAATAACGGAATGCTTCTATCTTATTTTCATTTTTTTTTTCTTTTTTGCCTGTTATCTACTTCGACTTTTGAAAGGTCACTTACAGTACGGTTATGCTTTCATAATACCTTACCTGTTAAAAGTTGCGACTTTATTTGAATCAAGGGTGCCGGCAAAGGTAAGGCTTCATTTTTTTGCGGCTAGTTTTAATGGCCTTATTTAATTCGATAATTAAATGTAATTAGTAAAATCAAACAAAATTCTTATTTATCCCGCTATTTGATCAAAACTTTTTATTAAACATGGAATGATTTAGTGTCAGTTACATCTTAATAAGTCTGAACATTGAAAGTCTTCAAGGATCGTATAAAAATGTTTCGCTTTTTTTATGAAAAAATAAATATGTACCGTTTTGTGCTTTTAATCAGAAGGTATAGGCGACTTCAATTGATTTTAAAGTGATTGCCCTTCAGTTCATATCTATAGTATATCTTTACATGTGACGTAAGTTTATTAAAAAATTCATTTCTTTGTAAAAGTCTGTAGCATTTTTCAATGTACCAGAAAAGTCCTCATTATTTCTAACCTGCCTGATATTTTTCAAGCTTAATTTTTTAGCTTATATGCATTTAGGGTAATTAAGAAATGGGCGAAAAATTATTGAAATAGACTGAAATTAATTAGACTTTTTGGAAAAAAATTCTAATAATGCTGTTTACAGTAACCCTTTACTGTAAATAGCATGAAGGCTTCATGCAAACAGCCTGAAATAAATAAAGCTAGTTGAAAAATGAATTATGTATTTTCCAATTAGCCTTAAGATATGCGAGGCAATAAACCTAAAGGGCAATCTCAAATATTCAAAGTTGTATCAGAATGTGTGCATTTTGGTTTAATAAATTTTACACATCATGATTTTGACCACCACGAAACGTATGCGCTTTAAGTTATTTGAAAAAGACTGACTCTATACAAATGACATTGGTATTTTTCAATGCGCCAGGTTAAATAGAAACGTTTTCAGTATTTTTTTAAGCTGACTGATATTTTATGCATATTACAAACAGCCTATATGTCTTTAGGATAATTAGGAAGTGTGCTAGTAATTTCACAGTAAGACTGAAATTGCTAAGGTTTGTTGTAATAAGCCTTCATTGCTCTGGACCTATTACAAACTACATTAAAAATATCAAACTAATTGAGAAATTTAAAGATAATCTGTGAAAGAAGATAATCTGCTTCAATTTGCAGTTTGCGAAGTTTTTCTTGAGATATTGACTGTACTCAATTAAAAAAATTTCATTAATAAAATTTAAATTCAATTAAAATTTAATAACTAATTTCGTTTTTAACAATAGAGAATTAAAAATTCAACTTACTTTTTTTATGTTTTTGCAAATTTAAGATTTTCGTCAAAGACTACTTGGAACAAAACTGTGTTCGTATAGCTCTTGATATGTAGTACATTCTACAAACTGAAATATACGTTGGCTCTATGCTACTTAAAGATGGTTGCTAAAAAAAGCATGGAACATTACATTAGAAGCATTAAGTGTTTTGGTGTATATATGATACAATCAAAATTCAAAATTTATGGAGCTGCAGTATTCCTAAGATACCAAATACTCCACTTTGAGTAAAAGATTTTATTAAATCGAAGAAAACTAGACACGGAATTTTGCCGAATTTCAGTCAATTCTGAAAACATTTAAAAGTCTCATCACGAAGTAACAGGAACTAAGTGACATTTTATCTAAATGTTTAAATTTTGACACGAAGTGTTGACTCCTTCTTATCCTTTACGAGATGGGCGAGTCGTATATGCATTCTCAGGGTGGCAATAATCAGGGTAAAAAGCATAAAACTGGTAACCAAACTATTTTTGAAGCAGCTTATTTGAGGGCTGGGTAATGATAGTTTGCTTTATTTAATTCAATACTACTTAGTTCGAATTAAAAATTGTGTAGCTGCACTTTTAATACGCATTGATTGGATGTGTTAGATTGAGAGTGAAATCAAAAATAAATCTCTTAAATTAGCTATGCCAAACTTAAGTTACCGCTTTTTATATTTTACCATCTTTATACTGATTCCTTACAAATACATTTACGAATCACCTATCCCGAAAGGGTTAATGAAATCTACTAAACTAAGAATACAGTATTAGGACATAAATTTTGCTACCACTGAAATATTTTTGCATCTCTGAAATTTCCTCGAAAATAGTGAACTTATTTTCCACACCACTAAATGTAAATAATTTAAAAGTTCATATGCAATGCCACATTGTTCTAGCTATATAGAAGTGAGGCTTTTAAAATGTAGGCAAAATTTTAGTTTTGTATACAAATGTAGGTATTATTTTCTTTTCGACAGTGGAAGCAAATATTGAGAAATTATGAGCTTCTTTATAGCAAAATTTATACCAGTTATTACTTTTCTCCAGGTGCGTACGAACCCGGATATAGTTCCTACAAATATGATGAATTAAATTTTTATAAGATCCTCGTTGAATGATAATCAAATAAATAAATTTTACATTTCCAGACATCTAACTATTTCCAAGATTTCAAACGTCAATTTTTAAAACTTTTCCCCGTTTTAATAAAAATAAGATAATAATTTTCAGAATTTGTCACTTTCTTTGAAAAAAATATATTGTGTAGCTTGTTAAATTTTTAGTTTATTATATAAGAGAATATAGATGATATAAACAGGTTTCATACGCACCTGGGAAAATAAAAAATGTGGCAGCAATATTAGTATAATTTTTTCTCCTAATATGTTTGTAGTAATCAGAATAGTTTATTTTCTCTAAGCAAATATATATAGATTCGAGGGTGAGAGATTCGAAGTTTTATTTTGATAGTGGAAGTTAATATTAAGACATTTTCAGCTTCTTTATGACAAATTTGATGCGAATTATTACTTTTATCAAAGTGCGTCTGAACCCTGGAACATTTGCCAAAATTTAAAGCTTCAATTATTTTATCAATTCAATCCAATTTTTTTTCATATTTTAATAAAGAGTAAAATAATAATTTTCACAAGTTATGATAATTGAAAATTAAATAAAATTTGTACCTTTTTTAATTCTTAGTCTATTACGAAATAGCATACCCTCCAACTTCTCCGCTTTTCAAAGAGGTGCTTTCCTAGTAGTATGGTAAAGCTAATGAAATTGTATGTTAGAGTTTCGTAAAAATTTAGCCAACAATTAAAACCACCATCAATGAGCTGACAATTCTATGATATATGAGTTTAAATTATTCAAATGTATTGGTAGTCAAAAGAATTTTAAACTATATTTCTTTAATGAATAACAAAATGAGATTCTATAAATTTTGAAATCACATTAAAAAAAAAAATCTTCTGGGAAAGCCGGAAACATTTGCAAGCATGTAATAGTATACAACATACCTGCCAACTTTCACTCTTTCCGATAATGAATTTTCTGAGTGGTTGTAAAACAATAAACGAAAAACAATCTGACTCAAAAATATATTTATATTTTGATCCCGTTGAAATTCGCTAGCGCAAGGATTATTATGCTTTGATATATTTATTGTAATTATTTATATGTAGTGGTGGTCAAACTCATTTATAATTATCATTATAATTCAAAAAGTTAATTGGAATAACCTGAGTATTGCTACCACTTTAAATATGAAAATAAAATCTTCCGGAAAATCCGGAAGAGTTGGCAGGTATGATACAAGTGTTATATAACTTATAAAAGCTTTTAATTATGACTGGTTGTGTTCCTCATTTTTCATATATTCGTTTAAATTATGTAAAAACAGAGATGCCAACTGCTCCGGAACGGCCATAATACTTTAAAAAACGGTAAGCAACTACATACTAAAATTTCCAAATATTTGACTACTTTTGTTTACTTTTTAAACGGTGTCGCGTGACTCAAATGAAAGAAAGTGGCGAATTATATATGCTTTTGAACTATTTAGAAATAGTGGTGGATAAAAACCTAATAAATTGAATTTATTGAACCAAGATTCACACATTAATAAACTACCACCATAAAATATTTATATGCTGTCCGGAGCAAGTTGGCATCTCTGTAAAAGTAGAGGAATACAATTTTCTATGAATTTTGATTTATTAAAATATTATTACATTACCAGAGATGCCAACTGCTCCGGAAGCGCCATAGTAATCTAAAAAATGGTAAACAACTTCAAACTAAAACTTGCAAACATTAGACTAATATTGCTTACTTTTCTAAGCGGTGTAGCATCAAAGATGCCAACTGCTTCTCACATGCCAAAATAATTCAAAAAAAAAAAAAAAAAAAAAAAACGGTAAATAACTACAAAGTAAATTTTGCAAATATTTGATTATTTTTGTTTACTTTTTAAAAGGTGTCGCATGACGTAAATGTAAAAAAGTGGCGAATTACATGAGCCTTTGAATTATTTAGAAATATTGGTGGATTAAAACCTGATAAATTGAATTTATAAGACCAAGTTTCCTATATAAACTACCACTCGAAAATATTTATTTGCTGTCCGGAGCAAGTTGGCATCTCTGGATTACCTTTAAAAACACTAGGAAAATTATTTTCTGAAACTGCTGAAATTTCCTATAATTTGTAGAATATACATATATTTTTATCATTATAATTTATCATAAAAACAACTATTTTACATCAATAAAATAGTTCTGTTAACTAAATTACATCAATAAAAAGTTTTCAAGAATATATATTTTAAATCCAAATTATATTTATCACTTGTATCTGAACTCAAAATAGAAATTTGCGGTCTACAATAATGGGTAGATATGCAAACTGCTCTAGATTCAACGAAATATTTTAAGAGACAGTAACTACAAACTAAAATTAACAGGTTTTCGGTTAAGTTTGCCAATTAAAACGCTCAACACGGCATAACAAAGTGGCGTATCTCAAAAACGATCGAATTATGTAGAAGCAGCTGTGAGTAAAAACTCTATAAATCGAATTTTTAAACCAAGAACCATTAAAAGACTAACATCACCTGTTTAAACAATATTGTTATTGTTATTGAAGACAATATTGTCTGCTTTCCTGAGATTTTATGCTTATCTTTTAATTACTTAGGTATTGTGGCGGTTAGAATCCTTTTAAATCAAATGATAAAACAGAAATTCAGCTATTATTTTGTATTTGGAAAAATTCTCCGGCTCTTAGCAGAAAAAGTTAGCAGGTCTGCCCTATGGGAAACCTGTGTCGTAACTATTGAATCTCCTGATCTTCATGGGAAATTTTATTTTTATTTTTTAAGTGGTCAGAAAATCTTTGTTTAACAAAGTTGATTTATAATGATTTTAACCACCACTGCACATAAATAATTTTAATAAACATTTAAAATTACTAACAATATTCTTTAAAATACTTATTTTGCTACCACTACAAAGAGTCTCAACCAGAATGTGCAAAAAAATGACTGCCATGGCCTGATAGTTTATATATACCAGGATAGAAAAGAGTAAAAACTTAGGAGAAAATCATTTCCTTACAATAAGCTGACCAGCGTATTCAGAAAACTAAAAAATGTGTAGCAAAAGTTTTGAAGGAACATTCAAAAATCATACATTGAAACACAAACTTAGCTACCACTAGAAAAGAAAATTTTCAAACACGAGTAGAAAGTATGTAGCTCTAATTTTAATTAGTTTTTACACTTAAATATGACTTCATTAAATAAGACTTTTAAAGTAAAGACAGTTTAGGAAACGCGAGAGCTGCCGTGACTCAGAAAACAGAGGTCTCAATGAGGGCGTTAACTGGATCGCCTCCACCACATTCCTCACATATTTATTTTATAGTTTTTTTGTTTCAAAAATAGATTTTTATTAAAAAAAAGTTTGTTAAAATAACCTTAGTTAAAAACAGGCTTTCGTTTTCAAGCAATAAATTTTGTTGTTGAAATAAACGGTTTTATTTCAGCACACTAGCTGGGAGATTTTTTTTACTTTGTAGAGAATTCTATCGTAATTGAGATTATAAGCTGCTGTTTCATTGAAATTTTAGTCAAGGCTTAATCAGACTAGCAGCAAGCCTACCAACTTTTACGCTTTCGTAAAATATTTTATAGAGTGACGCACATTTCAAACCCAAAGGACTTGTTTATTGGATTTACATACATTTGTAGGCTTGTGTGCTAAATTTGGGCTTATAAACTTTTGACTGATAGAAGGGCAGCGCAAAAATACATCCAGGGTAACGGCGGGATTCGAACCCGGTACCTCCAAGCTTTGCACAGCGTTTGGCAGACGACGTTGCTAGACCAAGGAGGCCCCAAGAAGAGCTGGAACAAAGTGGCGCTGCATATGAACTTTAAATCATTTATATGTAGTGGTGTAGATAAGTTTAAATGAATAAAAAATAAATCATTCAATCATTAACTGAGCTATCACTAGAGTAATTTTTTACAAAAAGCGTAAAAAAATTGGCAGCTCTGTAATAGGCCTACTTTATATATGTTTTAAATATTTAAATGTAATGGTTGACAAGATCATTTTAATTCACATTTAAGAAAATAAGATTTAAGTATGGATGCATTAATTTTGCTACCACATCAAATATATAAACAGAATCTTTTAGAAAACCCGATAGAGTTGGCGAGTAAGTATTTATAAATAGAAAATAAATGTTGAATAACGTTTGGCTCCGTTACTGACCCCCTTTTTTTCCTTAACCAGAAGAGATAGAAACTGATATTTCATTAGAATTTCTGTTGGAGAAAAAATGATTTTGTACTTATCTAACACTAGAAAGACTGAAACTTAGTATATACCTATATTGCCCAAAAGCAGGCAAAAAGACTGGATTGTGAAAGAATAGTGTGTAAAGAAACTTGTTTAAATTAATTTTTAATATTTTTTATTATTATTTACAGTTATATAACACTTTATAAGTAAATATTAATAATTAAAAAATTACATGCTGTACAAAAAG
This sequence comes from Parasteatoda tepidariorum, assembly GCF_982258835.1. NCBI lineage: Eukaryota > Metazoa > Arthropoda > Arachnida > Araneae > Theridiidae > Parasteatoda > Parasteatoda tepidariorum. The sequence continues at coordinate 60,827,200 of NC_141766.1, forward strand.
TCACAAAATTCTAAGAAATTGTGTCATTATACACATCGTTTCTCTAATTGAAATTAAAAAGCAGTCAAAATGACATCCGTGGGCAATCTAGTGTTAAATATAGTTACTCAATGGTACGGATTCCGATCTTTTGACGATTTTTCTTTCAAAAATATAAAATTATGCTGCACAGTTATTAGTTTTTATCTGGAAGAAACAACATAGACCTCTCCACATTTGTAGTGAAGTTTTAATTTGGATGATGTGCAAATATATGGAAATGCTATCTTTTGAAAATGTGATTAGTAAATAACAAAAAGCAATGTTCAGTTGATTACATTAATATATATTGATTGTACTTTTTGCTTCAATTCATGGGTTCATAAGGGATCTACTGAGACGTCAACAATCCACAAAACAGAGATTCCAATTGCAGATCTATAATAAAAAATCTACTATCTACAAAGATGTCAACTATTACGGATTCATCAAAATATTAAAAAAAAAGAAGAAAAAAAACAGTAGAGAATTGCAAACTAAAATTTGCAGATTTTTGTCTAAGTTTGCCAAATTATTAAAAGGTCCACACGGTTCCACTGTAACAAAGTGACCTATCACACAAGCCTTTGAATTATTGAATTATTTGGAAATATAATGCTGAGCATATAAACCCTGAAATAATAAATTCAGGGTTTAGAATGGATATAATAAATTAAATATAATAAATATAATAAATTGAACAACTACCACTCGAAAATATTTATTCGCAGTCCGGAACAAGTTGGCATTTCTGTATCTATATTTATTTCTGAAATCATCTTTTTGTTAACCATTTCAAGTTGACGTTGCATAAACGCTATACTTTTATGGTGCAAAAAATGCCTTTCCAAAAAAAAAAAAAAAATTGGGGATTCTGCATCTTATTTACGTTGATATATTTTGATAACGGTTATCTCTTTAGTTTTAAAAAAAATATTCCAAGACAAAATGTGAATGCTTTAGAGAACATGAATATTTAGTTTCTATTAGATACGTTTAAAAACCATCTTTATCGAATTGTGAAAAGTGGCAGCTTTGGTGTCTTAACTGTAAAGTTACTAAGCAGGGGTGAAAGCGAGACGGAAAAGAGAAAAGGCAGGTAGTAAAACTAGCAGGGAGGAGTTAACTTATTCTCTATTTAAACTATTCACCAATATCTATTTTATCTTGGAAAAGAAGCAGATTTATATATATGTTAAAATCTTAATGAAATATTGATAGTTACAGAGATTTTATTTTTCTCTGAAAAAATGCTATAATAAAATGTATTTGGTACCAGTTTTTCATCTTTTCCGTCTTGCTATATAAGGGCTTTCAGCCATGTTACTAAGCAGAATTTGTAGTTAATAGAGGAAAATATATTATTTTAAGCAAACGCAAATAAGATACTTCGTCTTTTATGAAGCCATTTTTTCTAATATTCACGTTTTTCATGATGCTTCAGTATTTTCCGCCTTATCTGCCGGATTTCCTGGAAGATTTTATTGATGCATTTAACACGCTCACGCCGGGAAAAGTGAAAATACTGGTACAAGAACTATTTTAATATTAGATAATATTCGGGAGGAGTTAATCTATTCTCAGCAATAACAATTCACTGTAAGGAAATTTATCACAGCGTAGAAGCAATTCAATATAAAAATTGCATCCGTTAAAAACAATTGGTAGTTAAGGATTATTATTATTCCCGGAAAAAAAGCCAAAAAATGAAATTTATTGTTACCAGTTTTTACTCCGTTGCTCTGCCAACATGAGACAATCTAGCGTGACCCACCGGTGGGTCACCCCGGCGTGAATGTGTTAATGTGGCAGCAAAATCAATAGATTTATAATTTATTCTTGTTAAAATTAATGTGATTTAAAAGGATTTTATCTACCATTCCTTTTAAATAATTTAAACCATATCTATCGAAGTATTATTAACTCTTCTACAGGGCCACAGCTTTTGTTAAATAAAGTAAAAGTAAGTCTTCTACAGGGCTATAATGTGTTGCCTGAATTGAAGGCTTGAACAATGTCAGCATTTCATTACCATTTAGGAAAGAAGTTATTTGAAAAGTATAATAATTTATAGTTATTCAATATTTATAACTGATAACTGGAATGATCGTTTTTAAAACGTTTTCCAAATAGTTGTAACATTTATGTTTTGATGAATAGTATGGTTTCTTAAAGTTATAAAAAAATATTGTTTCAGCCACCATGGCATATATACAATTTAAACATTGTTTTGTAACCCTGTTACATTAACATTAAACAAGGTTTTCATTTCCTTTCTGCATAAAAACTTGTTTTTGTGGAATTATTATTTTGCTATAAGTATTCAGCAGCTTTTGTAATTTTCCTGAAAAAGCACTTGATATTTCCTAAAATATTTGAAATTTTCTTTGAATTTCCTTTAGTGATTTTTGCGATATAATTTTTAATAAATAGGTGCAAAAAATAAACAAATAAATAATTACTTCTTATGTCTAGATGAAAATTATTTTTTATTTATTTATTTATTTAAACAAATTGCGATAACCCACTACTAAACCCATAAAAGTCTACTCAATGCATCAGGTTTCGCAAAATTTTATTAACACGATTTTCATAAATGGCTATTAACATTAGCATTCATTTTTACCTGTTACTGTTGAAAATTTAAGTTTCTACAAAATAAATAGTATTTAAGCTTTATTCTTTAAAGGAGATACTAAAAATGAGCGAACACGTATCGATTTTTAAATATTGATATTAGGATAAATACAAATATAAAACGTCTTATTGGCACTGTTGCTGCATAATTATTTTTCAAACTCGATTATGCAAAAAAAGGTTTACTAGTGTTATCCTTATATATAAATATATCCAGAAACTAAATGTAATGGTTTCTTGTTACCCATTTACAAAAGCTGAATCCACCAGTACCCGAATAATTTAACATAAGATCCCGAGGTATTTTAACATTCCTACTCTAGTCCAATGAAAAAGAATCTCAGAGATGCGGTGGAATGCCAAAATGGCCAGAAGGTACAAACTAACCCCGCCCACAGGTGTGTTGGTCAGGTAGATACTGAAAATCGTCGTTCATCTTATCAAGTGGGTATTGGAATTGGTAGATTTTGTTTAAGAAAGTCACGATTCTGGTAAATGTTTTCTTTGCGAGAGGAAATGGTATTCGAGGAAAAACTGATTAGCTAAGTTGAAGTTCACTGTAACATTTATCTGAAAGATTTATGTCTGTCATCCAAGAAGACTTCCAGATAATACTGAGTAATATATTAGAGAAAGCGGTCAAGATTAATCAATCCAGTGGCGAATGACGCCAATCACAAATAGCTTCAGACATAGAGGGTGGGACAGGAATGAAAAAAGCTCTTTTGTAAATTATCTGTAAGTTCTTAGATAATAATTATATTTTGTGTATTGAAATAGCTCAAAGATGTTCCTTTTAAAAAGTAAGATGCAAAAGTTCCAAAACAACAACTTCAAAGAAAAAAACAATTCTTTGTAACATAAGCGGAGATGCTAACTTGCTCCAGACAGCTGATAAATATTTTCGAGTGGTAGCCTTTAAAGTGGGACTCTTAGTTTAATGAAATCCATTTAGAGTTTTCAATCACCACTTCGTCTAGATAATTCAAAGGCCAACTATTCCGAATTCTGCGAAAATTTTAATTATTGGTAACAAATTAAATAGTAAAACTTGTAGAATAAGGATAATTAAGCCCTCTCTTTAAAAGCGTCTCTACTAGATAACTGCAATAAAATAACTATTCATATCATACCTTGAATTTTGATATGTAGTGGTGGAAAGATTTCTTAAAATGAAAAATACTAAACTAAAAATAAATGAAACTTTGTTACCACTAGAAAATATTCTTTTACTAAACAGAGCAAGTTGGTATCTCTGCTTATATGATACGCCACTTTTCGCTGTTAACCTCTTCGAGACGGGCGAGTCATATATGCATTCTCAAGGTGTCGATAATTCTGGTAAAAAAGATAAAACTGGTAGCTATTTTTATAGTAGTTTATTTGTGGGCGGATAGTTTTGCTTTTTTTAATTCCTCACTACTTAGTTCGAATTAAAAATTTTATAGTTACATTTTTAACACACAAGGATTGGATGTGTTAAATTTAAAGTGAAAGCAAAAATAAGTCAGTCAAATTAGCTATGCCCAAACTTTAACTACCGCTTTTTATTTTTCACTATCTTGATTCTGATTCCGTGCGAATACATTTATGACTCGGAAGTCCCGAAAAGGCTAAGCCGTGTTGAGCCTTTTAAAAAGTTGGCGAAATAACTCGAAAATCTGCATATTTTAGTTTGTAGCCATATATATATATATATATATATATATATATATATATTAAAGCACATTATTAACAACACGAATCAAGCATGAATGCAAAAGTTTTGCTACCGCATTAAATAAAAAAAAATTATTATTCCGGAAAATCTGGAAGACTTGTCAGGTATGCATTTTTGAGCTAAGCCTAAATGTAAAGTTGATGATTTAACCTCTTCGAGGCGGGTGAGTCATGTATAGTGCGGCTCTGAGGAGAACTCCTCCAGATTGAAAGTCTGGGGTTGTCTGCTGCTATGATAACAAGCGAGAACACATTTACAATGGGGGTGACATACCTGCCAACTCTTCCGGATTTTCCGGAAGATTTTATTTTCTTATTTAAAGTGGTAGTAATTATACACTATTTTTTCTTTTATAATCTTAATTTTCAAATGATATTGATCACCACTATTCTTACAAAAATTAAGCACATACATTAATATGCGTTACTATCATGGTTGTCAACTTAAGTTTTCTCAAATACAACGTATTTGTTTGCTTAAAATTGAAGTTTTAATTCCATTTTAATACCACTGGGAAAAATGATAATGGAAGGGATTAAAAGTTAGCAGGTATGTGACTGTATAATCTATTATGCGAAGTAATTGCTTTGTAGTGTCCAGTTTTTGGTGGAATCCAAACTGCTTGTCGGGGAGAGCTGTAAGTTGTGGCTTGATTCTATTGTATATAATCTTTTCGCAAATTTTTCCCAGAATGTTTAGAAGGCTAATTGGTCTGTAACTCTCAGGGCACCTTGGATTTTTATTTTTATTTAGAAATAGAAAGACTGATTCGTTTTTCCAGGATTGAGTATAATAATTCAAAGGAAGCCAGCTATGTATAATATGTATGATTTTATGTATATAGTCGGAAGGTAGCAGTTTTATCATTTTATTTTTCATTCCATTTTCACCTGGTGCTTTGTTGTTTTTAAATTACGGATAATGTTGCATAAACAATTTTTCTTTTAGCAGCAATTGTTTTGGAAGATTTCACACTAAGAACTGCTTGTAAAGGGGTACCATAGGTGACTGAAAATGCAAAAAGTGGCCGGAACTTAATTTATTTAATTATTGTCTCTTTACTTATTAAACAGTAACTTCCATCATAACTTACAATTCAAAATAGTAATATTCAACGTAAATTCATTCCTGTTTTTCATTAGCAAACTACGAAAAATAAAATGCTATAAAATGTTGCCAATGATAATCTTATTCAATAAATGTTTGTTTTTATTAGTCAGTCACCACCTTTCGCATTTTTAGTTGCCAGTGGCAACCCTGTTGATACAATTTGAACGTTCATGCTTCACTAAGCATACCATAACCAGTCAAAAGACCGGATATGCTATGTTGTATTACATTGTAAAGTGTTACTATTTTAAGTGTTAAAGAAATGAAGTTCTTCTTTATACCTATGAGAAATTTGCATAGACCCAAATATATGTAGGAAAATTTAAATCATATCTCAATGCTAATATAATTAAAAAAACATTCTAATGTAAATATTGTATTCCTATAAAATGACTTCAAAATTGTTAGTATAAAAACTAGAAAGACGTTATTAACTTGTTTTGGTCAATTGAATTTTGCATGGTAAATATGTCACGATTTTCAAAAAGGTTCAAGAATGATCGTTTAAATTGTTCTAAGAGTTTTGCCGTGCTAAATCTTCCTTTGCTGCTAAAATAAAGATAATTTACATTGAATAAGTACAGAAATAATTCATAATTTTGTCTATTTTGTCTCCATATGCATGATGAATCTCACTCGCCAAATGATGCTATTGGGCTAATACGTAATTATATAATTTCGTATTTTAGCTGTTCTTTCGATTTTATCAAGCATACATTAAATATACAATGGTATTTATTGAAAATCAAAATTTTTCTTACTTGTACTTTTGGCCCTTTGCACTCTAAAAGTGCTTCTCAGGTACCAGTGTCACCTAAAAAATTACTTACTGCTCGAAATGTTAAAATTTTTATCTCTTTAGGTTTAGTGACCAGCTGATAACCTCAGATGACATCTTGCTCAGCTTTGTAAAAAATATATTTAGTTTATTAAATTTGATTTTAAGTTTTTTTTTTTTTGCCACTACACATGAAAAATTCAAAACCTCATATAGAATACTACTTTCTCACAATTATCTCTTGGTGAAACTCTTGAAAAGTTGGCGAAATTATCACTTATTCTGCAAAATTTACATTTAATTCGCTACTAATTTATTAAAACTTTCACAGAAAGTGGAGCAGTTGGCATCCCTTTATCCTGTTTGTTTTCATGATGAGTTAAATATCCACAAGCTTACAGATTTCTTAGTAATAGCATTCATGCATTACTACAAGAACTCTATCTTACCAAAGTAAATATATATATATATATATATATATATATATATATATATATGTATATATATATATATATATATATATATATATATATATATATATATATATATATATATATATATATATATATATATATATATATATATATATATATATATATATATATATATATATATATATATATATATATATATATATATATATATTAAACAACTTAGATTTCATTTCTCTGTCTTACTTACGGTTCTGGGAAAACGCCGCTTTTTAAGTGAGGTTTTTTTAAATGAGGTTTAACTCTTTCAGGAGCATTAAATTTTGACGGGTCGCATTTCAGCAACTGCTACCGAATGAATGGATGAAAGATAGAGCCAAATGTTTTTTTTCTCCAATGCCCACCTGTGTTAACATCCGTCAATTCAGGCATATACAGGCCTCTCTTTCAGGGGCACCATATTAGGTGGGCCAACGTCGCTCCCACAGTGAGGACAGATAGTACAGAGAAGGAAAGAACTTCCACACCTTGCCCGGGATTCAAACCCAGAACCTTTCTAATGCAAGGACATTTCCCTGTCCCCTACACAGATCGGTCGGCGATTGAACGAAATGTATCTACGAGATATTCTTAAACAGTATGTTCGTTGAAGAATAATTTTAATCGTTGAAGAATAATTTTTTAAACCACATGGTTGCTAAAAAATTTCGAAAGTGTAGAAGTAAATAGCTTTATATTTTTGGTGGTTTGCAATATTTTTTTAAAAAGTTTTTCCAGACAGGACACTAGAAAGGGTTAATAAGGTATTGACCCACAAAAATGATTAAAAAATTATTAAAAGATCGATGGAGATACCTTACAATGTCATATTGAAGCCTCCAAACACTTATAAACTTTTTTCCTTTAAAACTAGTTTTCTCGAAATCGTTTCGAAACTTTAAATACCTTGTTCAACACTAGGTTTACGGACGTTTCTTATAAACTGCTGTTTGTAGAAAATGCAACACCATGAAAGAATCATCAGAATCAAATGAAATTTAATGCAGAAACGACTTGTACTGATACAAATAAATGATGAAATTTTCAAAACAAAAGAAACAAATTAAGCGTCCGAAATCAGTATTTGGTGCAGCCACCACGCGCTGCAATAAGTGCTGCTATACGACGTGGCATGGAGTCAAACAGATGTTGAATATCTGCTTGAGGAAGAGAATTCCATATCGCTTGTATGCGCAACCAAAGTTCGTCTTTGGAAACTGCAGGACGCGGATCACGAGTGAGACGCCGACCAACCATATCCCACACGTGCTCAATAGGCGACATATCCGGCGAATAAGCAGGCCAAGGAAGAAGTTGCATGCGTTGTGCTGAACAGAAGTCTCTAACAGTCCGCGCAACATGTGGGCGTGCATTATCCTGCTGAAAGATAGCTCCAGGGATGCCTTGAAGGAAAGGAACGACTTCGGGCTGTAGCACTTCACGGACGTATCTGTTGCTATTGAGATTACCCTCAATTCGTATCAAATTGGATCGTCCATGATACGAAATCGCACCCCAGACCATAACTCCGGGTGTTCGACCACTATGTCGTTCAATAATACACTCAGGAAGGCAGCGTTGACCGGCATAACGTCTAACACGAACACGGCCATCATGGGTCCACAAATTGAAGCGTGATTCATCTGAAAAGACAACTTGGTGCCAATCAGCTCGCCAGTCTCTGTGCTCAAGAGCCCACTGCCGACGCAGCCGTCGATGATCCGCCGTGAGGGGAATCCTGTATAATGGCACCCTTGCACGCAATCCACGGCGCAGCAGACGACGACGAATTGACGAAGCCGACAATTGTACACCTGTAGCAGTAGACCAATGTGCTGCCAGCTGCCTGGAGGAAGCTGTGCGATCATTCACCGCCATGCGGAGCAGGTGTCGATCATCGCGCTCTGACGTCACCTTCTGTCGTCCAGTGCCTGTTTTTCGAGTTGTTCGGTGCTCGTCGGTCCACTGCTTCCAAACTCGCATCACTGTGGAACTGTTCCGCTGCATACGAGCTGCTATTGCGCGATAGGAAAATCCTCCTTCTCGAAGGCCGATTATCCTCCCTCGTTCAAACTCCGTAAGTTGCTTGAATTTCTTATTCTTCCGTCGTGGAGGCATACTCAGGTCTCACTAAACGTTTGCCACTAACAAATAATCATAGACTATTTTCAACGTCCCGCTACAGCACTTTATTTATACGCTTTCAGCATCAATTCAGAGGGCGCTGCGCGCGCCACGCACGCGCGATGGCTCTGAAACTTTATTAATTTGCATAATATCCTATAATTGACATTTGCTGCGAATTTCATTTGATTCTGATGATTCCTTCATGGTGTTGCATTTTCTACAAACAGCAGTTTATATCTATCTCTACGAACACGCTTCAATTTGACGCATGAACGAATACATGTAACAGCACTTACAGAGATGCCAACTTACTCCGGGCAGCAAATATATATTTTAAAGTGGTAGTTTATCAATTGTACTTCATGGTTTAATAAATTCAATTTAGTAGATTTTTATCCACCACTATTTCTAAATAATTCGTAGGTTTATATGTTTCACCACTTTATCTTTGCAAAATTTACTTAGTAGTTATTTACAGTTTTTTTTAAAAATTATTTTGGCGTGTCCGGAGCAGTTGGCATCTCTGCACTTAGAAAGCAATATAATTATATACTACAAGAAAAAAAATGAAAATATGAGATACATATTTATGAAATATTCTAGTATTTTATACTCGAACTAAGCAACTGAAACCTTCAAAATCTGACGGCATCAGTAAACATTCTGCGTTTGTTCTCTCTATTATTGCTTATCGGCAACAGTTGTTTATCGCTTGTTTCATTTGAGATAATGGATGGAAGTATGGTCGGTACATTCCTATTTATTATTGATGTTCGCATGATTAGTCTAAATTTTGTCTAAATTAGGATCACGTCAAACTGGCGTCTATCCCTGGAGATCCACAAAGAGGTCCACAAAGAGAACCCTTTTGAAAGACTTCAATATATATTTACCTCTATCAATGGATAAAAGTCATTACAAGAGATAAAATAAAAGTGCGAAAGGGTTTTGTAACTTTCCTTATAAAATTCGAAATGCGTCAAAAATACCGTGTAGCGGCTTTCTGATGTAAGAGGTGATGGATGAAACCTTACCTTTGGTGATAGACGATATTATATGAAAGCATTGTGGGGGTGGTTCGAAAGCACTATTAACAAATAACTTTATAAATACAGATGTTTTTGGAACATTTATTTTTTTAAAAAAAAGTGCAGACTGACAAATGAATCATTTCATTTTTATCATGTACATAGGTTATGCAAGAATCTACCAGAATTTATTAATAATGCTATATTAACAACTCCTCTTTCACTTCTCATTAATTTATTACTCTTAAATAATATTCATGCCCCCCTCCATCCAATTGAATCATCACATAGATCAAGATTTGGAAGAATGGGTAAAAGGCCACAATCATCCCTGAGCACCCATATTCGCTTACAGTTCAACTTTTCCCTTTTCTTAAACCAATCGATTTCAGGGATGGTGTGATAAAAATTGCTCTTCTTATTTTTTATAATAATATAAACCATTAAGATTGGAGTAGTCTCTTAAACAATTCGGTGTTTAATTAACCCCTTTTTCACGGTTGCCATTAGCTACACTTTGTGCAAAATATTTTGTGCAGTAGTAAAAGTCAAAAATTCTCCGAATTCCACTCCAGTTTCAAAGGGTGAAGGCCTCACTGGGTGAAATGTCTGAAATGTGGATGGTGGGTAAATTCAGTTTCTTTGAATAAATTTACACGATGTTTTAGGGGACAGAGCTTCCCAGTGAGGTGCCCCATGTTCGAATCCCAGCGAGCGATGCGACTTCAGCCTCCGGCTAGCGCCACTCATAGTGTTGACGTAAAATATCCTCAGTGGTTGATCAACTATGAATTTGATTTCCTTTGCCGTCTGACTTTTGATTTCCTTTGCCGTTAAGGTAGGTAAGGCGGGAATTTTCGTGGTTTTCCTCTCCATGCAACGTAAATGCGGGCTAGTTTAGTCAAAAATTTTCCTAAAAGCCTAGTTTGTTCTATATCTTTGTTTGGAATTTCCATGTCTGGATTCAAAATTACAAGGATATGGAGTTGAACATTGATAGTCGTAATCGGATGGTCTGTTCAACGCCGGCTATAAAATAAAATAAACTTACTAAACTGAAAATCCATCATTAAAATATAAATTGCACTACCTCTGGAAAATGTTTTTTTTTTCACCAAGTGGGGCAAGTTGGAATTATTATTTTTAAAACAGGAAGTAATGGAGTATGCATGTGTTGCCTATAATTCTCTTAGATTTTCTTGACAACTTTTCGGTAGAAGTTTACTTCCCGCAAAGGAATGAAATATTCATATACTTAAAACACAAAAGTTCTATCCCTTTGATGATACATTTTCTTTTATGTTTAACATCAATAGACATGGTTAATTTATGCAAAATATGTCAATGAAAAGTTGGACAGGGCCTCATTTTATCAGGGTAGCCATAATTCGGAATAACTTGCAAACTGGTGAAAAAAGATAGAGGAAACAAAATATTTTTAACTATTTACTGTCGGCCAAATATATGGCTATATTAAATAGTTGTCAGCACTTTTTAAAATTTTTCTGACTGTGACCACCCTATTTACGAAATCAGAGGCTTAATTTTAAAAATTAGAAATTTTATTTCATGATCTTATTAATTTTGTTCCGTTATTCTAATTTTAAATTAATCGGTAACTATTTGTTACTATACAATATTAATTTTTATCGGTGAACCGATTTATTTGATATCATTTGCTGAATGATTTGTGATAAGTTTCAAATTTTTACAATATAACGTTCCTTTGAAATCAATTTCATATGAAAGAATGGATGTCGAATATTCCATATATATGACTTTAATAGACTTTCATAAAAGGTGACAGTGAATCAAATGTCAATATTATAAGAATCAAGCAAGTGGAAGAAGCTGGTGTTGATCAAATTAATTTGGTTATGTACAACATAGCATAAATATTTTTCTTTCAGTTTAATTTTAGCATAACGAATCCACAATACTTTTGAATATACCTGCGGGATTGTTATTTCACGTTAGGTAGTGGTAAATAAATTAACACGTTCACGCCAGGTTTGCCCCACCGGTGGGTCACGCTAGATTGTCTCATCTTGGCAGTGCACCGGAGTAAAAACTGGTAACAATAAATTTCATTTTTTAGTTTTTTTCCGGGCATAATAAAAATCCATAACTACCAATTGTTTTTAACGGATGCAATTTTTATATTGAATTGCTTCTTCGCCGTGATAAATTTCCTTACAGTGAATTGTTATTGTTGAGAATAGATTAACTCCTCCCGAATATTATCTAATATTGAAATAGTTCTTCTACCAGTATTTTCTCTTTTCCCGTACCAGTACTTTCACTTTTCCCGACGTGAACGTGTTAAGGCAAATAATCATTCTTTTAATAAATCTATTATGAAAATAGTTCCAATGTTGCCCTGATTATTATTACACTGAAATTGTCACGGTTCTTCCATTAGGTTCTTCTATAATTAGAAAAATATTTGAAATATAATATTTGAAAACCATTGAAGATTACTTATTCAGCCAAAACTACTCAAGAATGAAAAGAAAATTGTAACTAAAATTGCTATTTTTGAAATACTTAATTTGAGAGCTGTGGAATAGTAGTTTTTCTTGTACTAAATTTTTTTTCTCATTGGCATCTCAAGCTTGCATAAATTTTTTTAATGAAGTATTATCGTACTGCATTTATAACTAATGAACAATTCACGAGTTTTCATGTACCTGTGCTCAGTTTTTTTCTTCTATTTTTTTTTTTTTTTTTTTTTTTTTTTTGCATTTTGCATTTTGGGGTAGTTTTGAAGCTTTTTACATACAAAAGAATGATTTTCAAATTTTCTTTAAATATCCCCATTAAGCAAGCTAAACACATTTGATGAAGAAAATTTTATTTAAAAAATAGAATTTTGCTCAGAACGCTTAAGAGGGAGAAAAAATGATGTTCCTCTAAGACAAGGTAACCATCGTCCACAAAAACATTTTTTAAGATAAATGAACAAATAAAGAAAAGGGAAATTAAATTTCGAAAAGAAAATTCGAAAACTTACTTCTTTACCGTTAAAAAAAAATTTCTGTTCAAAAATTTCTGCGAAGGGTCTCTGTTCTATTAATATTAATTAAGAAATATAAAGCATTTAATTTCCAATTATTCGTATAGAAATTTTACTACTAGTTTTAAGCTTCTCACAGACGCTTAAAGTCTGACCGTAACATCATCTTGCATAAAATACACCGGTATCATCTGCAAACTTATAAAACTCAACTTTCCATTAGGAGTCATCAAAATAATACAGGTATATTTCTCGAACAGAATCTTCCAAACTTATGATAACCACTTTCTTTACCAATTTTTTGAAGAAAAAAAATTGCAAAAAATCAGCATATTTTTTTATTTCCTTAATAAGAACAAAGAACTAAAATAAGACATAATTTTTAAGTTCCAAGTTGAAATTTTAATTTTTTAATATGTAAAGAATATTTAATTTACCATCAGTTTACTATCCCAAACTATCTCGGGCAAATGAAAAAAGTTAAATATTAGTCTTTGTATATGTTCACATTTTCATAATCTGAAAAATCATCTGCATCACTTTCACTTTCGATCGCGAACGCCATTTTTTAACTCTTTTTTTCTATGTAAATTCATCTACCCCTCGTATATACAATTGTACAAAACACGTATGCAGTCCCACAAATAGCAAAACTCTCAAGCAAAAATTGGCAAACCAGCAATCACAGCAGATTATCATTATTTTTTGTTTTGCTTCCGGCAGAATAAAAACGTGATAAAACAAAACGTATTGACGAATTCGGCTATGCCCGAGTTTACTCGGGATAATTTATATTTACAACATATACATACCCGAGTAAACTCGGTATAAACAGGGAAGCGGTTAAAAACACAATATCCAACAATAGAAACAGGAGTTCCGCATCCTGGGCCTAATTCTTTATATTTTATACGCAAACAATTTCCTTGTGGATAGAAATTGTTACAATACTATTATAGCATTTTATCCATATAGCATTTTATGCCTTTACTTTACCTGCTTATGATCAAACCAATTTTAACATCCTCTGCCTGGGCTAATGTATACCCAACTCTGATTGAGAAGCTCAACCGCTTCTCTTAACAATTTTTTTGAAAAAAAAAAAAAAAAATACAAAAACTTAACATATTTTTTTTATTTCATTAATAAATACAAGTAATTGAAGCAAAACATAATACACAAGTTTAAAGTTATATTTTTAATTTTTTTATGTGTAAAAATTATTAAATTTACTATCAATTTACTATCCCAAGTTATCGGGTAAATGAAAAAAGTTAAATATTAGTCTTTGTATGATAGTTTGTAAAACAAGGAACAACACAAAGTGATAATTTCCTAACACTAGTGAAGTGATACGCCATTTTTGTTTATTCTTTTTTTTTATGTAAATTCAGTAACCGTCGTATATGCAATCGTGCAAAATATACAGTTCCACAATCCAACAGCAAAACTCCCATACAAAATTTGGCAAATTTCCAAACACAGCAGATTATGTTTTGTTTGCTTCCAACCGAGTAAAAACGTGATAAAACAAAACAAACTGACAAATTCTGCTACGCCTGAGCTTTCTCGGGATAAAAAATATTTGCAATCTGTACATACCCGAGTTAGGGATAATCAGCCAAATATATGCCAAAACAAAACTAATATATGCCAAAACAAAATCCTACGTGAACTCTTTAAGGTTCAATGGTTTCAAGAAATTCCAGAAGACCTCAAAATTTATCCTTCGATCAATATGTTGCAAAATTAAATTCTAACTTTTTTGTTAAGACATCCAAGTGTGAGGCTGCCAAGTTCAACGAATTTTTTTCTTTCGAAAATCTGAGAGAAGACATCTTAATAAGACCCATAGTAGCTTTCTACTGCAGTGACTCCTATTTTTCTAAGTACCAAAATATGTAAATAACATCTGTTTATCACCTGTATATAGCAAACAATCATCACTTTTTCTCCTCTATTCAACCACATGCATGGACATAGAGACATTCTTCAAATAACTTGTTTTATTACAATGTAAACTTTAGAGACCCCAAAAGCTTTCAATTATTTATTATTTGATCAGCAATATTGCATGGCTTATTGTATTTAATAATGTTATTACTTTATTAGCAATATTGTTTTTTGCGTGTATTTTCATGATGAATGGGAAAAGGGACGAATGCGGCCTGAGTTGACTAATTAGTAAATTCAGTTCTGTTCAATCTTGCATGAAATATGTTTTGAGAGAATTTGAAATGTTCAGAGATTGTCTTTTTGAGAATTTAAAACATAAAACATAAAGAAAGAAAACTTATATTTATAGCTTATGTTCCGTTCAAAAAGAAGATAAACGTTCTAATGTTTATAAGAAATTATATTTCTAAATAGTTTATGCTCCATTCAAAAAAATAAATGTTTAAATTTTAATAAAAAAGTATATTTCTAAATAGTTTATGTTCCGTTCAAAGTAAAGATAATTATTAAAATTTTCATTAAAAAATGTATTTTTTGATAGCTTATGTTCCATTCAAAATAAAAATAAATGTTCACATTTTCATAAAATTATTAGGTATTCATAGCTTACTATTGCTAAACCACTAAAATTGTCTGTACAGTTCACAAAAAAAAAAAAAAAAAAAAAAAAAGATATCACCCTGAATAACTTTCGTTCTAATGGTCGGATTTTCCCGAACTAAGTGTCAATCTTAATGGTTCCTGGGGGTGACCTCAAATATGCTAATTAATTAGTGCTAACTATTAATTAATTTGCGAAATCAGACAAAGAAACGTACTTTCTCTTAATAAGCATTTTTTTTTTTTTTACATGTTAGGAATCCTGACCCTAGAAATAGGGGAGGTTGACAAAATTTCGAAAAAATTGGGTCGTAAGTTGGGTTGCAATAAAGATTTATATATATGGCGAAAGTTTAAAAAAATGCCAAATTACCTCACCATGGAAAGTGAAACAATTGAAAACAACCTGCTTAATTAATAGAAACTGAATGAATGACTAGACGGCATAACATCGTGTGTCTCTGTTGCTTTAGGCAACCAAGAAGAGAATTTTTGGATCTGCTTTCAGGGCAAAAAAAAAATGTTTTTCTTTTTAATCCCTTGAAAATAAAATTTGAATTGATTAATAAATTATTTATGATTTTCCTACATTCTAAAATCTGAAAGTTGAACTTATTATCTGACATTTTTCATTTTTTTTAAGCTGTTTTAATGTTATTTGTATAAATTTTTTTTACTAAAACCAAATTTATATAAGTTATTATAAATTTATGAAGAATTATACGTCTGATTGCTTTTGCACCACAACATTCAATATTTAACTTCAAAAACTCGAAAATTTGTGGTCATGAAATATTGGGTTTTAAATTTAATGATAACTTTATAATTACGATACTGATACCACAGTTTTCTTAATTTATTAAGAACATATAAGTCCTATTAAAATATTAAAATACAGATGCCTGCTACTACGAGCATGAAAACTTAATTTTTCTGAATGAAAGTTCAAAAAAAAAAAAAAAAAAAAAAAAAAAGGAGTTTCAAATCTTTGAAAAAATTCAAATTCGTCAGAAGTTGGCGTCAACGCCCTGAGGTTTCTAATAAATTGCAAAGTATATTATTTAGATTTTATCGTTGTATTTTGCAGTTGTAGATTGTTTAGAGATTTGGTAATTTTAATTAGAGTTTTACTAATTTTAATTTTTTTGAATTATAGAAAATAATGCGACCTCCCTACCCTTAACTATTTCCTGCATTTATGTAAACAAATCCTTTCATTGGTATATTTTTTATTTTCTGAAATTATTAGAAGATGGTCGCAGAAATTATAGGTGAAAAAATGGCTTAGCAACAATGTTTAAAAGTTAATGTTGTTGGTATTAACTATTCTTCCCACCGCCTTATATAAGGTAAAAATGTTTAATAAAATAAATTATCCGAAACTTAATTCTAATATAACACTTTTAAATTTTACTGAGTTGAATTAACAATTTAACTTTTCGATCAATAAGTCAGTGACATTCAATGGTTAAATAATCTGTGGCTTAATTAATAGAAAACTATAAATAGAATCAAAATTTTTGAATTCCTTCCTATAGGATGGATTTAAGTGGATACCTTATAAGCATTTTGAAAATTGCAAATATTGTAAAACATAAATTAGATGAATACCATAAAACTTCTCATTATTAAATTTAAAAATTATCTAAAACAAATAAATGTTTTGTAAATTTATATTTCGATTATTTAATATGAATAATTTATTTAGTGTAGTGTAGCAAACTTTTATGCATCTTTTCCAATCAGTTCTTTTATTTCAGTTGGTTTGTAACAGTCTCTTTTTAAAAACCCATCAATTTTATCATCGAATTTTAAATTGTGGGGGGGGGGGTATATAAAGGATAAACTAACTCCTAAATTGCGCTAAATTATTTTTTTATGATTCGCCGAAGTATTGTTAGAGATGCGCTCTTTGAAAAAATTATTTCAAAGCTTTAAAAATGCTAATTTTTTTAACTATGTTGATGTATGCTAATAGAAAATAAATAAAAAAATGTCAATATTTTGACTCAAACAAAAAAATATTACAGTGGATCATAGAGTTTAAACGGCAATGTTAGAGAATTTAGAAAAAAAAAAAGATAAAAGATAATTATTTATATTGATTTAGTTTTCGGCAGCTTACTAGGGTCTTCGTTTTTGCTTAATCAAGGAAAAACTAATGGCCAATGCAAAAATTATCTAAATAACCATTTAAAAAACACACATGCTTTGTAATATTTGTAAAATAACAAATATTTTTCAGAATTAAAATTTATTTAAGTAGAAGTTTTGAGATGATGATTCTTATATCACGGTTTTTGAATCTTTTTAAAATTTTTTACTTAAAAATTTTTTTGTTTAAAAAAAAAGGCATATCGAACATTTTCCTGACATAGCAATTTTTTCTTTTTGAATTGTGCTAAAGTTGAGAAATAACATAAACAACTTTTTAAGCAAATATTTTTAACTTTTTTAAAGGAAAAGGATAACTTTCTTAAAGTTAGCGGACAGGAATAACTTTGAACGTCAAAATAAAATTGTATGTCCATAGTTTTTTGCTCATTTAAAAAACAAATCAATTCGTTGTATTTTTTTTTTTGCTGTGCACACATACGCATTTACTTTTCCCTACTCAAATAAATAAGAAAGAATAAAAAAAGACAATCAACAATTTATCTTCATTTTTCGAGATCAACAGTATACTTAGTAAATAGTCAGCTGCTCTGCACCGAATGATTTTGATCAGCAGAATATTTTTAATTCCTTAACAAGATTTAATTTTCAGCTAGCTGGCAATAATCTTAAGTTTTCTTTCAATAAAAACTTAACAATAATTTAACGAAGGAATTTTATTGTAAGAGAAAACATAAATTAAAGCACTAAAACAATTGAATAGTATATTAATGGAAAAATAATATACATAACGAATTAGATTTTGAGAAATGTTAAAATTTAATTGAAAAGTTAGAAAAATAATTCTGCGAAACACGCTCAGGCAGGTAATTAACAAATTTATTTTAAGATTAAGACGATATATAAGATGTTGAAAAATTTTAAGATGCTTAAAAATGTTGACTACGCATTCGTACTAATAATTATAAAATATGTATTGAAAAAAATTGATAAACATATTATTGCAAATCTATGCACACTCTGGTATATTATTTAAATTGTATCAATTTTTAAAAGAACAAACTAACAATTAAAATAAAAATATGATGATAGATAATTACATATTATCAGAAATATGCTGTTATAAAACTCAACATTCGTTAATAAAATGTTTTCATTCAAATCTCTTTCTTAAATTAAGAATAAATATTTAGAAGACTAAAAAAAAAATGTCGTATTTTATAATTTAAAAAAGGATTAGCAATCGGTTATTTGCGAAAAATATATGAATGAAATTTTACTCTATGCGCGCGTAAATCAAGATCCTCGTAAGCTAACTACATTTTAAGATTAATCTCCCCATTTAAATATTTCTTCTCTGTCGCCAAATTATTTTTTTTAAAAATGATTAATTTTAATTTTTCTCGGTTTCTACTAGATAAAAACTGCTGAAACTTTAAATTTTAATACAGAAAAATACGTAGATTAATACGGTATAAGAAATGTATACTTCATAATTCAAAATTTCTCCATCCACAATGAAATTAAATAATAAAAAATAATAAATAATTTTTAAAAATTATTTTTTGCATAAAATTATCTTCAGGTAAATGGGTTTTATAAGTGAGTGCAAGTTTCTTTGAATTGCTTAATTAGTTTTAAAAATATGACTAAAAACGCAAAAAGTGAAATTAACATTAAGGGTTCCGAACTTTGGATTGCCCTCCTGACCAAACTATGGGGACTGTATTTTCTAGATTGCGGCTACCCCCTATATCCAATCCAGAATCCAAATATGTTAAAAAAGTATATGTTTATTCAGAAGAAAGTACGTTTTTGTGTCAAATTTCGTAACTTAATTAATAGTTAGCACTAATTAATTAGCATATTTGAGTTCATCCCCAGGAACCATTAAGATTGACACTTAGTTCGTGAAATTTCGACCATTAGAACGAAAGTAATTCTTAGAGATATCTTTTTTTTTTGTGGACTGTACATGAAGACTACATAAATGATAAGAGGAAAAAAAAATAGGCAGACATATTGTTCCTTCCAAGTGTCTCTCTGTCACTGTAGCTTTAAAAAGGTGTTTCTTGATCCAATTAAAATTGTATGTTATTGATATAATATAGAAGGCAGAACTAACCCAGTTTTGTAAATCTTATACAGAACAACTTGAGTCACTTTTTTTAAATTAAAAACATCTTTTCAAATGAATACTGAGCAAAAAAAACTTAAACAGCTACCACTATTACAACTTGAAGGCCTAGAAAGCAATTGTTAATATTTATTCTCTTTTCTTTCGCTTTATTTAACTAAAACAGGGTGCCTGGGCCGCGCAGCGGCCCCTAACCCACTCATCATGAAGTATTTACAAGTTGAATTAAAAAACATTTTGAATTATGCAGCATTTAGGTAGCATAATATTTATTCTCAAACAGTTTTAGAAATCATTTTTCTCAGTGGTAGCAAATGGAATGACTCATAGATAATAGTTAAAAACTTATAAATTATAATGGATAATAGATTATTATAGATTAATAAATTATGTTCGCCCTCCAATTTTTAACAAATTTTACATATATATATATATATATATATATATATATATATATATATATATATATATATATATATATATATATATATATATATATATATATATATATATATATATATATATATATATATATATATATATATATATATATATATATATATATATATATATATATATATATATATATATATATATATATATATATATATATATATATATATATATATATATATATATATATATATATATATATATATATATATATATATATATATATATATATATATAGTAAACATATCATCTGTAGCGGCATTTAAAATGATTCTTTGTTGACTTTATAAATTCAGGAATTAAATAAGCTGCTTACTTTGTGTTTTGCAAATCTACTTTGTACAGTAATATAATATTTCAGACATAAATGATTTTATAAATTATCGTTTTCAAATATAATTACTTTTTATATAAATAATCGTAATTCGTAACACCAGCCAAAATAAAATTCCAGATAGCATGCTAATTAACAAATTCGTCACAGTTAAAAAGAAATAAACTGTTAGAAATTTTAGTTGCGATCGGAAACTATCAAATGGTATTGGTAAAATTAAAAAAAAAAAAGCACTAAGCAACGGTTGCTATATAAAAAAATATGTGGTTTTAAGTGCGCAATGCAGATCGCTATGCATTTAAGGGTAGTAACTTCACTCTTCGAGTACTTGTAAAATCATTTAAAGCACAAACAAATATATTTTTATAAAAAGACTATCAATCATAAAATAAGGAGCTTATAAAATATTAAATTATAAAATTTCAAAAGTCAGTGTGGTGACTTTTAATGAACTGTGGTGACCACTCGGGAATTAGAATGTAAAAGTTTAACCATGTTATGCAGTCCACAACGTCATATTTAACCCTTTCGAAGGCCTTGGTATTCTTACCACCACTTTTCAAAATCCATGGTAAACTTTTTTACCACTTTTAATTTATGTTCCCATTTGTTAATAGCTTCAGCGTTCTTGAAGTGGGTTTGCATAAATTTGGTTATCATATGATAGTTTAAGAAAACGTATAAAAGTTATAAAATACATAATTCTTTTTGAAGTTTGTAGCAGTTGTAAAATTTATTTTATAAACAACGAAAAATAAAAGTCGATAAATTCCTAATAGGTCGTGGTAAATATACTTGCCACCAAAAAAAAAATGGCATTAAAATTTAGATTAATTTTTTATAAGCTAAATTTTTTTTTCTTATATCAATTACGCTTCTTACATCAATTTCAATTCCAAAAATAATTTACCTTTGCTAGAAATAAATAGCCCATTAAAGGGTTAAGCATGAATTGAAAAAAAAAAAAAGAAAGGATAGAACTTTTTTTCTTTCCCGAACTCAAATTAGATGCTTACTCTATATGAAAAAAAGTATTATTGATTTGCTATTGCTTAAAAAATACTTGAAATAACAATGAAAAGGGTGTTCATGATAATGTCATTTTAGCTTTTACTTAGTGTGCATCGCACGTAAAATTTAAAAACAAAATTTGTCCAGTTTTTGACATATTAAAAATTTATTTGTCATATTAACAAAAAGAAATATAATTTTTATATTACAAATCTAACACTCATTTGAATAAGCGTATCACGTAGCATATTTTATTTCATAATTTTCTTAATTCAAAATAATCTTAATTAAAAATTTATTTATTTTTCTTAATTTAAAATTGGTCGAGTGGTCAGCACTGATGAAGTACGTTTGAATAAAGTTTTAGATAACGTATAAAAATGTTTAATATGTATAATTTCCTTCGCATTATTAAAGAAACTTATTTTATTAAAAAATGTCAGTAAATTCTTTATTTTTACAAGCAGTGGTAAACATTCTTATGATCACAAAAATGTTAAAATTTAAATTAATTTTATCTAATAAGCTAAACGAGATTTTTCTTTTATCAATTCCAAAAATATTTTGATTTACCTTTACTAGAAATAAATGACCCGTTAAAAGGTTAAAATAATAATAAATTACATTCGATTATATTTCACACATTAGCGCATGAATTTCAATACTGCAGATCTTCCCATTATAAAATTATTATATAATACTGTAAAAAATGCTTCGAATATATCTTTATCTTCAATTTGTTCCCTTTATTATGTAACATTATTTTTATGTATAACCCAGACTTGATTTTTTGATTTTCAATTATTGTTCATTCTGAGATTTAACTTATGTTAACGCAGCACCTGCCTTCCCCTCCTCCACGTATTATTATCCACAATTTAGATGGAAGAGCAGATATCCATTCCTGGATAGGTACTCTGAAAAACTTGATTAGTTCGTTAGATAAGAAGTTTTATTTTGATAATGAAAGCTAATATTGAAGCATTTTTAGCTTCTTTTAACAAAATTGTTTTCAGTTATTAACCTTTTCCAGGTGAGTGCGAAACCTTCCCTGTGAAAATTTATCCATGTGAGAGTTAAAATGCTTGAAAAATATTTAGTACTTTTATCTTAATATAAAATCATTATATTTGTATCATATAAAGTATTTTTTATCACTAACCAATCACAAAAGTACTTAACTGGATACAAAATTACAGCAGGTATTTACGTTACTAAATTCACTATCACTAAATTATTTTTAAATATTTTAACTCAGTTTTTTATTTTGCATTTTAAATCTATATTTATGAAAATCGGCGGAAGTTCGAAAATTTGGATGAAATTTATTCCTTATTGCATAATTTCTCAATTTAACTATTAATTCGTAACTACTACCATGATAATTACCCCCAACATTAACAAAGATATATATTTAGAATGAAAACCATTTATTCATTTTCGTCCCAACTGCCAACTTACTTCGATGCTCAACACAACTGTACAACTTCAAACAAACATAGTTTAGAGCAATCTGCTCATTTTATTTTTTGATTCCTTTTAAATTATTCAAGCTTAATTCTTCAAAGAAACCAAAATAGTGCTGAAATTCCAGATGAATGGGATAATGGACGCTTCGCGGCCCAGGTGCCCAATAAAATCAAAACACTGGGACTAGGATTTCCTCTAATTATATAATTATAATATTATATAATTTTGTTAAGCATACCTGCCAACTCCTATTTTTTTGAATTATATTAATAATTATAAATGAGTTTGACCATCACTACATATACATACCCTCCAACTGCTACTTCTTTTCGGACGGTAGCAAAATTAATTTCTTAATATTTAAAAAAAATTAATTTTAGCGTAACTTGTCCACTATTACTTAATAAAGTGCAGGCCATATGGCTAGATTCTTAAGTTCTGATAAAAGTTTTATGAGAGATCCATTTGCTTTAAAAATTTCTACTTTGGTTCGCTACCACTAGAAAGAATTATTTTCAAAATCTTCATAAGTTGGAGGGTATGCATATAAATAATTACAAAAAATATATAAAAAGCATATTAGTCCTCACGATAGCGAATTTCAACCTGGTAAAAATATAAATATCTTTTTGGGTAAAACTGTTTTTCTGTAATTGTTTTACTACCACTTGGAAAATCCATTCTCGAAAAAAATGAATGTTGGCAGGTATGGTTAGGAGATGTTGATTTCAAACTCGTTAACTCCCTTCGATACTGAAAATGTTTATTAAAAAATTTTGGGCATAGTATACTTGTCCACAATGATGTGATTTACTATATCAATATATTTTTCAAGCATTCATTATTTCTGCACATACATTCATAACTTCCCCTAAAATTACATATACAAAGATATATAGATATTTAGAGGGGAAATCATGCATTCATTCATTCTTAATTAGAGAATAAAATAGGTTTGCTAGCAATGTTGATTTGAACTCCTTCAAAATTTCAATGCATAAAAATTTGGTCAAGAAAATTGTGGTCTTACTATACTTATCTACTATGATGTGATCTGTATTATCCATTATTCAAAATAAGAAATTGTTCACTAGAAACCGCGTTGCATACGAGATAAAGGCTGTTATAATTTAGTGGTTTTCATATTGTCAAAAATAAAGGGAACAGTTTTTATGTCATCGCCCCTGAAAAAGGTTAGCAGCTTTTTGCTTTTAATTGGTCACCACTTTTTACATTTTTGCGGCACACGTATCATTACTAACAACAACATAATACTAATTATTATTGAGCAATATTTTTATATCTTTTGTTTAAAAATTATCTTGTTCTAAAAGTTTTAATATAGTTTATTCGAATATTTCAAAACTGTATTTATAAAAACATGTTCATATTCAAAGAATAAGCTTATTAACATCAAAACATTTTAGAAATACTCTTAAAAATACATCGAACAATGTTCATGCACCATCAAATAAGAATTCATTGCGTCCAAACTGGCAAAGATTTACATAACGGTAATAATGTTATTCTTTCAATGTGGCTAATTACATTTATCATATATCAAACAATTACTTAAAAATAAAGAATGAAGGAAAACTAAAAAGGAAAAAAAAGAAAACACAGTAAAATATCACAACCATTTAAAGAAAAAAAAAAGAGCTCTCCTTCACTTTTGAAGAATTTTAATAGAAGTTCAATGGTTTTAAAAACAAATTATCAGAAACAAAATATATCCTTACATACACTTAAAACCAATAATATAACATTAATAACAAAATAACTGCAAATGAAAAATATTAAATTTTGTGTTCCAATGAACATAACTTCAGTAAATTCATAATGAAAAGAAAAATTTTAATCGATACAAAACGTTATAACACTATGATACAACTTATAACACATTTCCGTATTCTAACACATTGTAACATAAGATCGAAAAGAATAAAAAAAGTAAATAAGAGTAAAAGAAGAAGAGTAAAAAAAAATTTACTCTTTTTTAAATACAAGAATTTAAATATTTAAACTTTTCAAGACTATGTTTATAAAAAAATTTGTAGAAACAAAATATGCGCTCACTTACAATTAAGAATTACATAAATATGCATTGAAAATTATATGAAATGATTTTTCATCATTCAAAACAAATAAATAAATGAAACTAGCGATAATATTATTGATTAT
Organism: Parasteatoda tepidariorum; assembly: GCF_982258835.1. Lineage (NCBI taxonomy): Eukaryota > Metazoa > Arthropoda > Arachnida > Araneae > Theridiidae > Parasteatoda > Parasteatoda tepidariorum. Next base: position 60,852,361 of record NC_141766.1, read on the forward strand.
CTTACTAAACAATCTCATAAAACTACGTCAATAATTATATTTATAATGCTTAAATTTTTTTTTTTTATCATGTGCTAAGTAATTACATTAAAGCAAAAGCTACTTACAAAATGACAACTTAAAAATAGCCCTATTGTTAAAAATTATTTATTTGAATTCAACTACCTCAAGATAAAAAGTAATCAAAAAGAAATTATACGTATATGCTTACCACAAAAGGAAAAATTATGTAAATACACTAAAAAAAAATATTGTAAATCATTACGTTTTATGCAAAACAAATTCATTTTCATGTCATTTTTAAGCAAAAACATCTTTAAATCATAGGAATTAAAGAATTTATTCATAAAAAACAGTACAACACTATGATACTACCTGAGAAGAGTTTTTTTTATGGTATTCCAAACACATTATTACATCAAAACTGGAGAAACTACTATTTAGATAGATTTCAAGATGTTGAAATGTTCTAAGTATAAGAAAACAAAATATTAAACTTCGTATGGATAATGCAATTATTTCGCTGCATGACTTCTTACAATAACAAAAGGCATTCCATTGAAATCTTTATTAGGATTTAAAGAGCCAATCACATGGAGGGCGGTCGTGAATACGTCAGTAAGGGTCAATTCTTCCAAAAGCTAATCAATTGGTCTGTAGGTAAATCTGATTCGTGGAGGGTAGTCAATAAAATTCCTTTTTCTCCCCTTTGGCTTAGGCTGTTTGAAACCTTAAAAAGAAAATAGAAGAAAAATGTTAAAAATACTACTCTGTCCATGTAATGAATCGATTGTTCTTAATATATATATATATATATATATATATATATATATATATATATATATATATATATATATATATATATATATATATATATATATATATATATATATCTATTAATATTAATATATATATATATATATATATATATATATATATATATATATATATATATATATATATATCTATTAATATTAATATATATATATATATATATATATATATATATATATATATATATATATATATATATATATATATATATATATATATATATATATATATATATATATATATATATATATATATATATATATATATATATATATATATATATATATATATATATATATATATATATATATATATAATAAATAATAAATAAATAAATAAAACTCAGAATAACAAATTACTTCAGCAGTGCAGTAAGAGCGACACTTTAAAACCCTCTTGTTACACTCAATTTGCGCTTTTGTTTTCATCTTTTGCTTTCATATTTTGCAATCTGGCAATCTTTCTGCGAAAAAATTTTTAAATCATTCTTGAAAAATTTTCTGTTCATGTAAGTTGATCTGATTTTGCTACTCGCTTTATAGTCCCCTTTCAATGTTTTTTCTTTTTCTTTTCTTTTATTTTCTGTTTTTACATGTTATTTTTACTTATTTTTACTTTTTGTGATCTATTTTATTTGTTGCTATTTTAATAAAAAAAAATTTTGAGTGCTCCTCACACTAATGTACTAATATATTCTGCTTTGGCTTTATTGATACAATATCAGAAAGCACTCTGTTTTGCGGATATAATCGCGTGGGCTGAAGAAAAGATTATATCTTTTTTTCCCGGTTTTTTAAATAAAATTTCATTCTTTTTTCTTTTATATATATATATATATATATATATACAATCTTTTGGATTACAGTAAAGGGAAGTGTTTACCTTCACGGACGGTTTCTATGTATAGCGATAGTTATGTATATAGTGATATGTAATCAAATAATTGCTATATTTTAAAATAAAAGTAGTAGACAACACTGTAAAATATCAAATCAGTATAAGCATGAATGTTCCCCCACTTTTTTCATACAGCACTTTTAACGTCAGAATTAAATGTTGCCTTTAGCAACAGTAGTTTTAAATAGGTAAAAAAGTTTCATTAGTAAGATTTTCTTTGAAAAAATAAGATAGTTTTATCTACCTAATGCCTTACTAAAATAAATGTGCTATTTAATGCATAGTGGTTGGTATCGAAAGAAATATCCTCGTGAAAGTGCGCAAAAATGTATCATTCTGAATTACTTTTGCTTTAATTATTGGATTTTCCAATCTTTATTGTTTATAGAGGTAAAACAATTAATTAATTGACTCCAACTTTCTATTTAGTTCAGATACAGAAACGCACTTTCTCTGAATAACCATTTTCTCCATTAAAATACTGCAATTTGAAAAACGTGGTACAAATAATTTAGACACGAAAATGTTTGACCCTGAATTTAAATTTATTTTTTGCTGTTTTTGCCATATCTTGATATTTATTAAAGCAAATCAAAAAAATTTTGCGTTCAATTGTAAAGTTCATTTATCTAGAAGCAATTTTAGGTAAAAGATGATTTAGATGATGCTTATTCCTTTACAATTATGTTTAATGATGGTTACGATAAAAAATGTAATTTTAAATGAAAAATACAAAATTTGATCAAAAACAGTCAAATAGTTTTTGAGGTATAAACGTTTAAAAAGTCCTATGTTAAATTTTGATTTCTTCTCATTTCCATTTTATTTCGTAAAAAGATGCAAGGATTTCGAATTCCATAGTCACATGATAAAAATTAAAATACTTAAATAGGAATATACATAACTATACAAATTCAATTGACTTATTCCAAGTGCGTTTTAAAGATTCAATTGTGTTAAACGCTAGACCCAAGTATCAAATATTTACACTTTTTTTCACTGTAAAATGTTGAATATCCACCCAATTGGGAAATGAATGTTTTCAGTGTAAACGCCTTGTTTTAAACTTTTCTTACATAAATAAAAATTTTTTACATTACTTCAGAATGGGAATTGTATTCTCTTAAACGAATTTTCCGTTACACCTAATAATATTTAGTTAGAAATTTATATATAATTGGTATGTGACTTTTATAAACCGAATGTGATTTTAAACAGTAACTTAACCACTTAAACTAAGGGTAAGTACGCTGCCACTCTTGTCATTTTGAAAAAATTAAAAATCAGAACTGAAAGCTCCTTTGCCTGGGAATAGTTCTTAAAATGAGACCTGCCCTCATAAATATTTCATTTTTAACATATCTTTAAATGGTCAAAAAATAAGTTTTGAACATTCTTTATTGAATGATTAAAGTCTTTAATTTTGATCCGTTATTAAGGATATTAAATGTATAAATACTGAACCGGAAGTCCAAGCCACGTGTCATAGTGGTGATCAAAATTAGTGTTAATCAAAATTTTTAAAGTGCATAAAATTAACTAACACTTTAAAAGAGCAAGAAAAACCTCTCACTAAAAGCGGTAGAAATTGTCAAGTATCATAGCTGTTACTTGCCATCTTCTACCGCGTCCGTCGTGTTCTATTTTTATATTTAAAGTGGTAATAGATCTTTTTTTTAATTCTTCAATTTATAAATTTAATTTATAATGATTTTATGGACGCAAATAAATCAATTTTATGTATAAGAGCAAGTTATAAAAAGGAAAATAAGTGTAAGCCCAGAGACTACTCCCGATTCGACAAGATATTCGGCAAGAATTGTAAAGAGTGGCAGAACTATTTAAAAGATTGAACATGGCTGAAGTGTAAGAAAGTGGCCTTTGAATTATTTAGAAGTAAGTAAAAATCCTATTAATCGAATTTACTATACCAAGTATCACATGTTAAAAAAAAAGAAGACTATCATTCGAAAATATGTATGCGCTTTCCGGAGTAAGTAAACAAATTTGCAAGCCATGGCAATTGTGAAGATTTAATTTTATCAACAATTGCATTTTAATTACTCTTTCATTACCGCTTGGGAAATACTTTCTCTGAAGGAGTAAAAGTTGGCAGGTCTGTAAGCATGGGAGTATATATACTAGTTGTAAACTAACTCTTAAGGCGCAAATGTATCCATCGTGGAAGCATATCCGTTATTTCAAAATGATTAAAAGAAGTATGTCTAACAGCTCGATACATTATTATCATTTAAATGAGCTTCTTAATCAATGAAATCTTTTGAAAGAGTTTTTTTTAATTGAAAGTAGTAGCTAATACTAGAAAATATCCACTTTCAAATTTTAAGTAACTAATTTTTAAAATTGGATAACTTTGAAACTGTGAACAAAACTAACCTGAACAAATTTGGGAGAATTTTTATTTTTTTGTACATATTGTTTACGGCATGCTGAACACGAATCCGCATTTTGCGATAAAAAAAAATTCCGAAAAAATAGTTAATTGCATGTAAAACTTGTACAAATAAAGTCCTTTTTTTGTTGTAGTAGTAGTTTCCTTTTTTTCTTTTTCATTTAAGATAGAAAATTTCGGATAGAATCTTTGTGAAATAGAGAAAAGTTTCTTCGAGTATGAGAATAATGACTATAGCATTTAAATGATGTTTCTCTCAGTATTTCAGCTTATAAAAATAGAGGAAAATAATTAATGGTGGTTTGAAATTTATAAATATTCCCATGTTGGTTCCAGTAATGTGCAAAAAATTTATTTCCACCTCCTTGAGAGGTGAACTCCCTCAATAATCATAATTTTTCTTAATCATCATCAAATTCATTCTTTTAAGGACGTTCTCAATTTCTGATTTCCTACCTATATTCTTAAAATTTTACTCAATTCAGATTTTTAGCAACTATGATGCGAGTTCTCTCATGCCTTCTTCAACTTATTCCCAGCCCTTGCGAAGAGGGTTTACCTCTTAACCCCCCACCTCTATAATAACTATAATTATAATTTCTAAGACTATAATTTCTAGAATAACTATAATTTCTTAAGGCTGTTCTTCAAACCACACGTTTTGATAAAAAAAATTTTAATTTTCATGCAAATAAAATTTAGAATTTTATATTCGTTCGAATTAACTAAAATAGCTTCGACCCCTGAATGTCTATTTACTTAAAATCTCAATTTAAGGGCATTTCTCCTTTTATATTTAATAGCCTTATTTTTTTTTTTTTAACCAATCAAAATTTGGACCATGACTCTTAACATTTCGGAGCTAATTAAAAGCTTATGTGAAGCAAAAATAATAATATAATAGGGTAAAAAATATTGATAACAAATTTTTTCTAATTTTATTTCGCATTTTTAATACTAGATTGACACTTTTTCAATAATTATATTCAAAATTTCCTCTATTTTATTTAAAAATTCGGATCAATTTTCTTAATGGTAATGTCCGTCATCAGTTCGATAAGAATGATGTTTTTCAAAAATTTTATTTAAAAAAAGAGGAAAGAAAATCCCCCATACTTCTAAAGAAAAACAAAAATATGCTGAGTCACTAAACAATAATTTTATGGCAATAATTTTGACAATAATTTTAACAATAATTTTAACAATAATTTAAACAATAATTTTTTCGTTGCTAAGCAATGAAATCCAGTTTATTGCCTGTCAAGTTTATTTGAATTAATTTTTTTTATTTTCACTATTTTCCTTCCTAACTATTTCTCATATTATTACAGGTTTTCTGCACTAAAAAAAAAATAATAACTGGGGAAACATTTGTAACTCCGAGAGACTTGAACTAACTATCCGTGTACTTCCTGAACTATTACCAAAAATCATGATTTTTAGGGTTCTTTCCATTTTATTTCCATTCTTTTTAAATTTTTACACAATTTCGACAACTATTAAATGAATTTTCCCTTACCCCTCATCAATTTATTCCCAGTCCTTGAGAACACCTTTCCTAATAACCTTAGTTTTTCTTAAAACTTTTCCTAATAACACGATATTTGGTGTCGTTTTACTTTCAACCCTACTCATTCTAGTATTCCTCTAGTAACAGATTAATTAAAATTTACCCCACAAAAAGACGACTGCTTTTGATATTTAAAGGATTCCGTTTTCAAAACTAAGATCAGGACTAAAATAAAGGAGAGTAATTGTATTTTTTACTATAACATTACTGTTAATTCCTAATCAGTGGTTTTATTTGTGTGTGTCTTAGATTAAATGTTAATAAAATATTGAAGAAAGCTCCGTAACAAAGCTATATTTTTTTTCTACGTTGGTATCAAATGTCACTTTTCTTAATGAAAGGGATTCTGAAAGGACTGTAATCTTCAGGGCATATAAATAATTAAAGCATAAAAATTATCATGTAAATATATATTTATATGTTGATAAATGATGGCAAAAATAAATTAAATTTTGGCGTATTGACAGGAGTTAATTATTACAAGGGATTAATTATTACAATTACAAGGGGCACATATGCGATAATGTTATTCTTGCTTTGACTTAGTGCACATCACGCGTAAAATGAAAAAAAAAATCAAGTTTTAGATAGGTTAATAATTTACCATTTCAACAACTAAAATATAATTCTTATATTAAAAATATAATATTTATTTGAGTAAACGTCAGTGCATCGCATATCATATTTTATATAATTAAAGTCTTAAATTTAAAATTGGCGCATTTCAAGATATTAAATTACAGATTCAAGATATATAATTACAGATTGATATTCAAAGCTTTATTAATTATCTATCTTGGTGACCGCACAATGCGAAATTTTACTCTTTTCACTTTGTATGATAAAAGCTATGATGAAAAAATTTTGCTACTAGTTTTTATCTTTTTAAATAATTTAACTCATGTGGGAGAAACCGTGTATAATATAATTTCAGCGTTTAAAAGTATATTGCTTTCAAGAGAAAAAAATGACAAACATCAAATTTTTTATTTTAATTCGTACGATTTAAATGAACATACAAGTAGAGAATTATTTTGGGAATTATATGCTAGGCTAATTTTAAGATGAAATCTCTCAACTTCATTTGAATTCAAACTGTCGAAAAAGAAAGAAGTAAAATAATTAATTTCCTTAAACAAAGAAATTCTACTACCACTTTTTATAAAATTTGTTTTCATAGGTAATTTTTTCTAGCTGAATTGAATGCAATAAAAGAAAACTGATATGTTTCTTCAAAAAAAAGTGCGTTTGTTTTCATCTGAATAATTATATTCCTTCGCGGTTGCAGCTAACTATTACACATATTTAAAGACATTTCTTCGTGATAGGGCCATAATAGTTTATGGAATCCGTTCAACTGTTCAAAAATTACAAGAATATATTTTTTTTGACTGTACAATTATTTTTTTCGCTCGGGGATAGAGTGTTCGCCTTCCAATGAGATGAACCGGGTTGGAATTCCAACGCTGGCTGGTCGATACGAATTCCGTATCCGGCTTGCACAGTGCTGACGTGAAATATCCTCATAGGCAAACGGATCCGGATCATGGGTTAGAGTCCTCTTGCCATCAAGCTAACCGTAGGAGGCTCTCGTGCTCTTTTTCTCCATGTAACGAAAAATGCGGATAAGTCCCATCAAAAAGTCCTCCTAGAAGGCAAATTTCTCCTAATACTTGATCCAGGAGTTCCCTTGTCTTCTGGATTAGGTTAAAAATTACAAGGCTACGCAGTTCAACATTAGTGGTCCCAAAACCCAAAAATTGGGTCGGCTGTTCAACGACGGTTATAAAATAAAATGATAACAAAGTTTATACTTTAATACATACTCAGGGCTGTTTGTTTCCTGGAAAAGTTAGTACAAAATATGGACAAAAATGTGAAAACACTTTTCTATGCAAACAATTTTTCTTTTCCCAGCAAAAATTAGAAAAATTTTACACTGTAAATTGTGGGCGCAATTTGAAAGATCGAAATCTTTTTCAGAAATGCTGTTTTATTTACCCAAATGAAATTCGGAACGACCAATTTCGACCAATTAATAATTTTTACTCACATATTAATGCTAGCAATTTTGAAATTATTCATATTTATGTTAGAATGCTTTTTTAATTATAATAGAAGGGAAAAAGGAACTTAATTTTCTACACTCAATTTGGTCGATGCAAAATTTGTAAGGGTAAAACGGACAGCATTTCTATCAGCTTCAAACATGAGTTTTCAAATTGTACCAACAGTTTGGCCTTCCAAAACATTGGCTGCTAAAGGTTGTTATATACATAGAGTTAACATAGATATGTTTCTATATTTCTGTTTAACCCTGTACTTCAGCTAATAGTTGAATAATTATTTAACACAGCATTATAATTTGAGTAAAGTTTAAATTACTTTGAAAAATTATTTTTTAAAGGCAACAATTTAAATAATTCATAAACTAAACCTCTATTAACCTAAATTCACTCATACGTGTTATATAAAGGTAAAGAGCATACGAAATTTATTTCTAAGGAATAAATGAAACCTAATTATGAAAAGTAAATTCAACATATAGGCCTAATAGTAAAACGGAAAGGAGAAAAATCTGGTAATAAAATTATTTCATTAGAGCCTGGTTTTTGTTTGGAATAAAATATATTCTAACTGTTTTTAATGATAAACCATCAATCATTATTTATTTTCTCACAGGTAAGAAACAGTTTAATTTATGTGCAACGTTAAAAAAAAATCTTGCTGGTAATGGATATTTTGTTCTTTCCGGAAAAAAAAGCTAGAGTGAAGTGATTTTTTCTCTCATTTTTTTGTCATGGTAAATTTATTATTATAACCAGTGTAGAACAGACGGCTCAATTCTTAAAATACGAATATCAATGTTCAACTCCGTAACCTTGTAATTTTGAAACTAACCCAGAAATCAAGGCAACTCCTGGATCATTGGGACAATTTAGCCATCGTGGAAGAGTTCTTGATAGAAATTACCCGCCTTTGCGTTACATGTCGATAAAAATCTCTAAAACTACCAAGTGTTAGTCGAACGGCGTGGGGACTCTAACCCATGATACGTCTATCACTGAGAATATTTTACATCTGTACTGTGGTCGGCTTAAGCCAGTAACAAAATTCGTATCAACCAGCCACCTCTGAGATTCGAACTTACCTCATTCAGGGACGGACGCTCTATTCCATGAATCACTGTCCGTCTTGGTATTTATAATTTTTCATCCCTGACCAACTATCTAGTTTTCCTTTAATTTATAGTAATTTAATGTATACTACATGGTAAAAGAACTAGCGAGTTTTTTCTCTTTTTTTAAAATTTTTTTACAGTCATTTGTTTTCTTGTTTTTACGGGGAGAATAAAAAGCATATCTGTCCTCCATGACGTACTAGATATCTGCAATTTCATGTGTGTATCAGTAATTTCAGAAGATATTTTTTCAAGTGTTTCCAAACGTTATGCTATAATATTTCAATAAATTACAATTAAAAGAATTTTGTCTCCCTATCCGATCGGTATCGCCCGTTAACCTCTCTGTTAAGCTGGTTCGAATACCGCCGTAACCCTAGATGTATACGTTGTGATGTCCTTATACTTGACAAAGGCTTATAAGCCTTAATTGACCACTCAAGGCTGAAAATGTTGCGTCAATAAATAAAAAAAATATTGTGTTCTGATTTTCTGAACAAATTTTTACAAGATTCTATCTGTTTTAACACGTTCACGCCGGAAAAGTGAAAATACTGGGACGGGAAAAAGAGAAAATACTGGTAGAAGAACTATTTCAATATTAGATAATATACGGGAGGAGTTAATCCATTCTCAACAATAACAATTCACTGTAAGGAAATTTATCACGGCGAAGAAGCAATTCAATATAAAAATTGCATCCGTTAAAAATAATTGGTAGTTAGGGATTTTTATTATTCCCGGAAAAAAACTAGAAAAGGAAATATATTTGTTACCAGTTTTTACTCCGGTGCGCAGCCAAGATGAGACAATCTAGCGTGACCCACTGGCGGGTCACCCCGGCGTCAACGTGTAAAAGAAATTTTCTGCTTTAGTCCTCTACTATTAGAATTCTATTTTCTCGCAAGAATGTCCAATGTAGGAGGGTATTAACTCCCCATTACGATCCTGATCCTCACGCAATAATATCCTGCATCTGATATAATGCAGAATTGTATGTTTACATGATATTACCATCCTGAATGTGGCGTCGCTTGCAGCTTTTCTCATTCATCATGGATTTTTATAGTTGTAGTGGTAGGAATTGAGGTATTTCAGATGCAAATGGAGTTGCCGCTCGCCATACCTGAGAATAAAAAAAGATAAATGCTTGTAAATAAAATTTATATTGGTAGCCAAGGACATTTTACTCCTTCCGAAATCAATCTAGAAATCGATTAGTTTTACTACCACTTTCTACTAAGACAGGCTTATTGCGAGAACTGAGTTCTCCTGATGGCAGGCCCATGAGTATGTAAGTAACATAAACAGGGATGCCAACTGTTCCGGATTCAACAAAATATAAGAGAAAACGGTAAAGAACCACGGACTAAACTTGCAGATTTTTGCTAAACTTTCCAAGTTTTTAAAGGATTAAGCTCAGTTTAACTACATTAAAATGGCGGATCACATAAGCCTTTGAGCTATTTAGAAATAGTGGTAACTAAAAACACTGCAAAGTGTATTTACTAAACCAAGAAATATATATTAAAAGACTACCACTCGAAAATATATATCCACTGACTGGAGCAAGTTGGCATCTCTGATACAAGGCGTATAGTTTTAAGCTAAACTCAAGTAATCCTATTTTTTTTAACATTGAAGAGGTAACTAACAAAATATTTTATTCTCAAAATTTAAACTTTAATATCTCTTCGCAGTAGCACATTTCATATCATTACAACTAGAGATATAGTTGATTGAAGGAGATATAGTTTCACGGTATCGAACAAAAAGCAATTTTAATTGTTTATTTTGCGTGAAATAAGGATTTTTAGAACGCAAAAAAAACATTTGGGAACGTTAATTTATCTACCACTTCAAGTATTTGCGAAATATTTCTAGCCAAAAGTGATAATAAAAAAAACTGCGAGAAGATAAAATGGGCATTTTGTGTGCACTAGTAGGAATAAATATGGGTCGGGTACATTTTCCCAACACTCGATTGACCTATATTTCGGATTCTCAACTTTGTTTGCGCTTGAGATACGTTTGCAAGATATCTCATTTCCCCAGATATTTTCCAGGCTAGTTTGTTTGCCCGACAATTCAATTGTTCGACAATGCATTAGCACGATGAAAAAATTATGAAAACTCTAATTGATTGACTGATATAACTCGGATTAATAATTAATTTTTGAAAAATACTAATTAAGTAGTCCACGCTCTTTAGCACAACCCTCCATAACAGCCACCTTCCTATTGTAATGACCGATACATAAAACATCGTTTTTTTATTCAATCGACGCAATGTTATTTAAACGCTAATTCGAACGTTCTCATTGAATAGTTCATATTAACACGTTGAATGCCACGGTAAATAACTACAAACTAAACATTCAAATATAGACAGATTTTGCTAGTTTATAAAAGGTTTAGCATGACATATGATATCAGAACGATATCATACGTCTTGCTAAACATTGTCATGCTGGTGTTTAAAATGGAAAACTGCAGTAAACGCTGAAAAATCACAAATATTAATTATACAAAAAAGAAGAATTAAAATACTTCCACAACTTCAACCAAAAATGTTCAATATACCAATACCAATAGTTAAAGAAGCAAATTATCTTGGCCTTATAATCAATAGCGAACGCCCCTGGAATGATCATATCAAAAGCACAATAGATAAAGCAAATGCAGCAATAATAGCCATACAACCATTAATATATAATCAGAATATGTCACTTAAACTAAAGAAGCTACTGTATACAGCTATGATCCGCCCAATACTTACCTATGCCTCACCTGCCTGGACAACGATATCTTAACATCTACTGAAGAAATTAAACCGATGCCAAAACAAGATCCTTAGAAAAATAACCTGTGCAAGATGGTTCATCCGGAATAGCAATATACATGCAGACCTCAAAATACCAACTCTGTCACTGCATATATACAATCTAAACGCAGATTTTTTCGTTAAAGTCATAGAATGTAAAACAGCAAATTTTAATGAAATCTTTAAATTTGAAAATTATATCAAAGATAAAAACTACAGACCAATAGCTGCACATTTCACCTCCGACGCCTCATATCATAACTATCAAAACAAATAATTTCATCAACCTTTCTGAAAATAACGTTTCCTCATGCTGATACAATTCTGAACAACTCCAAAATCAAACAAACACAGTTTAGAGCAAGCTGCTCATTTTAATTTTTGATTCCTTTTAGTTATTCAAGCAAAGTGCTTGAAACATTCATAAAAGCAACTCCACTGCCTGCTTATTTCAATGCTCAACCAAAACAGTGTTAAAATTCCAGATGAATGGGATAGGGATCGCATCGCGGCCCAGGTGCCCAATAAAATCAAAACACCAGGACTAGTTTAAGCTAATTATTAGTAACTACTATCTAATAAACTTAACTATAAATAATAAGGTAGTAAAAATAAATCACTTTTGCTGCGGTTAGAAAATTATTTTCTAAAAAGGCTATTACATAGACTCTGAAGAGCCTTTAAATGGTTGGCGACTAAAAATGCAGAAAGTGGTGACTAGAAAACTTCACAATTTTACTGAAATAAATTCAAATTTGCAAATATTAACAGCATAGTCTTTTCAATTTACTAGTGTATTTACTAGAATAATTTTGAAATATAATAATTTGAAATATAAATCTTAGTGATAGTTGCGGTTGAATGAATAAAGAGATAATAAATTAAAGAAAGTGAATTGAGTTTCGACAAAGCTTTATGTTTCCTTCCTTATGTCTCATACCAACTTCAGCATTTTTTCAGATTCTAGCTGACCGATAACAACATAATTTTTTTAATTAAATACAGCTTCGCTTCACTTTTCATTTTGAACATAACTCAAAATGTTCATTAAACAAATGGGCCTAGGACTTGATGAGCGCGTTTGAAAAAAACATTGCTCAAAAGGCGTTTTAATTTAATTAAATATTGCAGTAATCTACTATTTTAAAGTATGATTTTTCTTTTTAAAAAAATGCACAAAAATTAAAAAAAAAAAATTTAATAATATTTGTAAACAGGACTTTCTCACCTTGTGTTATGTTTCAGGCTTCATATAATGACATAAGAAGTCAACTTTAAATTGCGTTGTTTGCTAAGAAAATTCCTTTATTTCCAAAGTACCAAATCCTGAAAAATGCAAATAACACTAACATTGAATATTTAAAAAAAACGCGTAAAAATAAAATATTATTTATTATTGTTTTGACGACTGTTTTCAACGATACCATAAATGCGAGCCTCTATGGTCTTTGATTTACCTTTGTTTTACCTACCATTTTTGGGAATCAGTAATTCAAAACCTATATTATCTTGGCATGCATAAGTTTGGCATTTCATCTATTCAGAATTTTACCTAAACTTAAATGATGCCACTTTAACAGAGATGCCAACTTGCTCCGGACGGCAAATATATATTTTAAAGTTGTAGTTTATCAATTGTGATACTTGGTTTAATAAATTCAATTTAGAAGATTTTTATCCACCACTATTGCTAAATAATTCGTAGGGTTATATCATTCACCAACTTATTGTAGTTATGTCATGCTGTACCTTTTAAAATGCAAGCAAAAATAGTCAAATATTTGTAAAATTTATTTCGTAGTTATTTACCGTTTTTTTAATTATTTTGGCGTGACCGGAGCAGTTGGCATCTCTGCTTTAATTTATGGATGGCGCTTCGAGTACGATCACCACTTTAATTCATTTAAACAGCTTTTTAAATTAATCTGATCCAATCTTTGAGGGGCCTGCGCAAAGCGTGGGTTCGAATCCTGCTGTGACCATGGATGCTGTCCTTCTGTTTGACAAAAGTTAATAAACTGAGCACACAAGCCTTCAAATAAATCTATCGCAATATCTATTCAATTTGTCAATAAGACAACTATAAGTTTTCAATAGTGATATTTGTCGGGTCACTCTATAAGAGAAAAATATATATTATTGCACCACCGCTAGACTCACAATTTCAACACTAAGAAAAAGCCTTTGTTGTAATTGAATTTAGTAATGTTTCTTTCATTTAGTTATTAGTTTGATTTAACAGTAAGCTAACGATGAGATTGTTGTTAGAAAAAGTTTAGTTGACATAAGCGCTTTAATTATGCAAACTTAATGTTAACTTATTTGTTAACTTAGTAGCCCAATTTGAAAGTTCATGCTTGAACCTTTTTAGAAGTGATATCATATTTATCCAGGGATGCTATGGGAGACTAAAAATATAAAAAGTGGTAGAAACTCAATTTATTTATAATCTCTTTAATCATTCGATAGTAACAAAATTTTAAATTATTCATATTTAAAGCACAAACGTTCATCGCTTTCATTTTCAATCTCAAATTGAAAATAATGTACTAGAAAATTTTAACCTCTTTTAGTTTTATTAGACACCACTTTTTGCATTTTTACTTACCCGCTGCAACCCCGTTTATTCTCGCCAAATTCGGATCGACCAAAATGAGGACATTTTCTAGCTTTAATAACAGTAATTTTGAATTCATTCTAAAGCAATAATTATGTTGGACAATTGTGGTATTGAAAGAATTTCAAACGTTCATTTTGTTCGATGCAAATTTTGCTTGATCCGACTTTTTAAAAGTTTTAACCATGTTTTTTTTATAAATTGTAACAATAGTTTCGCTGTATGAAATCTTCCTAAACATGAGCTAATAAAAAGAAGCTGTTTAGATAGAGTTTGCATAGAAGTGTTTCCGTATTTTTTGCAATCCTAACAAGATTTTTTTTCATTTTATTCTTAGAATATGAACAGTCTACTCAATTTTGAGCTTACGACTATAAATGTTCAACTCCGTAGTCTCGTAATTTTGAATCCAATCCAGAAGGCAAGAGAACTCATGGATCAAGTATTGGGAGAAATTTACCTACGTGAGGGACTCTTTTGATGGAACTAACCCGTATTTGCGTTATATAGAGATGAAACCACAAAAACCGTGAGGCTGAGAGCAAGGAGGCTCTAACTCATGGTCTGTCTCACACTAAGGATATTTTTCAACAGCATAGTGGTCGTTGCGACCTGGGTGCGGAATTCACATCCACAAGTCATAACTGGGATTCGAACCCGGGACACCTCATTGGGAAGCGAGTGGTCTGTCCCCTTTTGATCCAGGAGTTTCATTTTCGTCTAGATTGGGTTTGAAATTGCAAAGTTACGGAGTAGAACATTGGTAGTCATAAACTCAAAAATTGGATCTGCTGTTGAATGACGATTATGAGATAAAATTTTAAAAAAAATTATGTTATCTGTATATTATGTGTAGATTGAATTTTCTTTAAAAATTAAATCCTGAAACATCTAATCTATCACATTTTTCTTCTTTGAAAAAAGGAAACGTCATTTTACAAGAACACTAGTCACGAATGGGCTTAATAATATTTCCCATATCAGAAAGTCAGTATGAAGGCATACAGTTTTATAGGGATTATACTCTATAAGAGTTTTTGAATTGGTAAAGAAAGATCATGTTTATAATGCATATTTCAACTGATTCTTACCAACAAAAGTATGTTTTTAAATAAAATATATATTTTTTAAGCTGAACAATAAATTTCTTAAAATGAAATAAAAATCATTAGCTTCGCTAACTCCAACAGCCTCATGAAACATCAGTTATTACTTTTTTTAAAAGAAATTTCAGACTGTGACCGCCATGATAAATATTTCATGAGTGTGCAGAAAATTTTATGAGTTTAGGAAATCATTTAGTAAAATTTAGCATTTAGGTGTAAATTCCTTTAATTTGCAAATATACTTGGTTGATAGGAATAGGTTACAAATGTTTGTACTATCGATTTTTTTTACCGCTGTCAAACTGATAAATTTTATTCACAAATGTTTATGTACCCTCTAATATCTCATATTTTATCGAAATATATTTTTCAATGAGCTTAAGTTGAAACAAACAATAACAACTGACCATACCTGCCAACTTTTAGTCGTGTGGCAGTAAAAAGTATGAATAAATTTTGTAAGAACTTGCATGAACTTGATCTGAATTCTACTTCAGTATACCTTCACACTTTCATCGGTGATCGTGGGCACCTGGAATAATGGCATTGTAAGTGGATAACGGCGGTGAATTGCAGAGGCTGTGGTCAGATTAAATCTGCATTTAATCTATACGCATTTAAAAAATTTAAATTTGGGTCACTACTGGGTCCGGGATCACCCGTTTGATCCTTTCCCTGAAGTGGCCTAATGAAATCTGATGTAACACGTACTGACAGAGAGGCCAACTTGATCCGCTTTGTAAAATAGTATTTTCTAGTGGTAGCGAAATTTAAGTTACTTTCATTTTAAGTAATTGTTTCACCACTAAACATCGAAAATTACAAGTATCATATAAAATGCAACGCTGAAGCATGAATCTACTGGTTAATCTATTAAAAAGTAGGCGTACCTATCCTTCTTTACCGAAATTTACTACATAAATTGCTACCACTTCATACCCTCCAACTGCTACGGAATTTCCGTAGTTTCAGAAATCTTCTTTTCAGACGGTAGCAAAATTAATGTCTTAATATATAAAAAAAAATTAATTTTAGCGTAACTAGTCCACTATTACTTATAAAAGTGCAGGCCATATGGCTAGATTCTTAAGTTCTGATAAAAGTTTTATGAGAGATCCATTTGCTTTAAAAATTTCTACTTTGGTTCGCTACCACTAGAAAGAATTATTTTCAAAATCCTCATAAGTTGGAGGGTATGCCACTTTATTAAAACTATCCCAGAAAGCGGAGCAGTTGGCATCCCTGGTATGATTATCAAATACTATATGCTTATTTTCTTTATATGTAGCGATGGTCAAAATCATTTTAAATTAAATAATCCAAAAAATAAATCGAGAGCATAACTTTTGCAACCACTTTAAATGTAAAATTTTACGCAAAATGCGTATAAGTTGTTAGCAACGAATAGCATTTCAGAGATGCCAACTTGCTCCGGACAGCAAATAAATATTTTAAAGTGGTAGTTTATCAATTGTCATTCTTGATTTAATAACATTCAATTTAGTAGATTTTTATCCACCACTAATTCTAAATAATTCGTAGGCTTATATAATTCACCACTTTAT
Source organism: Parasteatoda tepidariorum (assembly GCF_982258835.1). NCBI lineage: Eukaryota > Metazoa > Arthropoda > Arachnida > Araneae > Theridiidae > Parasteatoda > Parasteatoda tepidariorum. The sequence continues at coordinate 60,869,368 of NC_141766.1, forward strand.
AGTATGTATGTCATGCTACATACCTGCCAACTTTTATTCCCTTCCATTATGATTTTTCCCACTGGTATTGAAATGGAATTAAAATTTCAAGTTTAAGCAAAAAAAATACGTTGTATTTGAAAAAGCTTAAGCTGCCGACCACGGTAGTAACGCATTTTAATATATATGCTTAATTTTTTTAAATATAGTGGTGATCAAAATCATTCAAAAATTAAGTTTATAAAAGTAAAGAAAATATATATTTACTACCACTTCAAATGTAAAAATAAAATTTTACGCCTAATGCGTAAAAGTTGGCAGGTATGCCTTCCATTATCATTTTTCCGAGTGGTATTAAAACGGAATTAAAACTTCAATTTTAAGCAAACAAATACGTTGTATTTGAGAAAACTTAAGTTGACAACCATGATAGTAACGCATATTAATATATGTGCTTAATTTTTGTAAGAATAGCGGTGATCAATATCATTTAAAAATTAGGATTATAAAAGAAACAATAGTATATAATTACTTCCACTTTAAATATGAAAATAAAATCTTCCGGAAAATCCGGAAGAGTTGGCAGGTATGATGCTATACCTTTTAAAAAAGCAAGCAAAAATAGTCAAATATTTTCAAAATTTAGTTTGTAGTTATTTACCGTTTTTTTTTAATTATTTTGGCGTGTCCGGAGCAGTTGGCATCTCTGATTTGTCCATTCATATATATGTATGTTTAAATTAGTTAATTGGTTCATTGGTTTCTGAATAATATTTTCGGATAAATATTTTCTGAGATATTGAAAATTCCATTGAAAGTTGGAGGATATGAACTATATTTGTTGTGAAAATAAAAAAAATTCTTTTTTAAACGCTGACAAAACCAAGAATTATACTTTTAAATGTTTCTTAGTGATATGCTACCACTAGGAAACATTTTTCTCAACGACCGTACAAGTTAGCAGGCACCGTATGGGTACCTGTTAATTTGTACAGGTTAGCATTTACTGATAATGACCGTACAGGCTAGCACTTACCGATAATGACAGTACAGGTCAGCATTTATTGATAACGACCATAGAGATTGGCATTTACAGATAACGATAGTACAGGTTAGCATTTGCGGATAATGACCATCCAGGTTAGCTTTAACAACTAACGACCTTACAGGTTAGCATTAACAGACAACCACTGTACAGTTTACCATTTACAGATAATCATTTTAATTCTCTCTATTACAGGAAAACTATGCAGTGGCTTTGTAAATATAACCCACTTTTAAAAGGACAGTTACTTCAATTAAACAAGAAAAAATGTTAACAAAAGTGTTTCATCATTCTTGTGGGGAAAGGAGTCATAAACAAGATTATTCTGCTACCGTAATATGCAAAGCATATAAGTATTTTTTGTCCCTGGTCTTGAAGTCGAACTACAGGGATATTTTACATTTTGTATATTTGTTTCTAATATTACCTCGATTTTCTGTCGAGGAGAAATGAAGTGATTTTATGAAATCATAAACCACAGTAATTTTTTAAACCTAAAATGGTAGAAAATGGAAAAAACATCCACTTGGTGTATGTAAATATGAGCTGCCACCTTTTTCATGTAGGTGATTCTCATCTACATACCAGATTTTGCGGTTCATGTATTAGCCCTTCATGGAATAGCAAATTTCTATTGCAAACTTTGGTTAGACAGTACATTCTAAGTGAATACTCGCACTTCACACATCCTATTCAAAATAAAGAATAGAAAAATTTAAAAAATTTATTTTATTTTTCATATATTGAGGAATGAAATTAATTTTATCGATCTCTTAAGAATATTGATTTTCAATATAAGTATTCATTAAATACCCGAGAAAGTCCTCAATTTCCAGCGGCGTTCTATAAAACGGGGGGTTATAGGAGGGTTTTTTTCGACCCCCATGCAACCGACTGAAAAAAGGTGATGAAGAAAATCTAATTTGTGATTGGATAGTGATGTAACGGTCGATCAACCAATAGCAGCCCACTTCGATCTGCGTTCCAACCCCCATACTGTGTATCCCCTTTGGAATTAATCCGCACCCTAAGACTTTTATGGGAAAGGTCTATGTGATATATGGGATCGGAAAGTTTTCTTTCGGTCTTTTTCCTTGATTACGTGATCGAAGGAGCTTGCTATAATTCTTTGCCATGATACTGTATTGTTCGCTTTTGACAATAGTTTCTGGGGGCAAAGACTTTTCTTCGATCTAACTCCGTTTTCTTACTTTCTTTCTTCTGAGAGTGACTTGAGATGAAAAGATCTTTCCTTCGCTTCCTCCATATTTTATGCAGTAGTTAATACAAAAGTTTTCTTCTACTTTCCAAGATGCAATATTATTTAGAGAAGCTTTATATATTATGGTAGTCATTAAAGTTAGAAGACAAATTCCGCTTCCTTTATTTTTTTTCTCTATCTTTTATGCAGTAGTTAATAAAAAAAAAAATTTTTAGCTTCCAAGAAAATATTTGGCAATACAATATTATTTAGAGAAACGTTATACTTTAGGGTAGTCATTCAAATTATAAGACAAATTCCCTTTTTTTTTCTCTATCTTTTATGCAGTAGTTAATCTGAAAGTTTTCTTTTAGTTTACAAGATAATATTTGGGGATACAATATTATTCAGAGAAACATTATATATTATAGAAGTCAAATTATAAGAAAAATTCCCTTTCCTTTTTTTTCTTCTTTTGTCTATCGTTTATGGTGTAATTAATACGAAAGCTTTATTTTAGTTCCCAAGATAGTATTTGGCAATACAGTATTATCTTAGTAATCATTGTATATATTACGGTAGCAATCTAAATTATAATGTTTTTGTGTTTTAAATAAGATTTTATCCATACAATTTCATTCAAGTTATTCAAATTCCAAGACATGTTCTCTATCTTTCTTCTTCATTTTAAAATTTAATTCAACAATTCTATTAATGAATAATTAATTTCTCCAAATTTAATTTTTTCTGAAAAGGAGAAGATGGAATTATTCTGTTCAACAAAGAATAATTAATTATGAATATTTTTTACTTACTTGTTTCGCACTTGTGACAAGCACAAATCCTCCAATACATGTTACCATCAGCTTCTCAAAACAATGTTGTTAATAAGTTATGCATCAAGTTGAGGTAGCATTTTCAAGGGCTGTAATGTCTCAGACGCCCAGTTCCACTACAACGAATGAACGAACAATATTTCATTTCCAAAAAAGCATTTAAAGACATAAAGTAGTTAACATATCTTTTAGGAATTGCAGCAATTGCAAATAATTAAGATGGATTCTGTTAATACAGGGTTTCTCAAAATGAACCCTCGAAGATTTGAAAAATCATATAGAGATGTGAGAACATATAGAGACAGATTATGGATTTCTTTGTTTTGCTTAGGTAACAAAATTAATTATCCTTGCCAAACATTGCAATTAGTTGCAAAATTCGTCAACGAAGGGCTCTTGAAGCTGAAACATAATGAAACAATATATTCTGCTACTAGACTCCCCTTATAAAGCCACTTAGTTCCTTGCAGCTGGGTTCATATTGCAACTGAGATGGCTAATCTGTCAGTCTCATGATCGATAGAACGGGGGTTCGAGTCTGAGCGTTAACACCGCAATATTCCTTCCATTCCCTTCAATACAAGAGGCGTTTCCAGTGTGCTACACTCCCCGATTTGCGACCCTGGACAATTAGAATGAGCGCAAAAATGTCTAGCATTTCCTAACTCTTACGATAGGTAAAACAATCAGGTAAACTAATTAAACCACATTCCATGGTTCATTCGATCAATGCAACTCTACCACAATGTAACTCCAATACACATTACTTAACGAAAAGTCCAGCTCCAATGCCCCGTGACATTTCTTTTCGTGGTTTTGAAGCAATGCTATTTGTAAATGGTTAAAAACCCGTATAGTTTTGTAAACATGGGTTTTTAAACATACAGTTTCAAAACAGTTTCTAAACAGTTTCAAAATCGTTAAGTGAGAAATTTTCTTTAGCGTAAACTCTACGGTTAATTGGATAAACAGACTTCTGCGGGTTATTTTAGAGTAATTTTAAAATGAAAATTCTAACAGTGATGCTTCAACTTGTTCAGATTATCATTTACCTTAGCGTTCTCTTGCATGTCTGGATTATGCTTGCGATCCTAGTTTTCCTTTGATTCCTGTTTATTATTCTGTTTTTGACCTACAGTGAGCAGGAAAAAAAAAAGATAAATGAATAAATAAGTATGGACCATCCTAAATAACTTTTGATCTGTCAGATCGTCTGTTCTAGAGCTCATTCTTAATGGTTAGAGGGGTTGACCTCAAATGTGCAGACGATATTTTAAGTGACGAAATCAAAGAAAGTAGGCAAAAGCCTACTTTTTTCAATAAACATGCCTTTTTTATCAATCGGATTTCTGCCTCACAAAATATAGGGAACAGTCGCATCATGGAAATATGGTCCCATTAGTTTGGACAGGAGAGCGGTCTGAAGTTTGAACTCTTTAATGTTAATTTTTCCTACTGCGTATTTCGCCATATTTTGAAAACTTTTTAAGCGAATAAAAACAACCTTGCACACAAATATAAAATTCGTTTATTAAAGGTAATTAAAATAATTGAATAAAGATAAGATGACGATAATCGAAAAAATATTAGATGAAGGTAATCGAATTTTTAAAAAAATCGATTTCTTAGTAGCTATTGAACCAATTACGATAACTTTCTGCATTTTGCCGTGTAAAATAACATTCGTTAAAATGACATAAGAAATTGTGTGTCTTAAAATTCAAAATTTTTCAACTTTAATTAAATAAAATAATAAAAAATAATAAATATTTACTGAATTATTTTTTGCATGAAATTATCTTTTTATAAACAAATTGTATAATTGCGCGCAAAAATGTTTCAATTCACTCAAAAAGGTCTTGAGATAGGATGGAAAAAATTAAATTATCATCTAACTTTGAACCGCTCTTCTGACCAAGATATTGGGATCATATTTCGCAGATAGCGACTACCTCCTATATTTTGTCATTCGAAAATCCGATTCCATCAGAAAAAGGTACGTTAATTCAGAGAAAGTACGTTTTAGCTTCTGATTTCGCAACTTAAAACATCGTCTGCACTAATTAATTCGCATATTTGAAGTCCCCCTTTCGAACCATTAAGCTTGAACTCTGGAATGGGAAGATCTGATTATTGGATCAGAAGTTATTCTAAGTAGTCCATTTTTTATCGCACTGTACTTGTTGAATTTTGAACAATAGTTTTAAATAACCTATCATTTAGCTTTTGGAAATAGATATTAATAAAAACATGCCTTTTTTTCCTACAAAGTAATGTAAAATCTATTTTATTACTATATAAACAGTTGCAGTCTCAAATCTATATAAAGTAAAAAGTCTAAGAAGCCTTATTAATTTGTGCTTCACTAAATTTAGTTTGTTTGAATTTTAAAACATTTTACCTAATTTTATTTTCGGACACTTAATTTCCCCCTTACCTTGGAATATTTCATTCCTCAAAACTTTGCCTAAACAATTCAAATTTCTTCAAATCTCCTAGGAGCTCGTATCACAGTAGAACACAAAAACTTCTTTTCAGATGATAAAACCTAAAATTAATAAAAGGAGAAAATGTTATATTTATGAAGGATCTGATCATCTTTAAAAAAGACTCTTTAACCCCTTTGAAGTCCGTGGTAAGTATACTTACCACCAATTTTTAAAGCGCATGGTGAACTTTTTTAACACTTTTAATTTAGGTTTCCATTTGTTAATAGCTTCAGCTTTCTTGAAGTGCGTTTGAATTAAATTGGTAGTTTAAGAAAACGTATAAAAGTATAAGTTTGTAGTATTTAAAAAATTTATTTTATAAATAACGAAAAATAAAAGTCAATAAGTTCCTAATAGGCCGTGGTAAATATACTTATCACCAAAAAAATGGCATTAAAAATGTAAATTTTTTTTATATATTATAAACTAAATAAGTTTTTTTTTCTTATATCAATTTCAATTCCAAAAATACTTTAATTTACCTTGAGTAGAAATAAATGGCCCATTAAAGGGTTAAAATAGAGGCCAACATTTTTGATAAAAAAAAACATTAGGATTTTCATGTTGGCAGCAAGTTTCTGAATCAAACCTAGGTTCGTCAACACATTAAAAATGATATTTTTCAGATTACCTACATGCATTTCATGTAAAGTAAATTAATATTTGACTTAAATGACTAACTTGAAATGGAAATCGCTCATATACATAGGTTTTATGTTTCTGACAGCAATTACTTAACTATCAGATAATTTAACATCTGCTTAAAAACTATGTTTTATGTAGCGCATCACAAATAATCAAGAAGTGTGAAAATAAATGAAAATTAAACTTGAAGGTGATTTACTCAATGCTATTTGGGTATCTTTTTTCGTGAGAGAGTAACAGATGACAAAATAATTTAGTAACAAATAATATAATAATTTAATAATTTAATAACATAAAGGAAAATAATTTATGATATTGAACCGAAGACGCCAACTTAAACTTTTTGTGGGCAATTTTTTTCTAGAGCTAATAAAATTTATATTTTGATGTACGATTCTTTGTCTAATAAATATAATTTAAAGTTCATATGGTTCTCAGAAAATCAGAGAGGCCAATTTGCTCCACTTTACAAAAAAATATTTTCTAGTGGTAGATGAAGTTCAAGTTATTTTTAGTTTAAATTTAATTTTGAATTATTTTTCCATCACAACATATCAAACATACAAAGTCTTATTTAAAACGTATCATTGGGTTAGTCATCTCGTGGTGAGGAATTTTAGAGAGATGGTGAAAATTTCGCTTACTCTGGAAGTTTTATTAAAAATTCACTAACAATTTTTTTCTTAAAGTGCAGATAGAGAAACTGTTGGTATCACTGCTGCTCAACTAAATTCCTTATTTTGACGTGAAATTAAAGCCTTTGAAATTTACGATAACTTCATAAAGCAGGTGTCCCTACTGTTTTCAGGCTGTAGCCACCTTGTAATGGCAAAATTTATTTAGATTATTTCGAATTTTAATTTTAACTCTTATTAGAGTTTTAATTTTAACTCTCAATTTTAACTCATTTATAAAAAAAATTTCGGAAAGCGAAGCAGATGGAATCCCTTATACATATAATTCGAAAAAAAAAGAATAATACATTGCTAAGAATTTTATTTATTTCTTGTTACACATACCTATGCAAGCTTGTACGTTAATTACAAAGTTGGGTTATGAGACCTTGTTAAGTTAAAAAACAGATAGCATAAATTAAATTAAGATGCTCTAAAATACAGCCAGGGTCACAAGGGATTCTGGACCATGACGATCTGGAAGAACACTCGGCCAGGGTGGCTCCAACAAACTAAAAATAAATAAATTAAATCAAGTTTTCAGATAATAACATTTTTAAGATGAAAAGTAATATTTGTTTGAAATTGAATCATCAAACAAAACTTCTCATTAACCCCTTAATTATCGGTTAATTTTCAAGAAAACGGTCATAAAAGTGCCTATTTTTTTGGCTTAACACTCCAGCCCGTCAATATCACGGGAGCGAGAAATAGGTTATTCTTCAGCTTAGCAAATTTTATTTTAACACTAAACATGCAATAACCGGTATTGTATTGTGAAGTGTTGGTATGTTTAGTGATAAATTATTCTGACGAACACTATATGCAATTAATTTAAAAACTTATATTAAACTAAAAAAACTTCCAATCAGGCTGTAATTGGCTTTTTCATCTGATGGCAAAATTAACCAAATTTCTGCAAGTTTTCGTTGTCCTTCGCACTCGAGGTTCTTTCAATGGTCAAAAAGTGTGTATAACTTTATATATGTAACTTTACATATTGTAGGGTTCAAAGTGCTTATTAAGCATTAAGATGTAAGTGTATGTAAATTTATATATGTAACTTAATATATTCTAGGGGTCAAAGTTGTTGCTGAGCATTAAGATCTTAAAATTTGAGTTGTAGGCATTTTATATGTGGTAGTGGTGACTGCGAATTACTATTCCAGAGATACCAACTTGCTCCACTCTGAATAATAATTTTTTTTTTCAACGAAATTTAAGACATTTTTAGTTTTAATTAAGACATTCTTATTTTATGAGTTCTATATACTTGCATCTTATGAGCAGAATATAAAACTTATTAATTTCTGTAAAAAAAACTTATTATTTTCTTTTTTCTCTTTCTTCTGTTAATTCTTTTTGTATTTATTTATTGTGATATATATATATATATATATATATATATATATATATATATATATATATATATATATATATATATATATATATATATATATATATATATATATATATATATATATATATATATATATATATATATATATATATATATATATATATATATATATATATATATATATATATATATACACACCGAAGAGCCATTACATTATGACCACCCTGCTAATAACATGTAGGACCACCTTTAGCCCTCAAAACTGCTAGCACCCGCAGTGGCATTGATTCCACAAGGTGCTGATAGGTAGTCTGATGTATCTGGTACCAAGCGCTCACCGACTGGTCCTGCAATTCCCTCACATTGCGAGGGGGTAGCGCGGCAGCATGAATTTGGTTTTCCAAGTAGGATCACAAATGCTCTATTCGATTAAGGTCAAGTGAATTTGGGGGCCAAGACACGAATTAAAAGTCACTGGAATGTTCCTCGAACCAATCCATGACGATTCAACCCTTATGACATGGTGCATTATCCTGTTGGTAAAGGTAAACACCATCCCCCGTAGGAAATAATGCCAGGTTCACCCATGAATGGGTGAACCTGGTCTGCAACTATGTTTAAGTAGCTTACAGACGTCAGGGATTGTTCTATGAGGATTATGGGTCCTAAAGTGCCTCATGAAAACATTGCTCCTGGGCGAGAAATCATGAAAACCTGGGAGAGCCCATTGTTATAGATGGAGGGTGGTCATAATGTAATGGCTCTTCGGTGTATAAATATATATATATATATATATATATATATATATATATATATATATATATATATATATATATATATATATATATATATATATATATATATATATATATATATATATATATATATATATATATATATATATATATATATATATATATATATATATATGTATGTATGTATATATACATTTATATTTATATATATATATATATATATATATATATATATATATATATATATATATATATATATATATATATATATATATATATATATATCTTATCTTTTCAAGAAAGTGGAACAATTAACTCGACGCCAGGTAGATTATATGTCTATATTTAAAATAGTAGTGAAAGCCACTTAACTTTTTGAATTATAATAATAATTATAAATGAGTATCACTATAGATAAATAATTACAACGAATATATAAAAGCATAATAGTCCTTGTGAGATCGAAATTCAATCTGGTTAAAATCCAAATATTTATTTATTTTTTTTTTGTTTGAGTAAAATTGTTTTACGGTAATTGTCATTTGGAAAATTTATTCTTGAAAGGAGGAATGAAACTAGTATTCCTGCTTCTAAATTGTTGGGCATTAAAATCGAATTAAAGAATTCTAAAATCTTCAGTCATCCATACAAATTTTTTAGTAGAACCAAAAAATTGAATAGTTAAGAATTAACTTCATTTATAGAGCTATTTTTTTAATTTTTGACATTAACCCTTTGCACTACTGTCTCCACTCAAGCATCATCACCAGTCATCATTTTAAAATAAAGATATTTTGCATCTTATTAATTAGTAACAGCATTATTTTAAGAATTTTAAAATTGTATAATAATACTATATTGCATATTTTAAATGCTATACAGCTGATATTATATCAATCAGCATTTTAAAGTACTTAGAGGGTAAAGGGCTAAAATATGGCTGGTTACGTTACAAAATATTTTATTACAATTGTGCGATAACGTCACTTAATTTTTAAATTTAAACAATAATTATAATTCAGACATAAACCGGTTTTCGGAAAAAAACACCTTAAAATGAATATTATACTCTGCTTTTAACAAGTAAAAATTATTAATAATTTTTCATTTAGAAATGAAATAAAGACTTTATAAAAGTTTTAGATTCCATACTCATGGATATTTTTGCACATTCAGAAATTTTTTGAATTTTCAGTGCTGAGCCGCTTGCGAATTTCTTCATAGAAAGACAAAATCTCATTTAGTTTATGATGTAAATATTTTTTGTTGTTTGCAATTTTCTGCACTTTTGGTTTTATGACAACTTTTCCAAAATATGCTTTCTTACCAGGTTATGAGGATCTTTTTAGACTTTTGTTTTTGTACAGAGTAATTAATTATTTGTATAGACTACCAATGAATGGAGATACTTCAACTTCACTATGAGTAGTGCTTTTATAACTAAAATTACTGTAATGTGACACCTAAAATTGTTGTTTCTCCCTTCTTGCTTTTCCATCGAACCATCTTGAAACATTATTATTTATTTATTTAATTTTTTTTTGCATACAAAGTCCTAGATAATAAACCATCTTTAAAACTCCTACTTTAAAAATAAAGTTTATGAAAGCAACTGTGATTGTTATGATCTACAGAGGATTATTTTTAAAATATTCAATTAGAGGAATCAAAAATCCTTTTATCATTAATAATCTTAAGTTATGTTCGGCAGAAATCAAAAGTCTAGTCTAGTTCTGACTCTGTTTTTGGTACATATACATAAGCTAAAAATGAATAAAATAAATCAAATTATGGTTTTATTCTAAATTACAACTTAAAAGGAGTGCTATATACTTGTAAAATAGTTATTAGGAAAGATTATTTCCTTAATTAAGAATTTAGTTATTTTATTTTGATACGAAAAGCGCTGTAGGAAATGTGCAAGGTTTTATGAAAGTTTATTTTTATTATTTGCTAAATATATTGTTATTAGAAATACATTTTCCATTAAAAAATGCTGTTTTTATTTTATTCGGCTTTTTACTTTAATAATTTCAACAAACCAATTTCCTAAATGGCGTTATAACCGAAATATTAAATAAATTACGAAGTATAGGCTGGATCTAACTATAATCGGAGCATTCAAAACTCATCACTGGTAATAATAAGTACAAACTCGTGTAACCCCGTTAACTCTTCCAAAGTTCCACGGAACATCATTAGGAAACAGCTAATCTATAGAACAACCATCTGTATGATAAAAAGCAAATGGGCAATTCCATGAAAAAGGGGAAAAGCATTGGAAAATTCGAAAAAGAATAACGTTATTATTTTGGATGTTTTTTGAATTAGAAAGGTTTGAAGTTTGATAATTTATAATAATTTTTTTTGAGAATTTAGTTTTTTAGTGTTGGTAACCCATTGAACATAGGCATTTGCTTGCTCTGAATTGGGGGAAGAACATGGTCAGATTTTGAAAATCTGTAAGTTAACATTATTTTCATTTCAAAATGTTCCAAAGAATAAATATTGTTTTTTACCCTTAATAGAAATATTGTGCAGTGTTAAAATAAGTTTTTGTTGCTAAATTCACTTAATTATATACATTTCAACTAAACATTAATGCATGTAACGTAAGTTACCAAAAACTAGGAAATGTTTTTATTTGTAAAAAAGAACAAGTGATACAAAAGTAAGAATAATATTTTTTCTTTCTTAGAGGCTAACACTGAATAAGCAGCGATAGTTTTCTTTTCAAATATTACTTATTTATTGTTTTGTGCACTATTCAATATGTTTAACGTAAGTTACTGACATGCATGCAATGGAAGTTACCAATATGAAATGAGTCTATTTCTATTGAAAATTGGCATATATTCTAAATAAGATGTATCCAGTTACAATACCAAGGTTTAAATAAATTATCACTGCCTTAAAATATTAATTTTAATGAAAATCTTCGCATTAAGTTATTAATTTGGGTGTTGGCATTCATATGTTATCAAAATTGGACGAAATCTCTCGACAAGCACCAGAAGTTAAGGATGTAGTTATAATTAGAGATGTTAATGGTAGCAAAAAGAAAGTACAAGCACGGCGTCTTCTTCATTCAGTTCGAGAAATGCACCAAATGTTTATGGAAGAAAATCCAGAACACAAAATTGGAAAAACTAAATTCTTTGAGCTCCGTCCAAAGCATGTATTGCTTAGTAGCAAACTTCCAAGAAATGTTTATCTTTGTAAGTATCATGAAAAGTTCGGATTGACTAAGGAAGCCTTCAGCAAAATTCGTAATGCTTCATCTTTCGAAATGTATTTTATGTTTAGAAAAAACAGATGAGTGCGAGTATCTGGAACAGATGAGTGGAGTGTCTAGTCTGTTCTCAAAAGCTCCACAGATTAAAAAGGTTAAGATAATCTACCATTTAAAAGTACAAGAAGGCATACCAGAAGGGTTTTTTTTGGGGAAAGATTTAGAAAAAGAAAATGATGAATCCAAGATAAAAGCTGGGGGTTGATATATGGTTAGATGCGAGGACATATTATATCCTGCTGTGGTAATGTCTGTGGAAGAACACGAATTTAAAGTCAATGTAATGGCTGCTGTAGGAATCTATTGTAAATGGCCAGAAAAAAAGAGATGAAATATTCTACCAGAGGGAAAACATGGTGAAAAGAATTGAGCCCCCTGTACTAGTTAATAACAGAAAATTTTATAAGTTTGCAGTTATGTGTGAATCAAAAGTTTCTGAATTTACTTCATGTACACTGCTTCTCCCTTGCATTATACTGTTTAAATATCTTAATTTGCATTTGTACATTATTGAAATAAAAGTTTGATACAAAGTGAATTTCGTAACGAAAGTTACTAACGTAAGTTACCCATATAGAAAATTGTATTTAATTTAACTTTTGAAATAAAATTTTAAATCTAGGCATAAGAAATATTTAAGCATGTCAGAAAAATGATACATATAATCTTAATCATGTAACATTTGTATAAGAACAGAATTTTGCCATCAAGCATATTGCAAATTTTTGCTATTCCTTTTTCGGTAAAGTAAGTTACCACACTAATTTTAGGTTTTTACACTGCTTAAATTGAAAAATATTAATTATTTTAATTAGATTCCTTTTGGTTTTGATTGTAATTTTTAGAAATTACTTTATTTTAATGTGTGTATTAGTATTATTCATTTCTTTTTAAGTTCTCAGTGCAATAAAGTTTATGTGAATGTAAAGTAAGTTACTGTGGAATAGCCCATAAACAAAATAACAAGTAAATAATTGTGTCGAACAATCAGCCATCTAGAGGTATATTTTCAAGAGAATTGGTCAGCTCCAGGATATGGCATGTTTTTAAACTGCACTGCACAAAATATATTAGACTAAGACATCAATTTTAATGCTCTTAATATGTAAACTAAGTGGAAGAATCTCAATTTTGAAGAAAGGAGATGACTGGTTTTTGGACTCACCGATTCAATTTATAAACCAATAATGAATTTCTAGTGTATTCGAGAGTACACACCACCTAATATAATTTTTTTTTAAAAAGAAAAACTTTTCTTTAGAGTCATCAATCCTATAGAAAAATAAATGAAAAAGATTTAATATCTATAAGACGATCAAAATGTAAATTCATATTACATTTTGATCATTATAATAAAATTTTATTAGAAATCAAAGATTCTAGTTTTCTTTAATTACATTCTTAATTTTGAAAAGACAAATCTAGTACAACAAAGAGTTTTTCTGCACCTAGATTTTCCAAAATAGTTTTTCATCTCATCCCCTCTACTAATGCCTGGAAGTAAGGGGAATAATATACCCCGGTTTCTAATCTATTGGCTCCTGCATCATAAAATTCCAGAAGTTGCTGCAAATGCAAATGCTATATCTCCAGAATACTACCCACTTTGTCCTCATGATCGATTTTTATCCCCTCTGATGCGGATCTGGTTGCTAAGCGACGATCCATTCCTGACAATGATTGGAAGAGGACACACGATAAGGCGTGTCCTTTCCAGGAAGAATAATACTTGTTGACCCTAATAGGGGGGATATCCCTGCTGTTAGAGGTTTTATCGTCAGTTTTTTTTTTTTTTTCAGTAGGCAGATTCAATAAATTTTCACCCAGGATATTGAACGGTGTTTTATGACCCTACCGGATTAAGAATAAAAAGAAGGGGGTGATTAAAAGGTGCAATAAAATGTCCGACATAGAATTTTCCACCTACCCTAGCAACACTTTAACACCCAATTTTCAGAAGCATCACACCCTCTTACGGCAATAAACCAGGTGGTTAAAAAAAATGTAAGACATACTAAGGAAAAGTCCTATGAGTTATAAAGTAGATTTAGAGAGTACTTTCACCCCCGCATTTATTTTTATTTTATATATATTTTTTGGGGATGAGTCTAATTTTGTTTTTCTTAACACACGCTCAGTATGCCGCTTGACCCTTTTAATACCTTGCGGGCAGAAACGGCTAGCTAGAGTAGAGCTTACAACCTTCGAAAGAAGTCAGCTGTGAAAATCAGGTAGGGAGCTTTCTTAATGTTTTATTTGCATATGACCTAGAAGAATTAATTAGTCCTCTGTCTCGATGAGTAGAAATGGATATGGGGTGTCACAGTCTTTGAAAAAAATGCTATAATTTATTTTTTTGTACTTGAAATCGTTGCTGTAAATCGATTGCGTATTTTTTTTTGAACAAAATAGAAAAAATTTCAGAAATGTTTTAATTACTCAAAGCATAGGATTTATACTTATTCATGAAACCTCAGTTATTTTATTTTATTTTATTTTATTTATTTACTCCCACTTACTTAATGTCCCAAATCATTTTTAGCAATGATGAATAATGAATGTCAAATTATTATATTCCCGCCCACAAATATATATTGTTCAAAATAAATTTTTTGGCATCTTAATTGTCGTCATCCTGCTTTTGCTATTTCAGACTTAACTTACGGTCGGAAATTGCATAGATTAGAAAATTCTACTTTTATAATTGAATTGAGTTAGGCACACATTATTGATATAATCACTTAATAATATTCACATATGAAAATTTTATTTAGGTAGCAGTTATATTTCATATATATTTGTGAACATAGTTATCATAACATGTCGCCCTTAATTAATGTACATAGGTTTTTTCTAATTACCACTAATTTATACGGAACAAAAAATCATAAAATGAGAATTTTTGATGCATACCGATATTTCACAATGAGACAGTCATTTTACTTTTTAAGTTGATAAATATAAACATGATTCGATTTTTGATGTGCTTGATTGATCAATCATACCAGTGCACATTTAATGATAAAAAAATAACCAAAATTCAAAACGTTTAAATCTGTATATTAACCGGTTAACGCCCAGCGTCATATATTTAGGACAGTTCCTTCTTTCAAAGACATTCATTGTGGTGGGAAACTTTTTTCAGTATTCTCATTCATCTGGGTGAATTAAGAGATTCTCAGATACCACAATGATTTAGTTATTTCTGATTAGTTCTAGAATTATAAGGAGCAAGTACTTTCTGATCTATCAAAGACTTTTTGAGTGCTCTAACAGTAGAAAAACCAATTAATTTTGATAATACATTATACCAATTTTTCCATAAAACCACTTTTTGTATCATTTCAATATATGTATTCGGGACAAAACAGGTTAAGACCCATCATTAAGACAATGTGTAACAATGGTATTTTTTTATTGGTTTTGTATTTTATTTATTTTAATTCAATTAACTAAAGATTCTTAAAAAATTTTTCTTTTTTCGTAGTGAATGTCAAAGTTGCACATTTCATTTTTCATTAAAACTTGAATGCAAGTATGTTTGCTAAGAACAACATCACAAAGTTTTTTTTTCTTGCTATGCAATCAATATGCGTGACTGCTTACGTCATTATTGCCCTTTTTTACAATTTCTGATTAAGATTCTTTGTACACCATGTAGCGATATGGCTATATGCAAACTATTTTATGTATAGCATTTTAAAATGGTTAGCTATGTATATTATTTTAACTATATGCAAACACTTAAAATTTAAGTAATTTGGTCTTAAATATATTTATTTCAATAACCTATATTTAGTAAAGTGAAAACTCATCAAAAAAAAAGTTTGTTAAAACAAGGTGGTCGCAACCATAAACATTTTAAAAAGTGGGTGCAATTATTTCACGATGTTGTTAAAAATGTTGCAGGTATTAATATCACTTCATCTTTAGGAATTAGGATGACAATCTTTAATATCTAGATGCGCTTTCCTTAATTTTAAAATGTATCTTGTTTGATAAACACCTGTGAGATTGATTATTATTTTTTTTTTTTTTGCCACTTTTTAAATTTTTCTCGGTTCTGGCCACAGGGATATAAAGATAAAAATATTAACGTTTATATTTTGCTACCACTTTAAAAAAAAAAAAGAAAAATTAAGAGCTATGCTTCTTAGATATGCTGCAAGAGATATGCTTCTGTTTCTTGCAAAGCTTTCTATTCTTTTATTGGCAAAAAACTGGGCACCTGGGCCGCGCAGCGGCCCCTATCCCATACGTCATGAAAATATTTACAGACAGTGAATGAAAGCATTTGTGTTAACAACATTATGGTACCTTCGTTTCTTGCTAAGTATTGTTGCTTTTTGCTTCTCAGTGTTTTGCTGCGTCAAAGAAAGTTATAACAGCCATCATTTTTTATTTATTTATTTAATTTTTTTTTTTTTGTCGTCTCGAAAATCTTGGTTATGCAGCAGTAGACCATTACCTTTTTTCTGAACATTAAAGTGTTCTATTGGGACAAGCTGTATGATCTAGACATTTACTGGATTATAATGATTTTAGCAGCTATAACCATTTAAATTTACCAAAAATGAAGAAGCCCAATATTACGTCTCACTCAAAAAAACATAAAGTGCACCACGTAGTAGATGATGATATGATCCATGAAATTTCACTGCAAAAATGTATAGAAGTTTTGATTGCATTGTATGATTATAAAAGGAAAAAGATTTTAATAAACTTTCTCTGGTCAAAGAGCACATCCTATTCTAATTAACTAACATAATTTCCTTTGCTACGTCTGGGACTTTTTGTGGAAATACCGTTGTTGCTGAGAATATTCGGTCTTACAATAACGAACCTAATCGATATGACGGATACCTATATGGTAGTCATTTTAACCAGCCTTTTTTTAAAGATGACAACTGCTCCGGATTCCACACCATATTTTAAAATACGGTAGATTAATATTAATTTTTCGGAATAATTTTACCAACTTTCTAAATAGTTTAACACAGACTTATTTTAAGAAAGTGGCCAATCACATAAGTATTAATTAGAAGTAGTTGTGATTAATGACCTTATAAATCGAATTTACCAAATCAAGAATCATGCCTTAAAAGACTACCAATCGAAATTATTTATCCGTTGTTCGGCACAAGTTGGTCTCTCTGTTGGCAAATGTCATATCTTCGGTCTTTTCCGGAATTTATGGAAGATTTTATAAATAATATGGTAGCAAATATTTTCATTCATGCATGATTCCTGTTTTAACCAATCAAATTAAATATTATTTTAACTACCATTACATTCAAATAGTTTAACAATACATAAAGAAAACCGGCTACACATCTTAATGGGTTGTAAATGAAGGTGAATTAATAATATGTTCACTATATCACTGCAATAAATATTTTATAAATCCATACCTGCCAACTCTTCCGGATTTTCCGGAAGATTTTATTTTCATATTTAAAGTGATAGTAAATATTTACTATTTTTTTCTTTTATAAACTTAATTTTTAAATGATTTTGATCACCACTATTCTTACAAAAATGAAGCACATATATTAATATGCGTTACTACCATGGTTGTCAACTTAATATTTTTTCAAACACAACGTATTTGCTTGCTTAAAATTGAAGTTTTAATTCCATTTTAATACCACTGGGAAAAATGATAATAGAAGGGATTAAAAGTTGGCAGGTATGTAAATCTCTATTGGTCAACCTCAGTTCATTGTCTACAATTTCCGTACGATTGTAGTAAGTGATTCAGAAGTAATGAAGTGCAGGGGTCATAGCTGGTTTCAAAATTCTAGAACAGAATTTTTCTTAAATAAAAATGGTGGCAAAGTAACTTTCTTAAATGCAATAAATTTTTTTAAGTGTCAGTAAATTTTGCGTTTTACTATTTGATCTTTAATTTTAAAATTTGTATTAATAATGATTTTGTCAACTACGATTTCTAAGCAAACTAAACACACATATATAACCTGATAGTCTTATGGTAAAGTTTTTAAGTGCCGTCAAAATAAAAAAAAATAAAAAAATCTGCCTACTTTAACAGTCATTTAATTTTAACTTTAAATATTTTACGTTCAAGGTTTACTAACAACAATAAGGAGCCGCGATCACTCAGGGGATAAAGCGTTTGCCTTTCAATGAGATGAACCGGGTTCGAATCCCAGCGATGGCGAGTCGATATAAATTCCTCATCCAACTTGCACCAAACACAGTGCTGACGTGAAATATCCTCAGGGGTAGAGTCCTCATGCCAGCAGACTATCCGAGATGGTTTTCATGGTTTTCTTCTAAATGTAACGTAAATGTGGGCTTCCCACAAAAAATCCTCCACGAAGGAAAATTTCTCCCAATACTTAATCCAGGAGTTCCCTTGTCTTCTGGATTGGGTTCAAAATTACAAGGCTACAAGGTTGAGCATTAGTAATCTTAAATCCAAAATTGGGTCGGCTCTTTTACGACGGTAATAAAATTTAAAAAAAAATAACAGCAGTAAGGTTACCAGTTTTACTAATGGTAACTTTATGATTAGCGTGTTGTAAATATTTTGAGTTCAAAGTTTGCATCAGTTGTTATTTAATGATTTGTGCGTTGTAAATATTTGTGTTCAAGGTTTACATCAGTGTTTACTTTATTATTTGTTTGTTGATGTCACTCGCGAGCATAAATAATAAAATTTAAAGGGTACATAAATTTTTATATATATATATATATATATATATATATATATATATATATATATATATATATATATATGTATGTATATATATATAGTCCGGGGCTGAAATTATCTACTAAAAAATTTTTATTTGTTAATTTATATAATTTTTCCATGTGCAAAACAGGCAATTCATGTTTCACTTTTCTACTTTTTTCTTAAATAAATATTTATTTTCCAAAATTATTTATGGTCAACTTCTTTAAATTATCCAGTATAATATTACCCTTCACACATCCATGCCGGGCCCATCCTTGGTAACTGACAAATCAAACGCACTTCAGCAATGTAGTAATAACGGCACTTTAAAACAAAACTTTCCTAGTTACGCTCAATTTGCTCTTTTGTTTTCATATTTTGCAATCTGGCAATCTTATTACGAAAATTTTCTTTAAATCATTCTTGAAAAATTTCCCGTTCATGAAAGAACATTTGAATTTGTTACTCGCTTTATACTTTATGTTTTATTCTGTTTCATTTTTTCTTCTTTTTATCTTATTTTATTTTCTGTTTTTACGTGTTCCATTTTTACTTACTGTTCTATTTTATTTGTTGTAATTTTTGTAAAAAAAATTTTTTGAGTGTGCCTCGCACTACTGTATTAATATATTTTGCTTGAAAAATATTTTCGTCAATTATGAAAATTCCGTAGTAGTGAGAATTCTTTTATATTAAATATATATATATATATATAGAGTAACGAAATAAAACAGAAATTTATAGAATTTTCTCATGAAACTCTTATCAGAATCTAAAAATATGGCTTATCTGTTACGTTATTATTATGTAGTAGAAGAGCCAACTTGCTTCGCTTTGTAAAGAAATTTTTCTCTAATGATAACAAATTTTATGATTTAATAATTGAAGAGCTTTGTGGATGTGACATTTTTAGAGGTATTTATTAATAAGCCGAATGTAACAGAATTATTTTTGTTTTATTTTTAACGTAACTAGCTCAAATCCTTCTTTCGTTCGTTGTAGTGGAACTGGGCGTCTGAGTCCTTACGGTCCTTTTCCCATAACTAACTTAAATGGTTTTGAGTTGGCTTGCATGATTTTTATTTCAAATTCTGTAGTGGTAGATAAAATAAGGCAAAGAATCATTAGTACCATCTTCTAATAAAGCTACACTGAGAACGGGAAAAAAATCCCAACACCAAGAAGGAGTTGAGCTAGATACATTAAATTTGGTAGGATAGTGTATACAACTAAGAGATTATGTCTATTCAAATTTTGAGCTTGGAGCATAAATTTGGCCCTACTAGCGCTGCTGTGAACATGCAAATCAGAGTTGCTTTAAATACGTGTTCTACAGTTAGTACGCGTTATTTTTCGTTAAATTTTGACATAGTGAATTGCTGTTAGTCAAGAATTCCTTTACGAAGAGGCCATTACTCACAGACTTTGACCGTGGTCTTGTAATAGAAATGCGAGAAGGTGGATTTTCTTGCCGAGATATTACAGAAAAACTGGGGAGAAATGTATCTAGTACTCATGATTTTATTTTGTAACCGTTTCAGCAGCAATTTTCTGAATTTACGCATCACCTCCTACATCAGGAAGCCTCAACACGATAAATAGTCCACTCACACTCTTTAAAAAGTGAGCCAGTTGTGCGCATGAACCTTTTACAAAAGTCCTTGTCGTAGTGTTTCGATTTTATTGGGCACCTGGGCAGCGAAGCGACTGTTTATAAAAGTAATTGAGAGAAATTTATCATAGATATTTGAGAATTGAATCTGTAGTGGTTGACAAGTGAATAAGGCAAACCAATAATATTCATAAATAAAAGAAAATTTTAGTCATATATTTGCTACCACTTTCTTATTTTAACTAGATTTTGTATTAAATGACTCGTTCGCAAAGTGGATATCCTTCACAGTGGTCTGATCGGACTACCTATAAAAATCCGTGTGGAGGCTTTCAGTTATAGGAGGCGTTGGCTTACGACTACAAATAGTCAACTTCGTAGCCTTGTAATTTTGAACCCAATCCAGAAGAAAAGGGTACTTCTGGATCAAATATTTGAAGAAATTTGCCTTCGTGGAGGTCTTTTTGATGGAACTAACCCGCTTTTGTATTACATGGAGAGGAAAACCACGGAAACCTCCCTCGGTTAGTCTGATGGCAAAGAGATTCTAACCCATTACCCGTCAACCACTTAGGATATTTTTACATCAGAATTTTGGTCGGCGTGAGCTGGATGTGGGATTCGTATCAACCAGCCATCGCTGCGATTCGAACCCGGATCACCTCCATTGGAAGACGAACGCTCTACCCCCTGAGCCGCCACTGCTCTTACCTTTTATTAATAAATACTTTATTGAATATGAAGCAATTGGTCTCTCTGTAAAGTTTAGTTTTTAAATTTTCAGCAACTTCATAAAATATTTTGCCGAAAGCAGAGCTTTTAATATCGCTGAAATATTGGTTGACTAAATTATGTTCAAGACAATATATTTTACTTTCAAAGAGAGAAAATACTTTTTAACATTCATTTTGCTTCTTTCCAGCAATTGAGAGATTTGCGAAATTTTTTTTTCTCCTGTGGTTGAGAACTAAAACAAATTTCTTAAATCAGTCTGAATTTTTATCTAAAAACGTATGAGGTGATTGCAACGAGCTTAAAAATATAATGCTGAATAGAAACTTTTGCAATCAGTTTTGTCGTTTGTAAAATGATTGACGTTTGCCCTAGCCTGATGTACCAATTAGCACAGAACTTATAGATTTTGTTACCTATACTGATCTCTTTATTAGATTAAGACTTTTTAACCAGAAAATATTTTTTTCTTATCTTATTTCAAAAGCAGCTTATTAAGATGCTTTTTTTCGAAAACTAATCCTCAAAGTAGTCTTAATTTATGACCCAAGTTTGAGTCCTTAAAGAGCCAAGTATCCCCCCAAAAACCGAATTATCTCAATCCTGCTGTTATGTGGACGTATCATAGGCCTCCCGTATATCTTTAATGACGATGGGGGGAAGAGAATCGGGGTGACAACAAGAAAAGCATCAACTCTCTGATTGGCTAAAATATATATCGCCTTTTCCCTTCCCCTCAGTAGGGGGCTGTTACGATCTAAATTCGATCAACGAAGTTTGTCACATAAAAGTAAGGGACTTTCCACAAATAATAAAGATAGACAAAAAGTTTTTTGATAAATTTCTGTTTCTTCTTTATTATGAAAAGTGTCTCATTTTCAAAAAGGCAAAAATATGAAGTAATTCCACTCGAAATAATGGATTTATTTACTTGGATGTTTTTGTGAAATGCATGTCTTGGATATCACTGCCAATCCGTTCATCAGTCGTGTGTTCATTGTCTCTTAATGAAATGCGACGGAATAAACTCAAAATGAATAGTTGGTGAAGTTTCCGTGCCTGTCAATTACAAACACAACATATGATAGAGGGTTACTTTGCAAATAACATAAAAGTAAAATTTACTTCCCTGCTCATTTGACTGACTCACTTTGAATATTGAACTTTTTATTTTATTTCACAGTCGTCGTTGAACAGCCCACCCAATTTCGGGTTTACAACTACTAATGTTCAACTCCGTAGCCTTGTAATTTCGAGCCAATCCAGAAGGCAAGGAAACTCCTGGTTCAGTACCCCAGAGGTATGATTCATTATAGGAACACAGAGGACTTTGTGACTCGACAGATTTAACGCGCATCAGTCGCCATTTACGACAGGGGAGTTTTCTGCCGGTGGGGAACCTCTTGGACATGGGTCCAGTGCCCTACCAACCAGGCTATCCCAACCCTAAATTCGGATTTTCTAGAAAAATAGCTATATTTTATCTCTTTAAATAGATTTTTGCTTTTTGTTAGCCTCCACTTTTAACAATTTAAAGAGCATGTGGCATCGGTGGTAAAAATAAAAATCACTATCACTTAACCGAAATTCATATGCACCTGGATGAAAATAAAAAATAACATTAAGAGAAAAAGCGTAATTGTAATTACCAGACTATTTCGGTAACTTTTAAGTAAGTGAATCCGAAAGTATAATCATTACTTTCTGCTAGATACGATCACTACCCACTTGCAATTCCGTGTGCAATCCACATCACACTGTCATATCTCATTAAATTAATTTCAAGTTGAAGGGGAAAACTTCCTGGCCTGAAGTGCTTAGTTAAAATATGAAGATGATAGGGTAAACAAGGTTCCTGCTGTCCTTATAAATTTTAAAAAGTTGTTGAAAAAGTACGAAAATAAATAGTATTTTAGTGAATTCTCTCCCGATTTATATATCCAAATAAATGGTATGGTTGCAAAACCACCTGTTTCATAACTTTCATTTCAAAGTGAAAGCTAATAAAAAGAAATTTTTAGCTTTTTTAATACATTATTGTAACCTATTTTTAAATTTTATGAGAACCGTTCGTAATTTTTTTAATTCTTAGACCAAATTCTAAGGAGATGTCAGCATTTTAGCGAAGTTGATACCATGCTATTCTGTTTGCAACCTGGAAAAGAGTAAAAACTGATTTCACATGTAACTTATTTTCAAGATGAGAAAAGAACACTGGCTGTTAACAGCTATAACGAGTGCTCAGGCTTGTTGCTTATAACTGTTAATACGTCCTGTAAATTACGGACAAGTATTCCTTTTTAAAACAATGTAAAAATGATTTTATTGCCAGTCTTTATTCTTTTTTTCTAATTGATTTTGCTAATTCTCAGGTGCGTATGAACCCTGTATACTCAGTACGCAGGGCTCTCAGTGGTGTCTGAGAAACCTTCAATTGTTAACAATTTATTTGGCAAAATCGATTTCTCATTTTTAAAAAAAACATACCATATCACGTTTTTGATCAACACAATAATTCGGTAATTAAAATGCATGCACAAATTTGACATCTTAGTGCTGAAAAATATTCGTGATTGCTAAAGTAGAAAATCTTTCAGTTGACTTGATAACAACTTGAAAACTTTAACAGAATAGAACCCAAAGTTACAGGCATTCATGTTTACTATAATATAGAAATAATATAAAAATATATATTTAATGAAAATATTACGCAAGGCACTTTGTCTCAGGGGGTAAGGCGCTCACCTCCTTATGAAGTTAACCAGGCTCGGATTCAAACAATTGCAGGTCGATACGAATTTTGCTCCCGATTGGCACCTACCACAATGCTTACATAAAGAGTCGCGATGGCTCAGGAGATAGAGCGTTCGCCATCCAGTGATGCGAACCGGGTTCGAATCCCAGTCGATACGAATTCCGCATCCGACTTGTACCAACCACAGTGCTGCAGTGAAATATCCTCAGTGGTAGACGGATCATGGGTTAGAATCCCCTTGACATCAGGCTAACTGTGGGAGGTTCTCGTTGTCTTCCTCTCCATGTAACGCAAAGGCGGGTTAGTTCCGTCAAAAAGTCCACCAAGAAGGCAAATTTCTCCCAATACTTGATCCAGGAGTTCTCTTGTCTTCTGGATTGGGTTCAAAATTACAAGGCTACGTAGTTGAACATTAGTAGTCGTAAATCCAAAAAATTGGGTCGGCTGTTCAACGTCGGTTATAAAATAAAATTAAAGTACGGAAGTCTTACCACTGTTCACTATCACTAAATTTTAAATACACATTACTAATAAATTTTAAATACTTCCGAAATTAATGGAAAACTCAGAAAATATTCGCTTAATCAAAGCATAGAAGGTTTACACCGTTTGTATCACTATAAAATAGTGCATTACCCATTAATGCATAAAGTACGGGGAACCTTTGTGTGCGAAATAACGAGACAAAAATTGACGCAGGCGTTCTCTTACAAGTTTTAATATAGTCTTTTTGACAATTTTATGAATTGCATACTTGCCACCGTTGTTTCTACGATTTTACATTCATACTTGATTCTCAATTTAATAAATTTGATTTGAATTCCGCACTAGAATGCTTGTTTTAATATAGTTTTTATGATAACTTTAGCAATAGCACACTTGCCAAATTTATTTTTATATTTAATGTAGTTTAGCATGCTGTTTAAACACGCATGTGTTACAATACATGACAACGTCTCCATTTGGGAATGGGAATAATTCTTTTTGATATAAAATTTTATTTTTGATTAAAAAAATTTAATTACAATGATTTTTGTGAGATGTGAAATATACACGTTTGTACCTGTAATGCCTTTGCTAAAAAGATTCTTGGGGAAAAAATGAAGTACATTGAATGCTTTATTATTTAAATTCATTTTTCAGAAAAAAAGATAGTCATGTCTAAAATAATATGTCTAAAAATGTTTCCTTTAACGGACACCAGCGTCCAATGCTGTATTTCATAGTCAAAAATTATTAAAATGCTAAATATAATATTTTTTCACTTATTTTGACTCAAATTAATAAAAAAATTTGAAAAAAAGTATGAAAAATATGCTTATTCAGAATTCAGTTTCAAAGGGTAAAATATCTTTATTTTTCTCAATTTTTTTGTCAGTTTTAATAAATTTCCAGAACGTGGCCCTCCTGATTATTAGACATTTAGTTTGAAGAAAAATTTCTCTAGTAATTTTCATTTCTAAAAATTAAACTGGACTAGACAGTTTTTCTCCTAAGAGAAACTCTTTTTTTGGATGCTATCATTTACTACCGTACTCCCACAAAATAAAACTCTAAAATCGCAAATTTCTAGAATATTTCCTTCTTATTCTACAAACTGTTATAAAGCATTAGGCAAACAAATCATCAGGATGGTTATTTTCTAAGAATTTTCTTCCGTAATTTCCCAGAAACATGCATTCTTTTGACAGGCAATGTAAATCAAATAAACCGATCTGCTTAGTTGCTATTCGTCTGAGAAACAAGGCCATAAAATCGGCGAAGATGTTTGCATCTGTTCGGCCCCTTAAAAGAAGCCGCGTAGCATAGATATAAAACAGATGCCCTTATGTCAATTATTGTTTGCACAGATTAGCAAAGAAGTCACCGAAACTTCCAAAAAATTCACAGAATATTTGATATAATCTTGTCGTTGACCTCCACTTGTTTAAGTTCAAAACAATTGTAAAAAATTTTTTATGAGTTATTATTTTGTTTTATAAATTTTATTTCTTGGATTTGAAAGTAGTTTTTTTTAAAGAAAATATCTGTTTTGACACTAACAAGCATACTGGTAAATTTTTTTAACCACAAAATGCTTCAAATCTAACCCAATTCCTAATTCCATAATTAGCTGAACTTCGATAACATATGCATATAAAATCCAAAGATACGATAATTTAATGAATATCTTGGTGCAAAATTTAAAAAAACTAAAATTTCTTTGCTAGTTAACAATGTTTTACCCTTTAACTGTAAGCTCATTTTTCTGAAACAATGATCCTTAGATCAACGGAATTTTAACAAATTAACTGTTTAATTTCATGGTGTGTATTTTTTTTCTTTTCTATTGCATGAGATTTTTTGTACAGATCTTAGATAATTTCGCGTCACTGATTTCAAATCTACAATCGGTTTCTCCTCTCGGTCAACAGTTTTTTGTTTGTTTGCTTTTTTGAAATTTAATATTATAGTTCAACGGAAGAATTTTTAAAAATTAATACGAGGGACAACTTAGTGTCCCCACTTCTCAGGAACATAGGAGGAAGGATGAAGGCAATAATGCATTTCAATGCAGATGTTAGGAAGAAGGCAATAATGCATTTCAGTTTATGACACGATAAGTTAATGTTATATGTTTATTGTTTTTAGTGCTATTTTCAAAGGAGCAGATAAGTGCATATACACATATACTTTCTTCATAAGCTTGCACATTCAGACAAAAACTAAGCTAAAATACCATGTTTAAAAAAATCTATGGCTTTCAGAATAAAGCTAATTGCAGATATGAATTCCCCACTCACAAATTAGGTAAAATTAAGTAATTGCATAAATGCAACAAAGAAATTGTTCCCCTGCATTGAAAGGACAGTTTCTTTTTTCAAAAAAAAAAAAAATAGCACAAATGGTTCATTGTTAGGATTAGTTTTGAAAAAACACAAGGTAGCTCTCTGTCTACCATAATACAGTACTAATATAAAAGTTTATAATTGGATTTGAAGTTAGGCATATTTCTTTTTTAAAGTGGTACGTAGTAGAAAGACCAATCCACTTTTTTCAGACAGTAGTTTTTTATACATTAACTATTACTTTTTCTCTGAAATTCTAGTTTTTTTAAATTTCTTATAGAGTTGGCATGTGTTCTTACCCCATCAGTGTGGTAAAGTTGGGTGGATGTCTTTTCAGGAATGTCATATTGTATACAACTAATCAATGCATATCTTGATTAAAATCTGATTGTTTCGAGGTCAAGCAGTTTGACTTCAAATTTAACAATAAAGTCGAATCACAAATTTACGACCAAATGCGATGTTCAAGCCTATAAAATAATTGCTAAAAATGTTGTGGAAAATACAGAAAATAATCGAAAAATTATTTGGAAAAAGATAAAGTTATCTTACGGTAAGCAAAACTGCAGAGCAAACACTAGAATTTGAACTGACAGTTTTAATTCATTCATGATTAGGGTAGAAATGTGAGAAAAACTGTTTGAAAACGGCTGTAAGCCGTTTGTTAAAAAAACGGTCATTTTTTAACAATATTTGGTTTTAAAGGAATAACAACGATATAAAGTCACAGCAAAACTGAAGATTCAATTTGAGTACTTTTTTCATTCCTTTACTGCTTTTCTTCTTAAAATAGATTGCGTCCTTCGCTAAAATTATAATAATTATTAGAGATCTAGAACTTTTAGACTTAGCTCATGATAAAAATATTTTAAATCATGAAACTGTTGTTCATTAATTATTTTCGTCATCTGCGAAAATGTCCAAATGTCCTGAATATTCAGGTAACAAGATTAGGGATAAAGCGTTTGCCTCCATTTTTTTCGACAGAGTGGTGGCAATTAAGATGCAAAACTCAAAAAGCTAGGCTAGAAAATGTGATATAATGGAATAGATGGTAAAAAATGTCTATAATTGCCATTGCAATATTATCTATCAATAGTGTTACAAATATATATTCATGTTGCAAGTGCAATCACAAAGCAAAGCTGTTATTTATGCATTTTTGACAAGCTACATGATAATATATATATATATATATATATATATATATATATATATATATATATATATATATATATATATATATATATATATATATATATATATATATATATATAGAGAGAGAGAGAGAGAGAGAGAGAGATATGCATATACATATGCATATATATATATATATATATATATATATATATATATATATATATATATATATATATATATATATATATATATATATATATATATATATATATATATATATATATATATATATATATATACTATATATATATATACTATATATATATATACTATATATATATATATACTATATATATAATCATGCTGTAATTTCCTAATTTTTTTAAACTATGCTTTTATCTATCTATAAATATGGACATGGTGCAATATAATGATAAGCCACGTATTTAAAATAAATGGGGAGAGCGGCTTTCGTTAAAATTACCGAGATTCTTTTGTAGGCAATTAGATTTTCCTGTGCCCTTTTTTTTAAATTAGAAACTCGTGAAGTGTCTACGTAGAAACATGATGATAAAGTACAGTTTGTTATAAAATGTCCCCTTTTGAAAAAAGAATTTAACTTGGCACAATATAGGCAAAATATTCTGAAAATTGATTTTTCCGCGACCACGACGAAAAAAGGTTATTTATTTTGCATGTATTGTCTGTTCCAATATTTGCTCAAATTTAAAGGAAACTTTCTATTTAATATGAATTTTAGTCAAACTGATACGCATAACTTTGTTTAGATGTGACAGGGGAATAGTGGTAAATGCATTTAATTTGAGCTCATAATTTTAAATACTAATACAATTTTCTTTATTTCTAATACTTTTTACAACTATTCAAATAAAGAAGCAAACAAATGAATTCATTTTATTCTGAAATTGAATTATTTAAGGTAATAAGTTGTTAACTTCGAAGGTAACTTTTTAAGTTGAATTCTTCTTATATATGAAGATTTTTGGGGAAGGGGTATGTTCATTGTTCTTAGTGTGGGCTATCATATTCAACTTTCACTCTTTCAGAGAATGTATTTTCCAATTACAAAATAATTGGAAACCAAGTAATAGTAAAGTAATAGTAAAACCATGTAAATTAAGTAGTAAATTAATTACCAAGAAACAATATTACTCAAAAAATATATTTATATTTTGACCAACGTGAAATTAACTTTCGTGAAAAAAATTATCATGCTTTTATCTTTTATATATATATATATATATATATATATATATATATATATATATATATATATATATATATATATATATATATATATATATATATATATATATATATATATATATATATATATATATATATATATATATATATATATCTTAAAATTGTTTTACCTACCATGTTGAAACGTATCAAACGTATCTATCTCAATTGGGCAATTATGCACATTTTTTAGAAAATTCTTAATACATTGAGTATTATTTACCAACTACCCTACGAGTTAATTATGCATGTAATGCCAAAAAAGTGAAAAATTTAGGAATTAGAAACGCGTTATAGTATATGTGGAATTGAATTTTTTTTTTTTTGCCAGATTATTAATTAGTAAATATACTTCCTGCTTGATTCTTTGAGTCTATGTTCATTAAAATGTCAACGTTTTTCAGTTTTTTTCTGAAGTTAGAAGAATCGAAAGGAATCATTCTCGCTTGAAGTGAAATGTCGTTTATATTACGTATATTGCATACTAAACTTCAACTCTGGTCATAAAAATCGCAACGGAATTAGACAAGAACAGTAAAATGACAGCGCTGGATTCATAGCTCTGAACTAGATGAGAGCTACATTCAGACTTCACTCCTGTTGAGTTTGGTGGAAGGTCATGGCTCTACTTTCATGCATTTCATCTCATTTTTAATACATTCTTAAAGTACAATGAAGGCAGGAGAT
This sequence comes from Parasteatoda tepidariorum, assembly GCF_982258835.1. Lineage (NCBI taxonomy): Eukaryota > Metazoa > Arthropoda > Arachnida > Araneae > Theridiidae > Parasteatoda > Parasteatoda tepidariorum. The sequence goes on from NC_141766.1 coordinate 60,899,367, forward strand.
CTTGAACGAAGCTCAACCCATCAGATCTCATTTATTTTGGTATATGTTTAACCTTCATATGACCTTTGGAATATGCTTCAAAGAAAATAGTGTAACAGCCAGCGAAGAAAAAGACGTTCGGACTCATTTTTTTTTCTGAAAAAGAAATAAGTGAGTAGGGAATTATCCTTTAGTAACCATTTAGATTTTTCTTTGAGAAACATGAATAACGCTTTAGGGATGCATGCATGAATGTGTATTGAATATCGCGATGTATGGACATTTTTATTGTGAAGAAATGTGCTTTTGTCGCAAGACGATATTCAATAAAAGATTTTCCCTTATCACCCATGAGAAAAAATATTTATATACCTTTAAACATATTTTTTAAACTTTTTTCATTATTTTGTATTAATTTAGGTCAAGAGAAGTGAAAATGTTAGATTTAGCATCTTAATAATTTATGGTAATAAAATACTCCATGAAACACAGATGTCTTTTTCTGCTTTAAAGATAAAATCACCCCAATACGGCTCACTTCCAAACAGTAATTTTTTTTATATTTGAACTTATTTGTATTTTTTTTTTTCAGATTTACGAGAAAGTTACTCCTCATTGAGAAATCTTTAATTCAAAAAATCAATTACAGATAAACTTTTGAATATGAATGAAAAAAAATTTCTTTTCAAACTACTCTTCTTTGATTTATATTTTGGTACAAATTTAATTATGAAATTAATTGGTTCAAATTTAATACCAAAATATAACTTTGCTTGAAATTAGAGCACCAGAAGAAAAATATATAACAGGGACACTGGTATTCAATCTGCGCCAAAGAGATAGTATTTTTGACGCTAATGATAATTATTCTTAACCATGGGAACCACATTGTTTAATAAAAATAATATTCGTTATTAATATCATATTCCTATTTTATTAAAATGAGCATAAAAGCAACTCCACTGCCTGCTTACTTCAATGATCAACCAAAACAGTGTTAAAATTCCAGATGAATGGGATAGGCGTCACTTCGCCACCCAGGTGCCCAATAAAATCAAAACACTAGGACTAGGATTTTATTAAAATGGCATATGCCTATTTCTAAAGCACTCGACTAAATAAACGATTTCAAATTAGTAAAAAAATCTTTATGACTTCGCTGCTATGCATCTTTATGAACAGGATAAAAAAAAAATAAAGTATTTTCATTATTTCCAAACTATTTAAAATTATAAAAGTGAGTATGAAAGAGACATCGGAGTACTAGAACAAATATATATCACATTTTAAAAAAAAATTCAGTCAAAATTTTGCGTAGTTATTTAAGTAGATTAAAAACTTTATTGCTATATTATTTATTCTTTATAGGTGATACACTGAGTTTTTTTAATTAGATATTATATGCTTGCTAATAATCCTTTTATTAATTTTTCACTCATCTTTTAAGTTAACTAAAATCCTTTTAAAGTACAATCATTTAATGTAAATTATAAGATATTTGATTGCTTAATTTTATTGTTCAAACATTTTTATTACTTCATGACATATATAGGTCCAATGAAATATTTCTCTGATTTGTCTTTATGAAACTTGAAGTGTAAGTCAAAGCATTTTTTTTATCCTAATAGCATAAAATGGCAATATGTTATTCAAACATCTTATGACGCAGAAATTTTCGAACCTAACTTCCAACAAATAAATGAAGAAATTTTTACTGTTTTTCCAATTCAAAAAAATAAATTCCTTCATACCAAATAGCAACTATAAAAAGGTGAATTTCATCAAAACGGAAAAAAGTCTCTCTATTTATATATTTTTAACAGTTGGGACTGCTGGCATTATCAGAGTTTTGCCCTTGTATTGAAACGTTTCATACCGATTAAACCTATTATCTGGAGTTCCCACCATCTGGAAATTTTTTTTAAATATCTAGTAAAAGGAATATAAATTTAAATGTTTTAAGCTAGCGATGAATTTTTGATTTGTAGGAAATATATACGAATTAAAAAAAAATATATATATATCTCAGGTATAATTTTGAAATTATCAAATGAAAGCTAAATTTAGGCATTTTTCAATAGTCTTGGAAAATCTAGGCTACCACTAATCTATTTTTCTCCAGGTCATAGATACCCTGCTATTATGAGAACGAAACAAAACACTATAACCAATTTCTGATCAAAACTGTGTAATAATTATATGTAAATAGTATTAAATAGCACACTACTGCTAAAAACACATATCAAACAAGTAATTTCAAAATATTTTATTTTTACATTATATAAGCAAAACATACTTACCAACTTCTGTCACTTTTGACGCTCGATTCTTCACAAATTTTTAAAGTCGTAACTGACTTCAGCATTTCAATTAACCTTTTAAAATTTTGATTTTAAATGATAAAGATCAACACGATACACGTTTTCTGCACAATATAAGTATCACTTAATTATATACCTCTTAATAAATCCCGATTTTACCAAAGATTTTTATTTGAATATTTAGAGTGGTAGTAAATTTTTTCTTTTTTTTTATTAAGTTAAAAAATTTAATTTAATATAATTTTGTCCACCACGACCTAAAAAAACTTCATATATATGAAACCTATTAATTGTGCTGATAAGCTTTTATTGCCATTATAAGCTTATTCCTTCATGACTTTTGAGCAGAGAACAAACCAGTATAAGATTAATTGGTTGGTGGCGTTACGTATCCAGTACCAGATAAGCTTTTTTAAGTGCAAGCAGAATTGAACAAATTGTATGTGTTACATAATGTACTTCATAACTTTTTCATATCCATCAATTTTAACATTTTTACATCTTATCGGGATCAACGTTAATTTCTCAACATAGTTAAAAATTTTGGTGATAAAAAATCTTTTATATTGCAATAATGCAAATAACTTAAATACAAATGATTTTCATCATGAATTGTGAAACTGCTCTGAAAAAATAAAACTATTTAACTAAACAATTCATTAAATCATTATAATACTTATATATGGCTTAAAATACTTCCTTTTAGAAAATATTAGAAAATTTCAGAAAATATTAGAAAATTTTCTTATGATAATCGTACATAATTCTTACATTTAAAATTTCAATTTCAAATGACAAATTTTCCATTGTTTAAACAAACAAGTAGTATTTCTATTACATGGAGCAGAAGCAAATTTAATTTTTTATATTTTATAAAATTATAATCGTAAGAGTTTGCTACGAATGAAAAGCATGTTTAGAAATTTTTGCTTTAATATTTAATTTTGTATTAAATAAATATAAGCTTAGTACATTTCGAAATTCAAATTCATAAATATATATATATATATATATATACATAAATACATAATTTCAAAATTTTTTTTGAAAAAAATATCAACAAAAAGGAGTAAAATATGGCAAATATTCAAAAAAAAAAAAAAAAACATTGTGTAAAGACGTCTATTTATACTTAATACCACTTTAAACTATTTTCTACATAATAGATAATAAACGTAAAATAATGAGCAAAATAAATATAAAAATGTTAACATCTCAAAATTCAGAGTGGTGAATTGTTATTGTGATAGTCAGAATAGAGCATTATCTGCTAGATGAGATATTTCATATCTTGCTTTACCTTAACACGTTGAACGCCACGTTAATTTTACATGGCTTGCCCATCACCCACATCAAGAAGTCTCCACACGGTCCTTTATAAGTAGTCCGAGCAGACTGCTTAAAAAGTGAACCAGTTGTGCGCATGAACCCAAAACCTTTTATGAAAGTAATTGAGAGAAATTTATCATATATATTTGAGAACTGAATCTGTAGTGGTTGTCAAGTGAATAAGGCAAACCAATAATATTCATGAATAAAACAAATTTTCAGACATATATTTGCTACCACGTTCTTATTTTAACTAAATTTTTTATTAAATGACTCGTTCGGAAAGTGGATATCCTTTACAGTGGTCTGATCGGACTACCTATAAAAAATCGTGTGGAGGCTTTCAGTTATAGGAGGCGTTGGCTTGCCCTTCTGGCCAAACTGTAATTAGGTACAAACTAAAATCGCAAATATTAGGTATTAGACACATTTTGCTAGTTTTAAAAGGTTTAGCATGACATATATGAAAAAAGTGGTGAATTATATAAGACTACGAATTGCTTAAAAATTGTGATGGATAAAAATCTACTAAATTGAGTTTATTAAACCAAAAATTACAATAATTAAGTAAATTTTGAATAAATTTTCTGCAATTCCATAAAAGAGTGTAAATTTTATAGTTCTATATCATGTTATACGCTGTCAGCCAGCTGTTTTTCGCGGCCTATGTGAAAGGTCAGTGTCAACCAGCGGTGGCAGATACAGCCTAAATGTAATTTCAGCGTCAGCCACCGGTGGTTGACGCGGACTAAATGGAAAGTCCAGTGTCAGCCACCGATGGCTGACGCGGCGCTCAACGTGTTAAGGAGTGAAGAAATACCCTGACTACCATCTCTTATGAACAGTTATTACATGTTTATACATGACAATCTTGAAATAGTTGTTAATTAGTTTTGGTATTTAAAGCGATTCCATTCTTACCGGAAATAAGCTAGAGAGGTAGTATCTTCTATCAATTATTTAATCTTTTCCGGTGTTTGAACACCCATGGATAACTACGCATAACCTTATAATCTTTGAACGCTTACTAGACATGACTTTCAATTATGTTTTTTAGATAGTAAGAAAATATTGACCACTTCCGAATTTTAAAAATGTATTGTAAAAAAAAATCTTGAGAAAAAATTACTTTTTTAATATTTTTTTTTTTATGTAGCAAATAATGAAATGTATACTATACTTACTAATAGTTCCTAACTTATTATAATGTTATTTATGCATTTCGGTTTTTATTGATTTCACTTCTTGTGAATAAGTTTGTTTCCCAATTATTACAACACATAAAAAGTGATAAAATTCCATAGAAAATTATACAAATTGCATTAAAGCACCTTTTTTTTCACTTATACAGAAGTTTATTCCTGCTAGTTCGATTATGATGATTTCTAATTTGAAATTGGCTTTGCTACTAAAGCTACAAAAGCTTCTTAAACTGAAAATTTTTGTCGAATTTTCAAGTTCAAAAAAGTTATATGTAACAAGGGGTCGCATGAATGTTGCGATAAATTTCTGAAGTAGTTGGAGCATATCATCAGGATAAAAATTGCAAAGGAAACCATGAACGTGGCTAGGGTTGCTCCCCAAATATGACCTTTTCAGATGCGCACGAAGAATCAGTTCAAAATAAGGGAGTGCACCCCTTGCGGCGTACGATGTCTCGGGTTCCTATACAATTTTAATCAGGATGATGTGCCCTTACTCCATCAGAAGTTATGTATAACGTTCGTAAACTTGCGCATTTGAACAGTCAAAATAAAATAAACATTTCATTTAATAAAACTGTAGCTTGGAGAAAGATTACAAATTTAAAATCACAGATACAAATATTTCAAAGATCTGGTTAAAAAAAATCTCTCGCAGTGGAAAACAACAAAAAAAAATTATATCCCCAGTGTTATCCTCCTCAAATGTTGAAATTACGAATTTCTGTTTTCAACAATTAGATTAATAATGCTTACTTTTCCCTATTCTGTTAAGGTACAGTTTAGTAATTATTTTCATAATGTTTCAAGATTTATTCAATGACTCTTTGTTTTGACAGTTCTTCTAGTTATTTTTACCAACACATTGGGTCCCATCTCACTTATTATTAAATGATAATCCATAATTTTGATAGAATAATTGTTATTTTTGTTATAAATGTCCAAAATTTCCATCTTCACTAATTAATTTTTGAATGATTTCGTCTACCAGGACATACATACAAGACCTCGTGAAGTCGCAAAAGAATACAAATTCTGCTAAATACCACAATTTTAGTACTTATTTATGAAAACAATACACCAGTATTCCCAATTCGATGCATAGAGCAGACGTACGCAATTCACTGATATGCAATTCATTGGCAAGATATGTAATATACAAATATATTTGATCCAAAGGCATTAATGTTATTATCTTAAAGAGAAGTAAAATAAAATGCTAATAATGAGCACTTTTTATTTTTTATAAGAAGAAACTGTCAGTCTCAAATGATTTAAATTACTTGGATTTTTTTCGAAGAAAAAAGCGAAAAATTCATAAAAAAATTTAAAAATTTATATCAAGAACATACGGTAATATCACCATAATTAAACATTTCTAAATGCTAATTATAAAAAAATGCAATAGGTAATGGAATAAAAATTGCGTATATTTCTTTTCAGGTTGCAATGAACAGATTTTTTGTTTAATTAAAGCAACTCACATGTGGTGGTTATCTTAGCATCAGCCCCGCCAGGGGCTCTAACTAATTCATTTGAGTGGGAATAACTAATAAATCGCCGAAGCGCAAATGAATGGTGAAAGTTGGGGTTCAGTAACATTTACTGAGTGAAAATTAAAATAAAGTAGCGGGATTAAACAAACAAATTTAAGAGAGAGAAGAGGTTTTTGTGGCAGACTGCCTCGCCTCCCCCCGAGGTATTAAACCCGAGCTTCTCAGGTGCACAGTAGCCACATAGCCTCAGAGGAAATGAAAAATGCATGATAATAAATGCCAAAAAATATATACAAGTATTTACAATTATTTACAAAATTTACGGGACAAAGCTCCATCGGATAGGAAAAAGGCGGTGGCCGGGCTATATTTTATATTGTCTTTGATGAGTTCAAAATTAAAATTTTTAAAGTAGTTGCATGTATCACAAGAGAGTACATCTCTGAAGAAACTTGCACATAGTTCAGCTGTATGCTCATCTATTTTGTTGATTTTTAAATCTCTTCTTAGATCTTTCCTTCTCATGGATCTGGGGGCTCCAGTTCCTATTTATTTTGAGCACTTTCTTCTTTTGAGTAGTAGTGGTTGTGGTCCATGCCGGGACTGCGTAGCTGATGATCGGCCGAATGCATTGGAGGTACAGCGTTCGTTTTGTTTTGAGTGCAAGTTTTGAGTTATAGTTCAATATTGGTTTCAGAGCTCCATAGGCTCCTAACGCTTTGCTTAGAATATTATCAATATGGGAGTTCCAGTTTAAAGTACTAGTAAGAGTGACGCCTAGGTAGGTGGCTTTTCGATCTAGTGGTATTGTATCATTGAAGAGAGTAATATTTGGATAAATGACTTTCTTTTTGCTTGATTTTCCAATAATTAGTAGTGACTTTCCACTTTTTGTGTTCTTTTGTGTCCTTTTGTGTTCCTTTTGTGTTGTTAGAGTAATATTGAACTTTGTGTTCTTTTGAAAAAAGTAAAGCTTGGTTTTTGAAAATCATGAACTGGAAATACACAATATTAACCGAGTAAAAGCAATCGGCAGATTTAAACATCTTTCTGAAGTTATATCCCCTCTATCATGTTTCTTTTTTATTTGGGATAGAACTTTAAGGTTAGCGGTCTATGCGGTGACTGTTATGCTGTGTAATACTTAGAAATGCCAACTTGATATATTTTGTGAGGATTTTTTTTTAAGTGGTCGAAAAATTAACGTTTTAATTTTAATTTAATCATCTGAGAAAAAAAAAACTAATTTTAAGCATTACTACGATAAAAAAAAAGTTACATAGACGTATAAACTGCTACAGTTCTGTAAGTTATTTTGGGTATCAGTTTTAAAAATCAAATAAAATTCTTTATAAACTATTTTGCAGAAAGTGAAGCATTTGGTGTTCGTTCGTTGTAATGGAACTGGGCGTCTGAGGCCTTGCGGCCCTTTTCCCGTTCATCCTGAAATTAAACTAAGAAACATACATGACAAATTTAAAGTTTGGGGAGCCAAATGGAGTTCTTGAGAGAATAAAAGTGGCACTTTGTCATTTTTAGGCAATAACAGAAGCATTTGGTGAACCGGCCTACTCCATTGGTCTATAAAATGCTATTATATAAAGAGTGGTAGTTATTCCATGATTGTTTATTAAACTTTGCTACTTATTACTGCAGATTTATCACGGTGTGTAGTTATGTTTTAATATCCTTAGCAAAAAGTAAGAATAAAAAAAAGAAATGCGTTATTTGTTCATATATTGGTTGAAGGAAAAAAAACTGGCAGATTTTCTACTCAAGTTGCTGAAGTGATTTAAAACAAAAGTGAGTATAAATAAGTTGCACTTCGGAATCATTAAATGTCGAAAATATATGAAAGTTTTTCTTTTTTTGCACTCGCAAATATCAGTGATAAGTATACCTGCGAAATTTTAATTTTTTCAAGGAAGATATACCCAAGTGTTAGTAAAATTAAAATTAGAAAACAGTTATAAGCAGAAATATATTTTTTCTTATTTTGTAAGAGCTTAAATGAATTCAATTTTTTTAAGAGATATTTTAAAGTATTGAACACCTGACTTAAGAATGCTAATTAGTTTTGCTTTATAAATTTGATAATCAATTACTTTAAATCACAAAAATAAAATTCCCTTATTGGGTTGATCATTGAAGAAAATATCAATTTATGACTATAAATTGATATTTTCTTCAATTGGTGATAATACTGCATATTTTTTAATACAAGTTATTTTATCTGCAGCCATTCTTCTGTAAAAATTTAATTTTTCAACTAATTGAGTTTTCAATAAATTGATTCGCATAAGATTGTATTTAATTGTTAACTACAGCTAAACTTAAGTTATTAAAACTGATTTCGTTCTAATATTTATGAACGACTTTTGAATTGATTTGATATTTATGAATTATATATTATATGAAATCATCATCTAACCATGGCACAAAGAATTAAATGAACAAATTTAAATTGTAAAAGTACCTGCCCTAGATTATAATTAGTGACCACAGCGTCTTTTTAAAAAGTGGTTGCTAATTTCTGCTTACTCTCAACAAAATATCTAAATTTTAGCTATCGCACAATTTTTGAACCTACATTATTACCATAGACGTAACTTTTTATTTTTCTTATTATTACTATGCCAAAAATATTCGAGACTGAAGACACCCAAAATATTATGTTTAAAGCTAAAATTATTATAGTTAATGAAAATATATTGCAGTTTACTACAAAAAAATAATAATAATAATTGCATTGTAGCATCAAATTATGAGGCTCGCAAGGAAACTAAGATAATTTCTTAATTGATTTAAAATATATAACAAATAACAAATCTAAAAAACATGGTATGTCACATATTCCAAATTGTGTAGCTCCCAATTTCACGCATTCTTATGAAAGATTTTTGTCAGTGATAGCAAAAAGCATGTTCAATGTTTGAGTATTCAGTATATAGTTTTGACCACTATAAAGTATAAGTAATTCAGACATGTTTGTTGTGCACAGAAAAAAAGACCAAAACATCTTGAATAACTTTTAATGTAATTATTGAATGTTCATGTACTAGGACTCAATTTTAATGGCTCATATTTATTATTCCAAATATACTCATTAGTTAGTTCAGACGATATTTTAAGTTAAAAGATAAGACACAAAAACGCGCTTTCTCAGAATAAAGATACCTTTTTTTTCAAAGGATTAATTTCCTGACTCTCAAAACACAGAGGGTTAGGGTAGTCGAAATCTGGAGAATAAGATCCCAATAATTAGGTCAGGTGAGAGGTCGAAAGTTTGGACTACTTAATGTTAATTATACTTATTGCGTATTTCGTCATATCTCGAAATTTATTCAGCGAATTGAAAACTTTTGGCACACAATTATGAAATTCGTTTCTTCCAAAGATCATCCCATACAAAAAATAATAAATAATTTTTACCAATTTTACAAGAAAGCATTTTGAAAAACTAACATTCATCGAAAAAAATATCAGCGTGATTACATCCCATATTATTATTGCTGTCAATCTAAAATTGCTTCATTTCGATGTCTAAATAATTGGAAAATAAATAAAATGAATCGAATATGAAAGGGGCCCAGAAAATACTCATTAATAAACGAGAAAAATGAGAGATAATTTTTAATTCATTTTGTAATTTAAAATAAATTCCGATTGTATAAAACCCAATTTTCAATATAAAATCGCGTGAAAAATGATCTTATTTGAAAAGTGTTATACAAAGTGAGCTATAACTATGACTTAAAATAAACCCGATAAAAGTGTGCATAATTTCATATCTATATAAAAGCTTTTGCTCCAAATAATTTCGCGTGAATTGCATTACCAGGATTCCCACAGTCTGGAAATTTTTTTTAAAGTAGTTGCATAAGTGAAATAAATCTACATGATTTAAGCTACCAATACATTTTTAACTTAAAGTAAAAATTTATGGGAGCAAAAAAAAAAAAAATACACCAGGAGTAATTTCGTAATTCTTAAATAAAAACGAAATTTAAGCATTTACCAGTAGTCTTAAATCATAGCTTATGTTTTCCAGGTCGTGGGAACCCTGTTTGCGTAGTTTCAAACTTTTAAGCACTTGGCTTAAAGTTTTATTGTTATATTTAAAGTTGTAGGAATTTGTAAACTTTTTATTCATTCCCCGCATTTATTGATTTAATTTAAAACAAGTTTGTCATCCCTTGCATCTAAATAAATAAAACATATATAAAAATATATGATAATCTCAAGTGCTTTAACTTTTGCAAAATACACAGCATAGTTCTGCCTATAATTGTAATTAACTTTTCCTTTTCTTACCTCAAGGAAAATTTATCCTCCGAAAGATTAAAAACTAGTAGGTTTGCCTTTATTCACCAATAGAAATGTAAACAACAAAATCATGTAAAGGGTACTATCTTACTTTTTAATAACTGTCAATAACGAGACTAAAGATATTTGGAAATAACTCTTTCTACATGTTATAATTTTTTATTGAAGTCCGAATTATCAAATTTTAATAATGTAAAAAATGCTATTATTCAACTTTCTTCTAAGCAAATTTCTATCAAGGAAAAACTTATTTTGCCACAGGCTTATCTTTTTAATACCTGCAAGTTAAATGAATCATTAATTTCAGGATTAATACACTGTAAAAAATTTAAGAAGCTAATTTTGATTCGATAAAAATGTTTCTGAAAATCTCAGAAAACTTCTTTTAATACCATGCTTCCAAAGAATTGAGAAGAATTTCTGTTACTTTCAAAAGTAGGAAACTGAATTGCATTAACTCTAAATCAATTTCATAATGTGGCGTAGCTACCACTACAACTATTTAATTACAATTCACTAGTATATAAGACATGTTAACTCAAAAGTAAACGGAGGTACCTTTCGATTGATGACGGGGGACATGGTTGGTAGCCTAGACCCACAAGAGCTTTCCGAAATGTTAAAAAGCGCTTATGGGAAACGCTTCAAAATATTAAGAAAAGAAATCTAAAACTACAAGAAGAGATTCAAAATATTTCTGAGGTACAGCGAAATGTTTCTAAATATTGTAGAAAGAGGTTTTTAAAAATTACATGCACTGTAGCTGCCCAATATATTCAGAAACGTTTCTGTAATGTTTACTGCGTATATTTAACATAACATGATCACTTCTATTAAACGCAGATAGCCAGAAAAAAAGAGGTAGGAATGTACTTAATTTTTATTTGAAGAAAGAAAATCTTACTAATGTTTTTTATTATATTTTGTTAATCAGGGATCAGACTTACTTCACCGAGAGGGTAGATAGATAAACGTAATGAGTAACTTTTAAAATCGTGCTACTACTTTTGTAAATTCGAGGATATATAAACTTCACAGTATGATTCAAAAGGTTGGCGCAATGAATTACTTCCTGCGTGATGCTTTAAGTAAAACTGATTCCATTATTACCAAAAATTGGCGACCTATCATTTTTACGCCAAGTGTTCATTTGTCTTTATAAACTCAAGGATATTGCTAGAATTTTATGAAATTTAGTTTCAGGAGCTATTTTCGCATGAATGCAATAAAAAAATTATATGTCTCAAATTCATATGTACATCGTATGTAGTTACATTTGTTTACATAAAAATGATACTGGTTAGAAGTTAGTATCGAATAAATTATTCCATTAATGTATGAAGACACATGTCTTATTATAACCATTTATTTATTCGGGTCCTGTCATAGAGTAATAATTACCGTAAAACTCTCTCTGAATCACTCTAAATAAATATATATTAGTGTAAAAATTACGGTGTAATATTTTAAGGTAAAAATGAATTTTACAGTTAAATGGATTTTACGGATGATGACCAAAAGTGCTAGTACTTTATAAGAAATTTTTTTGCAGTGTGGGTGGTCACAACTGGAAAACATTGAAGAAAACGTAGAGAAAAATTGAAGAAAAAATTGTTTTTGCAAATCCTTACCAACCATAATATAAATATAAATTGAAGGAAAAGTAGCTAATAGCTAAAACCGTTCACTTTAATTTCCAAAATTAAAATTTCAAGCGGCCTTATGAAAAAGTTGTCACAACTTTTAAAATTTTTACCGTTTTTGGCCACCTTGAAAACGAGTATTTGTGCTGCTTTTGAAATAAAATAAAAGCTGTAATTTAAATATTTTGTTTTCTGTACAAATAAATTATTTACCACATTTTAACTTTTGTCAGGGAGCTGATATCAATTTCTACTTTGGTTGTATAAACTTATAAGAGCTTCAATAATGCGGTTAACGTTAATGTGGTATCTCAGAAAGGAAAAATCCTAACGTAAATTTATTAAAACTATATTTGTGGGAACCCTGCAAACTAAATGTAATTTCAGCTCCTTAAAAATAAAGAGTTATGATTAAAAACTTACATTAAAGGTTTCTAAATAAAATCACATATTGAAAGCTGGCCTGTTTATAATTTAGGTCAAAGTAAATGGGTTTTTATTTTAGCTGTAGAGTTTATTTCATAAGAATATGTGACTAAACACATATTTGTTACATATTATTACACATAAAATAAATTTTATTAATTATTTGATGTTTTTTATATCATTGAATTTGTTATAAACAGATTTTGTCATGTGTTGGGTACAGTATTTCATTCGAATTTATGTGAAATTTGTTAATTTTTTTCAGAGACAAAATAAATTGTTATAATAATATTAGAAATACTATTTCTCAGATACTATAAACCAATTCAGTTCAAATTTTAGCTTTTAAATACAAGCTACATAATTAAAAAATATAAAATTTAGTCTCATACCCAATTCAAATTTTTTGATATTTATTAAATTGAATAAAAAGAAGAAAAAAAATATTTTTACAGGAAATTATCCTGATTTTTATATTTATTCCTTGATTTTTTAATTCAAGCAATAATTTCCTGGCATAAAGATAAAAGCAATTAAATTAAAAATAAAGGGGGATATTAGACAATCTCCTGATTAATATACCTGAATTTATTGTCTAAATGGCTTCTTATTATATCGTCTAAGTTGTGCCGACTAGAAATATTTCAGCAATCAAAAATCAGAAGTCAGCAACAATGTTTCAAAAGGCTTGGGTCTGATTTTGTAACTTAAATTACTGTCTCAACTAAGTAATTAGCATATTTTAGCTGAACTCAAAGAACCCTATAAGTTGTATTTAATTATATAAACATTTTACTTAAACTTACTATTAAGGTTTATTATCATTTACATATTTATGAATTTCAGGGAATTGACTAAACTTACCTATGCTATACGTTGTAATAGTCATTGCTAAAGAAAATTAATGCTACATGACAAAAAAGTGTCATCACATATTCTCCTGCTTCTGATTTAAAAAGTTAACATTGACTTTTTTAATCAGAAAAATAAATTCCTCAGTATAAAATTAATTTTACTCCAAATTAATTTTATGTAACATATTCAAAATACATTTTTATTTTAAAATACATTTCAAGGTTATCTAATTTGTATCTCCAATATATTAATATTATTTATATTAATATTATTTAATAGGTGTATAGTATTTTGATCAGTTAAAATTGAAAATAACAATTTTATCAAAATATGTTGTTGAAAAAATTTCTTAGTGTAAAATTAATTTCACTCAACTTTAGCATGATAATCAAATTATATTTCATTTGCAAGTAATACTATTTATCACTTATTATTAACCTTTTGACTCAGATGGTACACCAGTGTCCCTTATATATGTTTTTTTTTTACTCTTTAATTGCAAGAAAAAATATATTTTGGTATTTTCTATAATAATAAGAAAACAGTCTAATAGAAATGGAAAAACTTTGTTAGATTATTGGAATTACATTTGTACTGAAATAAAATATCCTAAAAAAGTAGTTGAATTTTTTTTATTCATATTCAAAAATTTGTCAATAATTGATTTTGTAAATTACCGAAATTTAAATGACGAATAATTGTTTATTTTAGATAACTGAAAATAAATGCAAATTTGAAAAATTATTGTTTGGAAGTAAGCGTGTTAGGAAGATTTTATCATTAACGTAGAAAAAAACATCAATGTTTCATGCTGTATTTCATAACTATTGATTATTAAAATAATAAATAGAATAGTTTTCACCTATTTTGACCTAAACTAATACAGAATGATTAAATAAGTCTGAAAAATGTGTTCAATAAAAATTCTTCGTCTAAGAGTTAATAATATTTTGCATTTCTATCATTTAAATAAAATGATTCGATTTTAAATAAATATTAAATACCTAAATAGTTTTAAAATAACAGTAAGGCTTACATTATGGTGTGATTATTAATGTTATACTTAAACAAAAGCAGATAATATTTTTAACATTAAATAGTTGTAAGAGAACATCTCCCGAAAAGAAATTGAGTTTAAAATGATTTCAATAATAGGTACAAATCAGAAATTCTTAAAGATAATTTCAAATAAAGCTGAATGCATTGCAAAGGGAACTAAACAGTTAAAGCGAAGCATCTGTCGCATGCTATTATCAAATATCAATATTATAAACAGATATGTGACGAAATTCCCTTCATTCCTTACAGATAATGTTACCTGTTAACAGAATTGAAACATCTGTTATGTTTTAAACTGATTTTATTTACATTCTTTGTTCTGCTTATTTACTGCATCAAAATAATAACTCTCTTTATTGCAAAAGCACATTTTGTGTCTTTCAAAAATATCACTTTCAAAATATGTTCTTTTCTCGTGCGATTCAGAGTATAAATGTGAAATTAATTCTATCTTTGAAGTGTAATATAAAATTATATTATTCTTAAACATACCGTTAAAGACAATTTCTAGTATCATATTAATTAATTTTAAAAAAGAAAAAATGTATTTATTCATTTATAAACACATTTTTAAAAATAAAGATAAATATTTCTGCAGATAAAATAAATATTTCTTCTTTTATATAAAGCGGGAAAAAAAAGTAAAACTAATATTTATAAAATTTGATTAGTCCTTGAAATAGCTATTGGATACATTATTTTTTACTTTCAGAAAGCACATCTTTATTTCAACCAATGTTGTCAAATAATCATTTATTTAATCAAATTATATTCATTTCTAAGTATTACAATTTATCACGCATTATTAATAATATTTCGAATTTCTATCATTTAGTTGTAATAATTTTAATTTAAATTAATACTAAATACCTGTATTGTTTTGAAATTAAAGGTAAGACTTACATTATGGCCTACTTATAAATGCTTTACTTAAAAAAGAAATTACCATATTTTCGAAAATGACTTGCATTATAATGATTATACGATTAGCAGAACATTGGGCATGTCAGTAAAAATTGTTGTATTATTTCTAAATGAATCGTTGAAAAGAATATTTTATCTTCATAATTATTTAAAAAAAAATTTTTTTTTTTATTTATAAATTCCTTTTTAAAAATAAAAAAAAAATTCTGTCGTTAATGTTTAAAAAATCTGCTATATAAGGCATAAAAAATATTTTTAAAGCAAAAGTAATATTAAATAGATTTGATTCATCCTAGAAATAGATATTGGGTACATTATTTTTTACATCCACAAAGGGCGTCTTTATTTCTACCAATGTTCATTTCATTATGAAATAATTTTAGATTAATAACTCACTGCTAAAGAGAATTTTATTTATATATATATATATAAATATATATATATATATATATATATATATATATATATATATATATATATATATATATATATATATATATATATATATATATATATATATATATATATATATATATATATATATATATATATATATATATATATATATATATATATATATATATATATATATATATATATATATATATATATATATATATATATATATATATATATAATTTTTCTAAAACAACTTATAGTTCAGAAATGACAAAATGGAAAATTGAGTGCGAAATATAAGGGAAATATTAAAAGCGAATAATTAGAATTATAAGAGCAAACACAAACATAGAACCGAAAACAAAAATATAAAAGAATAAAATCAATAGCAACAGAAATATAAGAATGAAATTGAATATTGAAAAAGAAATTCCAATATTAAATATTGAGAAATTATACATTATCACTTCATTTGAGTTTTAAAATGATATTTAAAATAAAGTTTTAAAATAAACTTTGCAGTCCAATGTTTCACATGATAGATTTATCAATCAATGCGACATAGTATATTATATTATGTATTTTGCACAGTACATAAATTATAGGGATTATAGATTATTTATCTTAACTAACATTATTTTAGCTTAAATCTACCAATGATTCCTTAAGATATTCTATCACTAAAGCATTAAAAAATCACAGCGAGTTGCTCGCGAAAGTAATTATATCTTACAATTTAAACTATTTGTTAAATCAACGAATTTAGAAACTTTGCAAATGGTTTAAAATTAATGTACATTTTAAAATGTATGTAATTAATATTATAATTCCATAACACAATAAGTTCATCACCTTGTATACCAAATGTTTACCTAGTACATTACTATTCACAGCATATCGAAAATTTCACTAATATTTAAATCAAAGAAAATATTTCAAAAACTGAGAGAAAATGTTGTTAATTCGAACTATTATATGCTACACAATGTATTCTCGTTATTCATATGTCCAAAAAAATTTTTTTAGTTAAATAATGTATATAAGAACTAAACTCAGTATTTAAACGAAGAATAAAATACTAAAGATAATTTTATGTAAACTACAGTTCAAATTCGATAATTTTAAAATTGTTGTGGCTAAAATGTATCCGAAAAGTAGCATATAAAAGCGTAATGTTTTAGTATTTATGCGTAAAACGGATTGATAAGCTGTGAAACATAATGTCAAGAGCTTTTAAATTAGAAAGAATTGAATTAGACAAAAATATTATCAAATATTTAATCACTTGCAATACGTTCAAATAAAAATTGTGTCTGCTGGTGTTAGGTTAGCATACGCAGGCAATTTTTCTTTTTAATAAACAACATTATTTTAGATATTTGTCAACTAATTTTTTCTTTTGAAAAATAAAAGTGTCACAAAATGTATATTTAGTAAAAGAAATATCATTCTAGAGACATGCATTTTTGAATACATTCTATAAAAATAACGTCCGGTGCTGTTTTCGTCTTTTCTATTTTTCATTATTTTATATATATATATCAACTAATTAATTCTTTTGCATAATAAAAAAATCACTAATGTTACATTCAGTAAAAGCGATAAAGATATATTTGATAATAATTCCACTTTTCCAAAATTATAAATTTTAAAAAGTACTCAATTATATATATAATTTCTTTTGTATTCTCATTTTTCCAAATATCATTTAAAGTTTAAATCTAATTGATGTTATGCTGCTGTCAATGATTTAATGCAAAATAATAATATTTTAAATGTTTTATTGATAATGAATAGATGGTTACGTTTCGTTAAATACAAAAAATATAGACAATATAGTATTATCAATATACACATCAAAATAGAGTGTGAATAATATCATTCCGTTAAAAAATTTAAAAAAAATTCTAATAGTTAAAATAAGTAATTTCTTTTAAACTCACCGTGTGTAGAATTTATTTTCAATTTCCATTGATTTTCACACATTTGCCCCACAGTTAGCATAAAATAAGTCGAAATCTTAATATTGTTTAAAAGAATTGTTGGATTTCAACAACAAGTAGGTTTCCACTTTTGCTAAAAGTAATAAACATGGAGCTTGTCCATCAACATAGGACCACTGGCCGAAATCGCGAATCATCGCCCTCCATTTCAGCTACCAGTATTTCGGAGATGCATTCGGCGTACAAGCTATATTTTCCCAAAGGCGTATTTTAGCCGGATTTTATTACTGCTTTTACAATAAATGACAAAAATCGCTAAGCATGCGAGAAAAAAAAACTATCGAGCATTTATTCAAAATTCTTATTAATCCTTTCAAAATTGAGTGATTTTGTTATTTCTCTAATTAAAATGATAAGAACTGAATTAGCTAGTTAACGAGCTTTTAAAAATATTTTGGTCTTTAATTTATTTTTAAAATAATAACGATCATATTTATTAAATTAAAAATAATGAGTATTAACGAATCAGTTATTATCATTATTATTATTATTATCATTATCAGTATTATTTATTTGATAATACGCTTGCATTAATAAATTAACTGCATTTCAATTTAATAAAAAAATTAATCATTACATCAGGTCTCATATAACTAATTTTTAAAACATAATATTTAAATTTATTTAAATAAAAATAGTGAATAGCAATGATCAGTGGTTTCATTATTTATTTGATATTATGTTTCCATTAATAAATTAAACACATTTCGATGCAATAAAAACTTAATCATTTTATTTGATCTCTTGTAAATATTGATTGAGTTATTTATGCATTGTGGCATCATTTAAATTTTATTGTAATAATAAATTGATCATGTTTTATTAAATCTATTATTACTAATTTCTAATATATAATGTTGACATTTATTTAAATAAAAATAATGAGTGTTAAAGTTCAGCGATTTCGCATAAAAATGTAGAATTTATTTAAATTTGATATTTTGATATTATACTTGCATTAATAAATTAAATACATCTCAATGTAGTAAACTATTATTATTTTCATCAGGTCTCATGTAAACATAGCTTAATTATTTGAAAACGAGATGAATATATTGTATTTTAATAAAAAATTAATAGATTTGTATCAAATCTCATACAAACATTATTAAGTATATATATATATATATATATATATATATATATATATATATATATATATATATATATATATATATATATATATATATATATATATATATATATATATATAATATGACATAAACATGATTAGCATATACTAAACCGAGAATTGTATACTCTTAATTGAATATCGACGTGTATACTTTACTTTTATAAAAAAAATCGCCTGCAAAAAAATTTATATTTTTCTGCCATGAAATATAATTTTTTCTGTCTATAAATGGTTTCAATGGTATAAATGGTTTCTGTCTGTATGAATGGTTTCAATGATTTGGATAGTTACAGACTTAGACAGTTACAGTTTGGAAAGCTACAGACTAAAACTATAATGACGCATGATAATGACGGAATCTTCAAAAAGTAATATCAAAATTTTATAATTTCTCTCCTAGAGAAAAAAAAGCTCTAAATATATTGGTGAAAAATTTATAATTTACAGACTTTTGATAAATGATTCTTTAAAACAAGAAACTAACAAACTGATCATTTTCTTTTTCATATATTCGTGCGACTTTTTTTCTTTTTTTATACTTTCTTTTTGTGTATTATCATTCCCGATAGAGCATTTAATTAAATTTTTCATTAAGCCATTTCAAAAAAAGAAAAAAAAAACGGAGTAAAATTTTTGATATTTTATTAATCTTGTTTCTCTTATTAATGAGCAATTTTTATAATGACAGTGAACTTTAATTAAAGAAATTGATTTCTAATTATTTTTAAATTAAAAATGCGACATAAGTTTTAATTTTTTAAGCGATAGAAATAGAAATATTCGAAGATAATATTTTAAAAAGTTAGTTCAGAATTTTTTAAAAATGTTTAGAAGCAATTTAACAACAGTAATAGAAAAGATCCCAGTAACGAAAGCCCAACCTGCCAGCATTCATTCTCTCCAAAGTGGATCTTACCAAGTTGTACGATGGAATTACAATTATTTGCAGAAATTCTTCTTTATTGGGCCAGAACATATTATTATCGTGCATTTAAATATACGTTTAATTTGTTTGTGGAAACATTCGAATTACTTTTATAGATTCAAAATAATGTAGGAAAGCATAAGTTTTGCCCCCACTTTAAATAAAAAATCTCACGAAAAATTCGCATGCGTCGACAGCTAGAGTCCCTGGCTATTAGACGCACTATAAGATTCTATGTAAAATCTTAATTATCAGGTGATACTATACAGCTTTATTGTTTTTATGAGACTGAAACCGGTTTGCACTTGTTTACGTTAGTGTATCAATTGGTTAAATTAGACGATATAAATTATAAATTTGATGATAGGATAAATTAGACGATATATTATGCCATGTAAACAAATGCAAATCCGTTTCATCCTAGTAAAAACAATACAGCTGTATAGCATCATCTGATAATTATAATAAAAAAAATTTTGAAGCAAAATGGAATATATTAAATAATAAATAACACATAAAAAGCAGAGAATAAATTGTAAAGAAAAAACAGAGCAACACACAAAGCGAAATCTATAAAGCAAGTATATCATGAAAATCTTTTTATGAGTATCTTATTTTGATAAATATTTAAAATCATTCTTGAAAATTTTTTCTTGAAAATGCAAGCTCATTTGAATTCACTACACTTAATTTTAAAATGATGCGACAGAATTGCAATATTATTAGAATGTCTTTTTTATTATAATGGTATTATAAAAAGAAGGAAGATTTTTACTTCCTACGCTCGCACATCTTAATCGAAATAATTTTTAATGTATAATTAAAAGATTCAAGCATGATCTTTCCGATTAAGTCAACAATTTTGCCATGTAAAATCATTGAAAACATCTTTTGTTTCGGATGAAATGTTGCGAAAAGAAAATTATAACATTTAAATGATAATTTTAATTTAATACATCTTCCTCTTATTTTAATCCCTTTCTTGTTTTCTTAGTGATATGCTCCTATATTATAAGGCATACGAAGTTGCAGCCAGCCTCTGCGCATTCACCAGTACTTAAATATATATATATATATATATATATATATATATATATATATATATATATATATATATATATATATATATATATATATATATATATATATATATATATATATATATATATATATATATATATATATATATATATATATATATATATATATATATATATATATATATATATATATATATATATATATATATATATATATATATATATATATATATATATATATGATACAATACAATTGATACTGAAGATACAATTGTCTAAACTATTCAAAAAATTTGAACTTGGTAAATGAAAATTCTTTTTGTCTGAATTTTTGGTGTATTCTATTTTTTTATTTTATTGGCTGCATGACCATCAAATAAAAAAATAAATTAAGAATACTAACTTAATTAATTTATTACTAAAATTATTGAGCAATATTGTTTTAAAATTGAGTATGCAATCCATTTTCTTTTTCCTAAATCAAACGAAATTTTACCAAAATAAATTGGGTATTTCTACAAGCAATTAAAATTTGTTACAGCAATTTTTTTTCTGGTTTTACAATGTCAATGAAAATAGTGATTTATTTAGTTAATTCATTTAGAATAAAATTTTAAACATACTACTTTTTCATGAAATTCCACATAATTTTTAATGCAATTAGTTTTTTTCCCTCTAAATTATAATTAATAAGCAATAAAAATAACATGGAAAATTTGCGACACAAGCATTGATGAATTAATACTTGTCTGAATTTTCTAAAACATTATTATAATTTGGTTAAAAGGATAAATTTTATGTACCTACTCGGAAAAATAGCACAACAATAAAGGTAGCCTGTAAAAAAAAAATTTGAAGAAGTCCGGAAACGTTTCTAAATATATAAGACAGCTAAAGTGCATGTAATTTTTAAAAACTTTTCCAAAATATTTCGGTATTCTCTGAAACTGAATCGGCGTCAATGCGAGTCGGTTTCATACTTCTAAAAATAAAAGAAATGCTTCTCAATTTATCTGAAATTTGTTATTAAATGAACATTCCAGAAACATTTTTGTCGAGTCGCAAGAAGTTTCTGAAATTTTTAACAGTGTATTGCTTGCTAAACTTACAAATATTGATTCCAAATTCGACCACAATATAAAAAATTCCTGATAATTACGGTATAAAGTACTGGCACCTTCAGACCCATTTTTTCCGTACCCAAACCCATTTTCACCGTAAAATATTGTTGAGTAGAGAATATTATCAGTTTTAGAATATTTATTTAATTCGAGGGATTCAGTGATTTTGCAGTAATTATAACTGTAAAAATTACGGTGTATCAAATATTTTGATCAGTAGCATGTTCTGGTAAAAATGAATTTTACGGTAAAGTACCGGCAATCAGGGTGTTGGTAGTTTTTACTGTAATTTGATCCGAAATTTTTTACAGTGCACGTCAAATCTCATTTTTAAAAGGCTTTTTTAACAAGCGAACAACATTGAGGAAACAAAGGTATGGTTAGGGGGATTTTTAACTTGCTTATTATAATGCTGGAAACAAAATGCCTTTTATCATAAAATGGCTTCATCATTTTAACTTTTTACATTAAGAAAATCAAAAAAAATAATACGTCAGAACAGTTTTTGTTATATTTACAATATAACTTATAATCATACTATAGGATTGCTTTAAGGTATGAATTATTATTTTCGGGGAGACAAATAGTTAATTCAAGATGAGTGTGCTTTTCAAAAATCAGTGCAATGCAAATCATCAAACATTAAAAATTTAAAAGTAACATTTATTTTATTAAATTCGATTGAATTTAAGTTTTTAATCTTCAGAGTTATATAATTGATTATTGTAAAAAATATGTGTGAGTGTAAACTTTATAAACAAATAAAAAACATTTTCTTATGATTTTGGTTTATAGAACCTGCTGAATTTTGGAATGATGCTTTTAATGGTTGGATAACAAACTTACCTTTTTAGTAATGATGCCTGTTTACTTGATTCAAATGAAAAACAACTTATATTTTAAAAACATGCCTTAGAATTCCGACACACACATTTCGAAAAAAGTCAAATTATTTTATATATATATATATTTATTTATATATATATATATATATATATATATATATATATATATATATATATATATATATATATATATATATATATATATATATATATATTCGCTTTATCACTCTTTGGCTTCGCCAATAACAACATGGCCTACAACTTTTGCTATTTACTACGGTGTTATAACGAAACCCAGCAGTTCCTTGAAACCAGCAAATATGTGGTGTTATTAGCTGTTGATGAGTTGCACTTTTTATTTCATGTTGATTTATTTTTAATACTGCGTTCTTTTTCTTATATTCTATATGCTAAACATATATATATATATATATATATATATATATATATATATATATATATATATATATATATATATATATATATATATATATATATATATATATATATATATATATATATATATATATATATTTATATATTCGTTAATTTGAGTTTAATAGACAGAATAGTAGAGTTTTTTCGTAGTATCGATAGGATAGTAAACTTTTTATGTAGCACTGGCGATATAAATATTCTGAAATAAATGAATTATTTTAATAAAGTAAAAAAAAAAGCATTTCAATTATTTCTTTTAAAAAAATATTTTAACATAAAATAGAATTAGCTAATGAATTTCATATTCTAAAACGATTATTTTCTATTTAATAAATGCATTTGTATTACTTATGTTAAACGATTGCATAATGTCTTTCTGATTACATTTAGTTTTAACGTCAAAATATAATCTATTGTTAAAATTATGATTATTGGTTGAAATATTTGAGATAAAATATTCAATCTCGAAGATAGTTATTCCTCTTTTGATTTCAGTGTCATTCATTCCTTAGTTTTGAATCAAGGTTTTGCGATTAAATTCAGATTTCGTGCTGCGTTCTGCATTTAAATTTCGAAAGTATTTGATAATGATTATAATTATAACATCAATATTCTTTTTTGTCTTATCCTCTTTCACACGAAAGGTGATAAACGGTTCAGTGTAACGTTCTTTTGACGTAGTGAAAGAAAATTTAAATTTTGTGTTCCCCAACTGGAAACAAGTTAAGGATGATGATCACGTTTTGGGTAACTCATTCCCTGTCGACTTTAAGTGACATCTGGCGGCGCCAAAAGAAACAAATGCGTGATCTTGTAAATCAGTTTCTCTATGAATTGTAGATTTAATGAAATGTAGATTTTTTTTTTTTTACAAGAACTGGAAACTGTTTTGTTGGAATAATAATAAAATATATGATATATATCGTTACATTTCCCTAAAAATAAATATAAAATTAATTTATATTATTAATTTAACAGTTATTGAAATGAATAAAAAATACAAGTATTAAAGTTAGTTTTAAAATCTGTGTGAGTACTTACTATATCTTATCTTGTATATGATACTTTTGAATGAAGAAGAGATCATCTATGTACTGTGTAACAAGTTCTGTAGTTTCAATATTAAATTAAGGAAAGCAAAATCTTCATTGGAGAAACTTTAAATTTTCTTCCGTTGAATCCGGTTCAAAAGCAATAAACCACACGTTTCTCGCTAAAGAACACAACATAAATGATACTTTCAATATTGACCTATTGTAGAAGATTATTGGTTTTAGTACTTGATTTCTTATTAGCATAATCACAGAAAAAAAAATAATTAAATAGATTTAAATAATGTGTCTCACGTTTTCAGTAAAGAAAAATATTAAGGAAAATTAAGGCTAATTTTACTCAATTTTACTCAAGTTTATTGATTAATAAGAATTTTATTGTTGACGTTTTATTTTTTAAGTAATAATTAATAAAGCTAACACATAGCTTTCCTTTAGAAACTAGCTTATAATTTTATTTAAATAAAATGAGTTAACACTGCATGAAGATAAAAAAAAATTATTACTTTTAAAATGTTTATTACTACCCGATGAAAGCAAAATCTGCTAGCCTAACTATGATAACTATGAAACAGAGTACACTGTAAAAAAATCAATTACATCAAATTACAGTAAAAAGGTCAAGCACTGTGGATGCCGTTACTTTATAACGTTGAATCAATTTTTACCGGAACATGTTAAGGAACAAATCCGATGCAGCATTATTTTTACAGTAATAATTACCGCAAAATCATTCAATTAATCAAAATGAATAAATAAATAATACTATAAACATTACAGCAAAATATTTTATAGTAAAAATGGTTGTTTCGGTGAAATAAATTTTACCCAAAGTTCCAGTATTTTATATCGTAATTTGATTCGGAATTTTTTGCAGTATACGATATGTGCTCACTTTACAACAATAATAAAATCAGTGATATTTCATTTCAGACAGACAATTGATAGTGTAACAATGAAAATATTACGAATAATATATATATATATATATATATATATATATATATATATATATATATATATATATATATATATATATATATATATATATATATATATATATATATATATATATATATATATATATATATATATATATATATAAAGTTGTAGAACATATATCTTTATACCAAATGGATATTTCTTTCGGTTTCTAAACACTTCAACTTAAAAATCCCTGTATTTTGATTTCAGATCCAAATATAAAAGTTTATATTAATATATTATATAACGGTAAACAGAATTACCTTGTTTCTACGCTATAAAAAATTCCGAATCAAATTACGGTAATTTTACATTTAGAGTGCCGGTACTTCTTACTGTAAATTTCATTTTTACCGGAACACGTTACGGAAAGCGTGTTACGCATATACCGTAATTTTTATAGCAATAATTTACGTTAAATCTCAAAATCGATCTCATCAAATATTTCTGTAAGAATAACGGAATAATATTTTACGGTTAGATGACTTTTTACGGATGAGGAGCCCACAGTGCGGTACTTTATACCGTAATTTGGACCGGAATTTTTACAGTGTATTAATCAAACACACGTGCTGCAAGTTATTTTCTCTTCTGAAAGAGGACATAAAGGAAGCAGTTCACAAATTGGTTAAAAAGTAGTTTTTTTTAATAAGAAGTTGAGAGTTTTCAATATATACTGTTGTGAATTAATAAGTAATGCACAGGGAATATCATAAATATCGTAAAAATGCTGAGAAAATTCCTTTAACTTTATAACCAGTACTAGTGAGAAAAAGAACGAAAATAGTTTTCTTAAATGTGAGATGAAATAATATGGCGATAAGTTGTTAAATAGATGGTTTAGCTTGGAAAATAATTTTATTTCTTATTCCGTTGACTTAAATTAATTAAAGAAACTTCCCAGATAACTTAAAATTTATCAGTGACTTATGAATAAGCTTTGAATTATTCAAATAATTTAATAAATTCAATGAATTAAATAATTCAATGAGTTATTTAATGATAAAAATAAATTTTTACTGCAAAAATAAGTCAATGTAGATTAAAGCAAGGATTTAACTTTAAAAACTTTATAGAAATGTAATAATATTGAATCAAAACACACGTATTTAACAAATAATAAATTAAACATAACTGGATTAAATTTTACGAAGCCAGGTGGCTGAGCGGTTGAGCCTCGCGCTGTCGTGTCACAGGTCCTTGGTTCGATCCTCGGGCCGGGCAAGTTGACTCAGCCTTTCATCCCTGCAGTGGGTCGATAAATGAGTACAAAGCATGCTTGGGAACTAAACACTGGGGGTTCCGCGTTCGGCTGACCACCTGACCGGAACATCTGCTCCTGCACCCCAGAGCCCAAGGTCAAGAAAACTGAGATGGGCACAGTAGGCCTTGGCCCTCTATGGGTTGTCGCGCTGCTGAGTTTTTAGTAGAGGATTAAATTTTATAACAGTAATAAAATAATAGTAAAATAATAATAATAATAATAATAAAATAATAGTATAATAATAATGATAATAATAATAGAAGAAAGAAGAAAAAGATTAGGGAAACAGAATAATTTATCAAACGTATAGTGTGCCAAAAAATGGACCACCCTGAATGTCTTTTTATCTAATAATTGGATTTTCACGTTTTATGACTCAATCTTGATGGTTAGAGGAGGTGGCCTCAAATATGCTAATTAATAATTGTAGACGATATTTTAAATTACGAAATCAGACACAAAAGCGTGCTCTCTCTCTTAATTAGCATACCTTTTTATCAACAGATACGGATTTTTGACCCCCAAAACATAGGGGATCGCAGCAATGTAGGAAATATGCCTCCAACAGTTTGATCTGGAGTGCGGTCCAAATTTTGGACCCCTTAATGCTAATTTTAATTTTTGCGTATTTCACTATATCTTGAACTTTTTAAGCGAAATGAAATTGATTCGCACACATTTATAAAATTCGTTTATCTAAAGGTAATTCCAGGAAGAATTTTAACTAATGTAATTTTATATGGCAAAAAAACAAAATTTTAGCTTAATCGGTCTAATAATTCCTGAGAAATTCAATTTCAAAAAAATCCGATACTTAAAATTCAATTCCTCAGAAACTATTCGACCGATTTGGCTCAAATTTTGCATTTTCCCATATAAAAGTACATTCTTTAAAATGATTCAAAATGTTGTATACCTTAAAATTAAATTTTTGTTATTATTCTTAAATAAAATAATAAAAAGTAATAATTATTTACTAAAAATTATTTTTTGCATGGAATTATCTTTGGATAAACGAATTTTCAAATTGCATGTAAAAAAAAAATTTCATTCACTTGAGCAGTTTTCGAGATATAGAAAAATATGCGTGAAAATCTGTACACTGAAGTGAAAAGTTATTCAGGATAATCAATTTTTTTTTCTTTTTTTCCTTTTTTTTTTTTTTTTTTTTTTTGGCCCAACTCAGTTTCAATATCAAAAGAAAGAGAGGGAGAAAATAAAAATAAAAAGAAATAAAAAGATATTGTGCTTATCAGATATTAAAGTTTAATTTTAATAGGTTCCTATATAATCTAAGTTAACGTCAAATTGTAATATTTTAAAATTTTACGTTTTGATCAGTTTTACTGAGATTTTTACGCAATTATATTTTTATAGGAGGAAAAAGTATAACTTTCGCACTTCACGCACGTGAATAATTAATAATTATTGATATTCTTATTATTAATATATTTATATTATATATAATAATTACTTTTAATTATATTTCCATCCTATAAATAATTATATTTTAATATACTTCAGTTGGATAAAACAAATCTCATTTGAAAATAAACAGCAGTTTATTTTAATCAAAAAGATTTTTTTTTTTTTTTTTTTTTTTTTTTTTTGGAAAAGATAGCATGTCTTAAAGAAATTCAAAATTATAAAATAAAAGAAATCTACAAAAGTATCCTTCTGTTTTCAAAGCTCACCATGAGCAATAAAAATAAATATTTCATGCGAACTCATTAGTAAAGGTAGTAAATTTACATAAATTAATTTCCTAAAGTCGTTTTTTTTTTGTTTATTTTTTCTAATTGTTCGTTCTAGAAATTTATTAATTAAATGATTAGTTTTTCTTAAATGTGAAGTTTAAATAATTCGTTTTAGAAGAAATACAAATTTTTAGTTAGGTAGCAATAGCTTACAAGCTGAAAGCGTTTCATTTTAAATAAGTAAATATTCCAATTTCGTGAAAATAATGAATTTTCATTTGTGGTGTGAACAATAAGTAATTTCTAATATATTTAACTGATAGTTAAATGTGCTCTAAAAAATGGTAGTTAAGTTCTGATTAGATGTTGAGTGTGTTTCTCATTTTAGCTATCACTGATTAAGGTAGTAGCTGATAAAAAAAAAGAAGATGTACAAACACTTTTTTTAATTTTTCGGTATCTATAAAAATATTATTTACCATTTTCTACCGATAAACCCTTCGGTAATTAAATCAAAATTACAAAATAATAGTTTTCCACAATTGCAAATCATTTTCTAATTATTAATTAACAAATAAAAAGCGCCATATATTAAGCATTTCTATAATTTATCATGATGAAATACGGCATGAAACACCGGTGTCTTTTTCTCCTTTAAAGGTCAAATCTTCCAAGCACTGCTCACTTCCGAACAATATTTTTTTAAACTCATATTTATCTACCATCATTTAGGCTTAAGAGAAACAGTATTTAATCATTCAAAAATTTATTTAATTTACAAAATCAATTATTGTTTAATGTTTGAAAATGAATGAGAAAAAATTCAAACTACTTTTTATGGATTTTACATATTAGTACAAACGTAATTCCGATGACCCACCAGATTTTTTAAGTAACTACTGGACTGCTTTTTCATGATTAAAAAATATCAAAATATATTTTGCTTATAATTGGAGCTTCAAGAAAAAATATAAAAAAATTATATCAGTGCCCCCTCTGAGTCGAAGGCTATATTTTATTAAATTCAAATCTCCAAGTGTTTAAAACAATTCAATCGAAAATAAGTGCTCTTAAACTAAAGATGCCATACACAAGTTAAATATAAACCATATAAATAAAGCGGGAAAAGCTTTGTTTCAAAATCTCTTGCATGGTAATTCAAAGAAAAATATGAAGCAAATATGAAAGAAAAGTAGGGCGACTAGAATTATAGACAAAGAAGGGTGGGAGGAAATGACACAGAAAGCATGAAGGGAAAGCTGTGCTTTTAGCACCGTACAATGCGAGGAGAGCAGTACGAAAAAATGTAGTGAAATAAGTGAGACCTATATAAAATCTAACCCCCTATGTATACCCTTTGTTTTGTGTGCCCTTTTTCCTGCAATATAGGGGGAGGGTAGTGCAGAGTAGGGTTTCAGGTTATATAGGGATCAGCAATGCCCAACCCTGGCGCATTTGGTTGGTGAGCTTGGACCAATACTTTCCTCCGAACAAACCATCGTTCGTCTCAGAGTAAGATGCGCGATGGGTTTTGATCGTGTCATTCTGCTTCTGTGCATCCCTTTGCTCTTGCGTATCCTCTTTTCAGATGCGCTATTCATCTTGCATCATCATCGTCACTTTTCGGCATCTTTTTGGCTCGGAGAGAGGGTGTTTGCTTTCGATTTCTTATATAGTTTAGTTTTTTAGTTTCGGGTAAGTTTTTGCTTATTTGTTTTCGATTTTCTTTCTAGTTCCTGATTCCATGTTTTTTAATTTTCTGATTGATTCTGGTAAGCTATTTTTTTACATTTTGGTCTTTGACTCGTTTGGCCGGTTCGCGTATTGGGGTAAGTCAAACCCATTTAGCCGAAAGGCTCTTTGAGTTCTTTTTCTTTCCTAATTTTATATCTATTTTTAGTATCGATATCTTAAAATTATTTGTAAATAGTTTTTTACACTTGCTTAATAACTTAAAACACTTTTTTTCTGCTGAATCAGTTTTAATTCTTTTCCTTATTTGCAATATACGTTTAAATTATAAGTTTCTTGTTTATCTTGTTCAATTTATCTTGATTTAGCATTTCTAAAATTTAACATTTCTTTTAAATTTTACTCTCTTGAAAATATTTTCCTGTGTATTGGATAGATTTCGTTATTTTAAATAGGTTTTCTTGAGCAGAATAGTTGATTTTGTTTATAATTTTGATTTTATACTCCTGAAATTTCCTTTTCTGGATGAAATTTTGAGAAGGATTTTTTCTGAAATTTCTATATTTTATAGAAGCATTTATTCTTCTTTTCCTTGTTTGGGATAAAAGTTTCAATTATAACTGTCTCCTTTATCTTGTTCAATTTATCAGGATTACTGAATCTCAAATACTAACTTTTTCGGAGATATTTTCCTATATATTTAGTAAATTTGTTATTGTTAATAGTTTTTCGAGTTCAGAACAATTAATTTCATTTTTAATTTTGCTTTTATAGCCTGCAAATTTATTTTTTCAGAAAATAATTCCAATTATTAATTTTGTTTTCTAATAAAGTAATTTTAATTCCATTTTACAAATTTATTTGTTGGCTCTCATTTGGTTTCGAACATGATATAGGTTTGTTAGCTACAATATTTGGTATTTTCAAACCATTAGTAAAATAATTTATTATAATTTCTAATCATTTTCAAAATCTAATGCGGTATTTATGATTCTAAATATTTTAAAAAATTTAACTCGCATGACATGAATTCTAGTCAGTTGTTTTCAAGCATTTTCGAGTATAGAATAATTAACTTCGTATATAATTATAATTCTATATTAATTCTAAAAATTTCATTGTTTGAGAAGCATTCTAATTATTAGTTTCAATTTCTTATAATTTAATTGCAATTTCATTTCACAAATTTATTTGTTAGATTTCTCATTTGGATTTGAGTATGATATAGGTTTGTTAACTTTAACATTTGGAATTTTCAAATTCATTAGTAACATAATTTATTGTTATTTTTATTCATTTTTAAAGCCTAAATATTTAATAAATTTTTACTCATATTCTATTCATTTGTTTTCATGGTTTCTTCCACATACAGAACATCTTCATACTGGGAACATTCATTTACTTATATTCTTTATATACATAATTTACTGATTAACAAGATTTTTGCATGAATATTTATGAGTTAATAGAGATAGAGGATTTAAAGATTATTTAAATAATTAGTACTAAATTCTGAGAAGTTTATAATTATGACACTATCTGCAGTGTGATCAATCAATTATACTAAAAATTCGCTTGTAGTTGTAAAAATTAAAATTAATTACATCTTTTCTTTCGTGATTTTTGACTTTTAAGTAACAATAAGTTTAAATATTATCTAAGAACTTTTTTCTTTAATCTTGCTAAATTATCCTTTACATTATTTTGTATTTTTTAATATTTAGATTTGCCATTATTTTCGGATTTTTAAATTTCAGTAAATATTTAATATTTAAGTACTTTTAATATTTAATATTCAATATTTAAAATTATTATCGTTTTGATGTTATATCGAATTTATATTAAGTTTTAATCATTAAAAGAAAAGTTTCATTTTAAATCTTTATTTGAGGAATTAACTGCATTAAAATATTGTAAACTATATTAAAGTACGATCATCAAGTACGATGAAGTGCGTACTATATCAACGACATTTAATTTAAAAAAATAAAGATTAAAATTCACGAAAAAATAAATTATTTAAGTGTTGTTTATTATTGAACGCACCCACATTTATTTTGTTATTGTTTTTAAAAAAAAACACTTTATTGCTCTTAACAAAGGTAATATAATGTTATCTAATTAGTATATTGCAAGTAATCATAACTATTAAATAATACTGTACATAACTATTAAATATTCTCTGTTCATAAATTCAAGAAATGCATTGAAGTTTTTAATATTTAAGAAAGTACTTCTATTTTTTAAGAAATGTGTAATATTTTTGCATTCAATATGTTATGTAGCATCAGTTATATTTTTTAATAATAGTCATTGTTTTTCATCTTTACGAAGTAAACTTTGACTTGCATATTATAAGACTAAATACTGATTTAAACACAGTCAATAAGTATATAGAATAACAGATAAGTAATAAATAGATAATACTTAATAAACACTCTCAAATAAGTTTTAATAACAACAGATAAATAATAATATATGATAGATAAGTATATTAAGTAATAAATAGATTCGTAGTGATGGAATTTTAATAATGGTTATTCTTATTTTTTTTTAAATGTAAGCACTTCGTAATGATAATAATATGGTTATTGTGATTTTTTTTAAATGTAAACATTTTCCTGAAATATATGACTTAATACAGATTAAAACCTATAAAATAAGTTCTTATAATTACAGATAAGTAATAACGTATGGTAGATAAATATATATATAAGAAATAAATCGATTATTAATAATGGAAAGGATTTTTAATAATAGTTATAGTTTTTTTTCTTTAAAATGCAGATATTGTTTTTCATAATATAAGACGGAATGCATATTGTAAACAAATAGTCATAATAATTGATAATATATAGTTGATAACTCGATAGATAAGTATAGGAATAGGTAATATATAGTTAAATAAATAATAATATATATATTATACTGAAATTCGAAGCTTTTCCTTCCTTCAAGACTTGAGAATCATCCTTTGGTGGATCATGGAAATTCAGTGCTTCAAAGCATCAACGTAAGTGAAGATTTTTAGATGGTTCTGTTACGTATACTGAAGGTATACCGGAGAGTCAATTATTATCAGGATACATTCAGTATACGAACAGAATTCTCTTAATTTTCGTCTAAGCCTGGATGCCAACCTGGAAAACAAGAAGAACAGTCAAGTATATGAAGAAAACAATATTTTCATAATTGTATAACTTTATGTTAGTACATAACAATTTTAAGTACTATGTCCATTTAATATATTTTAATCTTAAATCCCTAAATAAATAATAGATTTAAAAATTTTTTCGTATTTATTTAGTTAGTTCGATTTTAATTTCGTCCAATGAATTTACAAACAGCCATTTCACTTTTTGTTTCGGAAAATTGAAAGTTTAACTTTTTATTTAACTTTTTTAAATTATTTCTCAACTGCATTCAAATAATAATATTATTTAATATTATTTTTAACTGCACTCAAACAATAGAAATGAAAGATAGTAATATTTAAAAATTATTAAGTTTAGAATTCATTAAAATCTCCTTATGTTTATTCTAAATCTGGCTTTCCACAACAAAGTAGAATTTCGGTATGTTTATTTTTTTTATTTATTTCATATTAAATTTACTTAAAAGAATTTGCTTTGAGACATGAAAGTCTTATTTTAAAATTTTTCTAGCCTACAAAATGCTATAAAACTAATAATTTGGTTTATATCGTGTATAAAATTGAAGAAAATTTCAAATTTAAAAATAATATATTCAGCAGATGGAAAGAGTTTGCCTATACTACTGGTATATAATACAATCTCCGTGCTGACAAGGTGGAAAATTTCTTTTAACAATAAACTAATTCAAATTTAGAAAGAAAAAATAATTTTGGATCATGATTTTTAAAACGTTTTTGAATTTTTTAGTTTGTCACAATTTAAATACTCTTTATCATTTGAAGAAATTTATTTTTGAAAAATACTTACATTTAATTCACTTCTTTATTATTTATAATTTTTTGTGAAAAATATAATTGTATATTAATAAATAGTTTATAACATAGCTTTTTTACATTAAATTACTTAACATGTAAAAAATAAATTTGATCACATTTAGTCAATGCGGGTCATATATCGTTACCAATTTTAATGAATATAATAATAAGTAATGTAAACTATTGAATTTTAATTAATAAATAAAAAATGATTTTCAGCAACTGGTATAAAATCTTATATCTCTTTTTTTTGAACACGATAAATTTAGCTAAAACTACTTGGTACTTATTTTTACACAAACTAATCCAATGTTAAATTAATTTCTAGATACTTCATGAACTGTTACAAAGCATAAAGTGTATCATTGATATTTCTTTATCATTATCATTGACATTATTTGATATGAGTGTCAGATGATATTAATTTGATTTTATTGAATATTTAAGGTCATTATTATGCACCAAATAGCAAAAAGTAATTGTTGTTTGTTTGATCCAAATTGGATGTAAAAGTTCTGCTCATGGAAGTATTTTGTGCAAGAGACAGGGTTTTCGTATATGAATAAAATAAAATAATATAATATAGTGAACAAATACTGGATAGAATAGTGGATAAAAAGGGAATAAAAATCTACTCAAATCAACCACTTTTACAACTGCAATTTGTTGACACAATTACTCTATTTCTGCTAAAGAAATATTTATAATTAAATAACTGCCCATTCTTTTTTCAATTTTAACCATTTTACAAAATATCAAGTAATTGTTAAATAATAAATAAATGTCAATAATTGATATATATATATATATATATATATATATATATATATATATATATATATATATATATATATATATATATATATATATATATATATATATATATATATATATATATATATATATAGTCCCGAGAAACTAAAGCGGTAACGGTAATATATTTCTTAATTAAAAACTTTATTCTGCTTCGAAAATATACAAATTGAAAGTAACAGCGCTCAAAAACAGTGGACTATTTTCAAAACATGCCAGAAGTGGTAGTTATTAGTTTATTTCAGGAGTATTTATTCATTTATTCAGTATATTGTTTATATTAGTTTTCTGAATTTAATAAAATTGGCCAGTAAGACACTCACAATCCACTAAGAAATTATAATTTGCTCATTGTCAAAAATTTGTTGTCATTTCTACCATTTACTTTTTTTTTGTGTATGACTTATTACTCTGGCACAAAAAGGCTTTCAATTCCTAACACGTTTCTTAGGGATTTATTTCAGGATTCATGTGACTTGAAAAAAATAAATAAATCGTAGCTACATTTTTTCAACACTATTGAAAAATGCTTACATATATCTTAAACTTGAGAATAGCGAAGTTATCCTGTTTTTTTTTTTTTTTTTTTTTTTTTTTTTTTTTTTTTTTTTTTTTTGCACCCATATATATTTCCCTTAAATTAAATATTTATTGGTAGTTTAAAATATCTAGATTTTTCTAATTTTTGCTACCACTTTGAAAAAATTTCAGTATTTTTTCAAAGTGGTATTTTTAATGCACTCCAGTATTTTTAATGCACTCCAATGATTTGTGACTAATTTTAATAAAATTAATTTTTTTTCTCTTAAATGTATTTTTATGTATGCCTATTCTTAATATTTAAACGCTTAAGATGTTTTTTTCCTCGCTGACATATCTGATTAGATATAAATAAAATCTCACTTTTCTTCATATTTGTTTGAATATTTAATTTGAATAATTTATTTTTATTGCTGTTCATTCATGAACATAGACGGCATTCAACTTTACGTTGTAATATTTACTCCTTAGTTTAATAAATACCACCACAATGTGTAAATAAATGATATACAGCATTACCTTTTAATATTTGAGGTTTTTGATAAATATATTTTTTAAGTGATAGTAAGCTAACGAAGAAATTTTTAAAATAAGCATAATTTTTTTATAAAGCTTTTATTACTATTTTTAAAAACAGTATATTTAATATATCTGCTTAAATTGTTAATATATAGTGGTTCTTTCAATTCTCAATTATTCAAATATTACTTCATTACTTTTGCTATATATAGAAAAATGCTTTCGGAAATTACAAAAATTCTGTAGCAGTTGGAGGGCATGTCTGACCACCAATTGGTGATATAGTGCTGTAGAACTATAAAACATCTTTTATGTTGTATATAACTATAAGATATATCTTTCATTTCAATTTGAGCTATTGTAAAATTTTTAAAAGAACATTAAGAGAAAATATAAAATTATTTCGAATTTACGTAAAAGTATTATTTCAAGTAGTATAGCTAATACAAGGAAGCCGAAGATGACTAAAAATGTAAGAAGTAGAAAAACTCAATTCATTTTTGATTATTTAATTTATATAATTATTCAATCGTAACTACTACCATGACATAGGTTGTAAATTATTTGCATTTAAAGAGAAAATGTTCTCGAAAGAGATATGCTAGAAAAAAGTTGCTAATTTAAATTTCTTTTAAGAGATTTTTTTTTTTTTTTAATCATCACTTTTTACATTTTTAGTCGTCAGTGGAATCCTGGCTTATAGTCTGGACATTTCAACCCTTCTCCACAATAATTAACCCTTTGTATTCCGGTGTCCTCTCTGTAGCGCCATCAACAGTCACCACTTTAAAATTGAAAGAATTCATGCCTAAGTAATTAATTACTCTATTATAATAAAAATTTTGTAAATTATATAAAAATATTGTATTGCGTATTTTAAATGAGTTAGTTCTTATATTTGTTTGAACAGCACTTTAAAGTACTCGGAGTACAAAGGGTTAATATGGTTGTAAATTAACAACTAATTTTTGAATTAATTGATTAACCATATGGAATAACTAAAGTAGGGTTGGAGTAAAAAAAAGCATGACAAACCATTACATTTTCTACCAAAAATATTAGGGAAAATGTAGTAGTATCAGAATCAGCTAAATCTGCTCATAGAAATACACTGATAAAGAGGAAAAGGGGAATGTTTTTGATTCATTGCCAGTATTTTGTTAGAATTGTCAACAAGATTTTAAATTTACTCGCATATATTTCGAACATAAATATACAATGGTTGAACAAAAGAATGGAAAAGCTTTTATAGTTAGCGATTTTACTTTTAGTAGCAATTTTTTTGGAATAGAGCGCAATTTAACAGATCATGCTTGAAGCTTTTAGAAATGAAGTCATTTTTAACCATGCGAAATTCGTATTGGCAAAAATGAGGAAGTTTATAACTTCTCCATAGCTTTAATACCACCAATTTAAAATTATTCCATAGTAAAGCGAAGAATGTTTTTAAAATTATAGTGGTAGTAAAAAGGGAAGAAAAAAACCTTTTAGCGTCTTCAGCTCAATTTCGTCGATGCAAATTTTGCATTGTTAAAAAATACACCATTTCTGAACTCATGATCTTTCAAATTGTGTCAAAAGTTTTGTCACGTAAAACCATCCCAAACATTTAAATACACAAAACCTTTCCAAACATTTACCCACGTAGAAACATCCGAAGCATTTAACACTAAACCGGTCAAATGACCGTTTAAGAACTTTTGCATCGAAAATGTGCTTATCATCTTATCGTTTTCGCACATTTGACTTAAATAATAATAATTAGAAGAAATATGTTTGCTGAAAATGTACAATGAAAACAACACGTAGATGTAAAAAATGCATTGAGCAATGAATTAAAAATTCTTATTCTTTTTGTTTTGTAATGCATAAAAATTAGCAATATACAATTTTGTTTAATTATAATAAAGTGTTTTTAGTTTATTTCCTTCCTAACATCCATATTTCATACATTCAATCAAGAAACATTAAGTCAGGTCATTTGACCGGCTATGGTAGAAATAAGTATACATTAAGTGTTGGTATGATTAGTATTAACAGCGTAAAACCTTTCCAGAAGATTGTTTACATAGAATAAATATAGAAGTGCCCCATATTTTTGTCTTACCTCTGAATAAGTTATTTATTTTATAAAAGTTTATGAAATCGACACTTTTTTTTAAAAATTTATTATATATAACATATTGTAAATGTTTCATTATAAAAAGTGATATACTATAGATAATAACACTGACTTGATGCTTTTATTACATTCCCTTCTCTAAATTTGCTTAAACTTGTTTTTTCAACATTTATTGTACTTCATTTTCACAATGAACCACGTATCTTATGAAGCAGAAAGTTCGATTTTATATAGAAATAGACTGAGATTGCAATTTTGAACCACTGTGAGAAATGCAGTGAAAGGTTTACACTTATATGTCAAAAATTATATATTATTTAAACATTAATTGATTTACTGATAATAAAGCAAACTAAAATACATTTTGGCTCTATAAAAAATACGCTCTTTTACACAGATACAATATAGTTATAATTAGCTGGATTACACAAAATGAAACGCGTGGAAAACTGTAAAAACTAATCAATTGAAAGTGTTATGTAAAGTTGCAAACAAAAAGCTAATAAAGAGTTAATATTCGATCACTCCAGAGATGCCAACTGCTCCGGAGACGCCAAAGTAATTAAAAAAAAACGGTAAATAACTCCAAAGTAAATTTTGCAAATATTTGAGTATTTTTGCTTGCTTATTAAGAAGTACAGCATGGCATAAGTACTATAGAGTGGTGAATTTTATAAGCCAACCAATTATTCAGAATTAGTGGTGGATAAAATTCTTCTAAATTGATATACTACCACTTTAAAATATATATTTGCTGTCCGGAGCAAGTTGGCATCTTTGTCACTCTATATAGGGATACCACGAGGAACAAAAAAAGTGGTTCAGTTCAAATATGGATGATCTGCTATGTAAATTAAGGTGGTGGTTACGATTAAATAGTTTAAATAAGTTGAGTCTCTACTATTTTTTACATTTTAGTCACTTCTGGCTTCTCTGCTCTATGTGAATGTTTATCATTAACAGATACTTTGGGTCTTATTATATTTTATTTTATTTTATTTTATAACCGTCGTTAAATAGCAGAACCAATTTTTGAGTTTACGACTTCTAATGTTCAATTCTGTAGCCTTGTAACTCTAAACACATTCCAGAAGACAAGGGAACTCATAGAGCAAGTATTTATTTCCTTATTATTTCACTTAAATATACGGGCTTGTGTGCTCAAGACAAAGAATGACTAATGTTTTATTTTTTACCCGTCGTTGAACAGCCGACCCATTTTTTTGGGTTTACGACATTTAATGTTTAACTTTGTAGTCTTGTAATCTTGAACCCAATCCGGAAGACAAAGGTACTCTTGGATCAAGTATTGGCAAAAATTTACCTTCATGGAGGCCATTTTAAGATGGAACTAATCCACTTTGCGTTACATGGAGAGGAAAACCACGAGAACCTCCCACGGTTAGCTTGACGGTAAGGGGACTCTGACCTATGATCCGTCTACCACTAAGGATATTTTACGTCAACACTGTGTTGGGGATGCTGAATTCGTATGGAATAGCCATCGCTGGGATTTGATTTCGGTTCAACTAATTGAAAGGCGAATGTTCTATCTCCTGAGTCATCGTGGCTTTAGAGTGACGTATAAACTCTAATCGAGTTGTCGAACATACAGCAAAAGTTAGAGAAAAAATTACATTTTCCTATCAAACACTAACTCAATAAGAGATGTCAACTTGTTCGCTCTGAATGATTTTTTTTTTCTTGGGATAGCAGCAAAATTTGTGTTTTTATCTGTGATTCTAGCTTAACGAAATTAGATGCGTAAAATTATTTTGGACACAACTATTTATCAGTAGTTCATAATTTCATTTATGACATCTCTTAAATTCCTCCTGGGATGCAACGGGCGACTAAAACTGCATTAAATTATTAAATTAAAAAAAATTTCTAAAAACTTTTTTTAAACTTATACAGTTTTCTATAGCTAAGTTGCTACGTCATCATCATCAATATTTATCTGGGCGCCTGGGGCCGTTAGCGGCCTTTTAGTTGCTAAGTTTGGTTTTTGTTGTAAATATGAATAGTTTACAATATAAGTAGTGGTGGTAGTTATGATTGAATAATAAACTAGATTAAATACATTAATAAAGGTTTGAGTTTCTACCACTTTTTACACTTTTAGTCGCCTAGGACATCCCTGATTCATCTCCTAGGGAGCCAAATAAAATGTCGATAAAAGCAACCAAATCAAAACGATTTGTTTTTAGTAAGAAATCTGAAAATTTAACTCCGATTTTTGATGTGAGGACCTCCAATAGTTTTGCAAAAAATATTCAAGTGGTAGCAAATTTTTTTTACTGTAAAATATATTTTTTACATTCAAAAATATATCATTACATTTTCTTAATCGTAACAAATATTTGGAAGCTTAATTCATATATACAAATCTGATTAAGGCAACCAGAATCCTTAAAAAAGTAAAAAATTGATGTCGAAGTTTATGAAAGAAATTCATCTCTTTACTTTTTCAATCACTTAGAAAATATTTCTGTTAGAGAATCACTGCCAAGGACTTCTATTCTCAGATTATTAATTTGGCAAGATAAAGCAGTTAGTTTTTAAATTTTCGTATAGGAATTTTACAACCAGTTTTTGGTTTTTTGAGGACGCTGGTCACCTTAAGTCAGATATATGCTGATAATGCATGTCTCATACCTGCCAACTCTTCCGGATTTTCCGGAAGATTTTATTTTCACATTTAAAGTGGTAGTAATTATATACTATTTTTTCTTTTATAATCTTAATTTTTAAATGATATTGATCACCACTATTCTTACAAAAATTAAGCCCTTATATTAATATGCGTTACTAACTTGGTTGCCAACTGAAGTTTTCTCAGATACAACGTGTTTGTTTGCTTAAAATTGAAGTTTTAATTCCATTTTAATACCGCTGGGAAAAATAATAATGGAAGGGATTAAAAGTTGGCAGGTATGATGTCTGATACATGCTTATCTAAATTGAAATGGTTGCGAAATTAGGAAAACTTCTAACTGTTTTAGTGAGTAGTTGGCTACCACTTATCATGAACTTTCAGACGAATTAATAAAAACCAATCCGAATTAATTTGGTTGATTTTGCCCACCTTTCAAGAATACGATACTTTCATAGTTCTTAGTAAATAAATTGTTAAAAACTTTTAATTGGCTTTGGCAGTTCCTAAGAAACGTAAGGATGTACGTCACAATGATAATTGTTTATAATGTAAGAATTTAGACACGATGATATTGACACGATGACAGCTATTGAGATAAATATAAAACTATTTTTTCTTTAAAAAAATAAGTGCTAAATTTATTTCAACGAGTAAAAAAGTGAAAGCAAACTTAAAGTTTGCCAGACACAACTAAATATTTACGAACTTATCAAGTATAATTTTGGAAAAAATGGAACTATATGAGGTATCACAATTAAGTGTTTAGAGTAATAGATATTTTCTAGGTTGCAGTCTAAGGTGTCATGGAAAAGTACAAATATTAATTATACAAGAAAAAGAATTAAAATACTTCCATAACTTCAATCAAAAATGTTCAATATACTAATAGAAATAGTTAAAAAGCAAATTATCTTGGCCTTATAATCAATAGCAAACTCTCCTGGAATGATAAAGCACAATAGATAAAGTAAATACAGCAATAATAGCCATACAACCATTAATATATAATCAGAATATGTCACTTAAATTGAAGAAGCTACTATATACAGCAATGATCCACCCAATACTTACCTATGCCTCACCTGCCTGGACAACGATACCTCAACATCTACTGAAGAAATTAAACCAATGCCAAAACAAG
Source organism: Parasteatoda tepidariorum (assembly GCF_982258835.1). Classification (NCBI taxonomy): domain Eukaryota; kingdom Metazoa; phylum Arthropoda; class Arachnida; order Araneae; family Theridiidae; genus Parasteatoda; species Parasteatoda tepidariorum. Next base: position 60,941,286 of record NC_141766.1, read on the forward strand.
ATCCTTAAAAAAATAACCTGTGCAAGATGGTTTATCCGGAATACCAATATACATACAGACCTTAAAATATCAATTCAATCACAGCATATATACAAGCTAAACGAAGGTTTTTTCGATAAAGCCATAGAATGTAAAACAGCAAATTTTAATGAAATCTTTAAATTTGAAAATTATATTAAGGATAAAAACTACAGACCAATAGCTGCACTTTTCACCTCCGACGCCTCATATCATAACTATCAAAACAAATAATTTCATCAACCTTCCTGAAAATAACGTTTCCTCATGCTGATACAATTCTGAACAACTCCAAAATCAAACAAATGCAACTATGGGGCAAGCTGCTCCATTTATTTTTTGATTCCTTTTTAGTTATTCAAGCAAAGTGCTTGAAACATTCATAAAAGCAACTCCACTTCCTGCTTACCTCAATGCTCAACCAAAGCAGTGTTAAAATTCCAGTTAAATGGGATAGGGATCGCTTCGCGATAATTAGTTTGTCGTCTTCGGAGCAGTTGGCATCTGTGTTTAACCGCTGTCCGGAGCAAGTTGGCATCTCTGGAAATTAAAAGTGAAGCGACATACTTTAGTTTTCTGTTGTTTAAAGTATAGTGGCGGCTGCACATTTAAACGCAATTAGTTTTACATTTCTAGTGCGTTGTAACATCTGTTGAATTCGCGTTTCTAGGCCGGCTATACTGCACTGTGATGGTAATTTGCACTGTAAAGGTAGGCTGTTCAACTGAAATATATTGATTTGATCCCTGTACAGAATCCACAGTAATGAAATGATCTTTTAGACTTAAGTCCCGATTAAAAAAATGCAACTGTATACAGAGTGTCTCAGTTAAGCGTTTCAGAACTTCTTACAGGGGTAGGGGGCATCCTGACGACTCGAAATCATATAGCAATGTGGGGTCGGAAATGCTTTCCTAAAGCGGTGACGTACACAGAAGCACCATAAAGAAAAGAGACCATAAGTGAAAAATCGCTATAATAATACATTGAAAAAATTATATGGCCTCCTCGGTCACCCGACCTATCATGTCTTGATTTCTGGAATCATATGAAAACACTGGTTTATGACACCCCTGTTGATAATGCTGGTTGCAAGAATCGCAGTAGCTGCCTGCGAGATATGCCTGGAATTCAGAAAAGCATTCGTACAAAATCAGAATCAAGTTGTAATTAAATAAAAAACGGTAACTTAAATGTAGTCGTTTCCAATTTGACAGACTTACTTTGCTTTTACTTTAATTATTGTTAGTTTAATCATATATATAATCAATGTTAATTCAAAATATAACTAAATAGTTTTTTTTGAACAAAGTAATGGAGAATTAAATAAATCAAACAATTATAACTCCGCCCACAAAAAAAACGGCTAAAGAATTACTTTGATTTCCAGTTTTATCTTTTTACCCTGATTGATACGGTTTTCTGCTGGCACGTATTTGTGACAGTCGGTGCAAAAGGGTTAAACAAAAAAAAACTATTTGTTAAAAGAAATTGTGAAATGATGCATTTCACAATACTATTTTCGGAGTATCATTTCAAATAATTAAAAAACAAACCAAAAACACTTCCATGAAAGAAAAAAAAGGAAACACTTGAGCTTCATCATTCCTGAAATTTTGTGCTGATTTCATTATCAGCAATGACTAGAAATTATCAAAACTAAATCTAACAGATCTGAAACACTGTTTCGAACCCAGAATAATAATAACGCGCAACTCACTAAAAAATTTTAGCATTGGTGGTTTAAAATTTTCAAACCTAACATTTTTATTGTTTATACAAAAAAAAACATACTAGTATTTGCTAAAAAATCGCGAAATGACACCTTTTCACAATATTCCATTAAAATTCTCAGCGCCTAACACTTTTATTATTATTTAAGTATTTCTATTTAGCGTCCTTTTTAAAAGAATGGTTAATTTTTTAAAAAAAAAATGTTTAAACAAGTGTTTGATTATTGGGATATATTTTACAAAAACTAAATAGTTCAATCGACCGGAAAATTTTGTCCCTAAAAAGACACGCCCCATTATACAAAGATGCAATAGGTGAAAAAAAGTGGTTGGACTCATAAATGTATATTATCACTTTGTTCTGTCGGATACTTACGTATGAATATGTATGCATATGCTCTTTTGAGACAGTTGCGCTCTTTAAGCTCACCATTGAACCTTACCTTTTATAAAATAACCTTTGAATTAATGGGAAAGGGGGCATGTAGCTTCATATACAGAGCTTCCCTGTACACCTTATATTAATACATGTTATTAATACATGTTATTAATACATGTTTGCGTTCCCTTGTCTTTTGGAGAGGGTTTAAAATTACTAGGCTACGGAGTTGATCATTAGTAGTAGTAAACCCAAAACCTGGGTCGACTGTTTAACGGCGGTTATAAAATAAAATTTATTAACCCTTTGCACTCCGATGTCTCCACTGAGGAACCATCAACAGTCACCACTTTAAAATTAAGAAATTTTACGCCTGAATAATTAGTAACCACTTCATTACAAGAATTTTAAAATAGCATGATAATACTATATTTTGTATTTGAAATACTTTAGTGCTGATAATGATCAATGAGCAACTAAAAGTACTCGGAGTGCAAAGCGGAAATACATACCTACCAAACATCTGGCGCTTCAAAAAAGCTTTTCCTAGTGAACTGACTATTGAAGCGATATTGTTGGCAAATACTTAATACACCTCTCGCAATCACTAAATACGAAACACGATTCGTTCGTTGTAGTGGAACTGGGCGTCTGACACTTTACGGCCCTTTTCCCATTCATCCTGAAATTAGACTAAGAAACATACATGACAAAATTCAAGTTTGGGGAACAAAATGGAGTTCGTGAGAGAGAAAAAAAATGGAACTTCACCATTATTAGGTAATAACAAAATTACAAGCAATAAAAATGTACAATGAGAGAATAAACACTAATGAATATTTACAGTTTGGAACTGTAATACGTACAAAATGGGGGCCAATCATGGGAATATGTGTGAGTAAGGGTTGCTCTCTACACTTAAGCTACAGGGATTAGCTTACCCCTAAACAGACCCCCAACGAAGCAATATAGCTAGCTGGTCCTCCTTTTGAATTTTTATAATATTTAAAAACAGTGGTAGCTAAAGTTATAGTAAATAAAATTTATTAAAACACGAATCAAGCATGAATGCAAAAATTTTGCTTACACATTTCTCTCTACATAAAAGTGAAAGTCTGAATGTCAGAGATGCCAACTGCTCCGGACAAGGCAAAATATTTAAAAAAACGGTAAATAACTACGAAGTAAATTTTGCAAATATATGACTATTTTGCTTGCTTTTTAAAAGGTATAGCATTACGTAACTATTGTAAAGTAGTGAATTATATAAGCCTACGAATTATTTAGAAATAGTGGTGGATAAAAATCTAGTAAATTGAGTTTATTAAACCAAGAATCACAATTGATAAACTACCACTTTAGAATATATATTTGCTGTCCGGAGCAAGTTGGCATCTCTGGAATGTATGTTCGCCAGGCCTGAAAGTGGGACTGAAAAGAGAAAATACTGGTAGATGCACTATTTCAATATTAGATAATATTCGGAAGGAGTTAATCTATTCTCAACAATAACAATTCACTGTAAGGAAATTTTTCACGGTGAAGAAGCAATTCAATATAAAAATTGCATCCGTTAAAAACAATTGGTAGTTATGGATTTTTATTATTCCCGGAAAAAAACTATAAAATGAAATTTATTTGTTACCAGTTTTTACTCTTTTCCGTCTCGATATATATGGGCTTTCAGCCCTGATGTTCGAATACGAAAGTACCAATTTGGACCGTGTTTTTTTTTTTTTCTGCAGTTCACAAATTTTTACGGCGTCGTTTGTAAACAATCACCAATTTCGGGCATCATTTAGTTCGGGCTCAATATCGAAAAACAAAATTCATTTGTTGAAGTCCATAGTTACAGATTATACTTTCGTATCTTTATATCTTTTCTTGTTATATCTCGTTTATCTTGTTATATCTTTTGAATGACTTCACCGACTGGAACGATGTTTTTTGTTACAGGCTGCTAATGGTTTTTGAATCATTTTGAGGTATTTTTTATCTTGTTAATATGCAATAGTGAAAAATATGTTTCTCCAATGTTTCAACACTGCAATAACATGAAAAAATATCGTTACAAAATGTTAAAAAAAATAGAAGCATACAAATTTCGAGAAAAAATGAAATGCCTAATAAGAGCTCGATAAACTCATAGTTTAAATATTGAAGTATAAACGCGTGTTGAAAACAAGCTAACATAAGTTATCAAAAAATAAGGAAATGCTATGCTTAACCATCGCAAATAATTCTAAACATAAATTTTCTTATTCTCATTCCTCTAAATAGTATTTCAATTTCACGACTTTCAAAATTATTAAATTCTTACACTGAGACTTTTTGTTGCCAAATAGTAGTAATAATTATTATTTTTTGACGTCTTTCATAAGCAAATTTTTATTTTTTCTAACTACATAATACTGTTCTTTAAATGAAATTATTATAAAACTTATAAGAGACATCCAAAATTTTAATGGTAGGAGGTTAGGCATCAACAACGGCTAGATGAATTAAACCTTAAAACTATGCGTCTATGCTAAATCTCAAACTGAAGTATTAGCTATAACAATAAGTTGGCGCTATGCCTTTTACATCTTTAAATTTTTTACCTATCTGAAATTATAATACAAGTGAAATTTTTCCGTTAACTATTTATTCGTAATAATTACATTATTGCAACAAACATAAATTAATCAGGTCCCAGTTATTCACTAGTACATTCAGTCATTCAGTAGTACAAGTACTTGGACTCTAATTATATTATAAACTAAAGTCTTAACTTTAAATATAAGTTTACGTCAGCTTTCGTAAAATCATGCCTTTTGCCTCTTTAAATTTTAACGTCCGGATATATTGTGTTAAAACAGCTACAAATTTAAAATAATTACACTTCATTTAAAGAAAGCAATCTCGTTATTTTAGAAACTCACTGGGAATACGTAACAGGCTAACTGAGATTATAATGCAAGTGAACTTACAGAGTACAACAATTGGTTGGAGGTAATAAAAACAAGCAATAAAGCTCTCGTAAAAAAATAATGATATCGTCGTAAGTCATCGTAACTGCCTGAGATCGTAACGTCGACAACTTCTTTAACACCTCATAGTTCTTTCATAATAGTTTCTTGTGTCCAAAGTTCCAAGCATTTTCCATTCTATCAAAGCTTTCATATTTTTATGATATAATCTGATTAACAATTCTGCAATTTCTAAATTTGGAATGATATTTTTTTCTCTTTTTTTGCAATTACTTTGCAATCACTTAAACGTAAGTAATATTTAATTATTGAATGCTGAAATAAAATTTAACTCAACTCATAAGTATTTCTTACAGTACTATCGAATTTCACACATTTTACTATTTGAAACTTTAGCATTTAATTTTTTCATAAAGTGTAAGAATTAAACCATAGTTTTCATTAATGTTATATTTTTATTTAATATCGAATAAATAACATTAAAGTAAATTTAAAGATAATTTGAAGCTCGTTCCTCAAACGTCTGACAAAGATGCAGAGATGCCAACTTGCTCCGCTTTGTGAAATAGTATTTTCTAGTGGTAACGAAATTTAAGTTATTTTAAATTTAGTATTTTTTATTTTAAATAATTTTTTCACCACTAAATATCAAAAATTTTAAGTATCATATGAACGTTAAACAATGGATATACTGGTTACACTTTTAAAAAGTAGGCGTAACTATCCTTCTTTAGCAAATGTTACTGTATACTTCGCTACCACTTTATTAAAACTATTGTAAAAAGCGGAGCAGTTGCCACGTCTGAAGATGCCACTGGCGACAAAAATTTAGTGGATGATAAGTAGCATATATCTTTCAAAAGCGTTTAAGCTTGGCATTTTTTTTCTACCGTACTGCATTCAATTTACTAATGAAAACGAAAAATATTTTCAGTTCAAATATGAATAATTTGTAATGTAAGTCATGGAGGTAATTAGGATTAAAAAGTGAAATAAATAAAAAGGAAATGAATTTCTACCACTTGTTTCAATTTTACTCGTCCGTAGCATACTTAGTTTTATTGCTTGCTAATTTATTTTAATGTATTGGGGATTATTTAATACAAAAGAGTCAGTAAAAGATTATGCTTGTTTATTCTGTTATTTTATTTACCCTTTCCTGTTCAATGTAGCCAGACTGGCAACATTAATTCAATAAATGTTACGAATCGCTAGAAATATAAAACTAATTGCTTTTAAACATTTATCAACCACAAGGAGGGCAACTGCATTTTGCAAAAGTTTTATTATATTGGTACCGAATTAAACAGTAAAACTAGCAGAACAAGGACAATTACATCCACTTATTAAAAGAGTCATCTCCATAAAGTTGCATTTATAAGATATTTTTGACATGTAGTGGTGCAGAAATTACTTAAAATGCTAAATACTAAAATAAAAATACTGTTTTACAAATCGTAATAAGTTGGCATCTCTGATCCAGTGTTTCTTAAACTAATAAGAGCTAACGCATACCTGCCAACCATCACTCTTTCCGAGAATGGATTTTCAGAGTGGTTGTAAAACAATAAACGAAAAGCAATCTGACTGAAAAATATATTTATATTTTGATCCTGTTGAAATTCGCTTGCTGTTGTTGTTTTTCTTGTTCATTTCCGTCCCGTCGCACTAGAGCTGCACAATGGGCTATTGGCGACGGTCTGGGAAACATCCCTGAGGATGATCCTCTACGGAGAGGATGGCTCCCCCGCTTCGGTAGCCCGACGACCGAAATTTGCTTTTATATATTTATTGTAAATATTTATATGTAGTGGTGGTCAAACTCATTTATAATTATCATTATAATTCAAAAAGTTAATTGGAATGACCTGAGTATTGCTACCACTTTAAATATGAAAATAAAATCTTCGGAAAATCCGGAAGAGTTGGCAGGTATACTAACGTGTATCGGCTTACTCAGAGTGTACAGTCCTGCCTACTACTACGCTTTTCGCAAATTATTTTATCGAGTGGTAGTCATTAAAAATGTACAATGTGGTGGAACTCAATTTTTAATTCTTTATAGCCTCTTTAATCAATCGTAATTACCACTATAACTTACATTTCAAATTATTCATATTCAAAGCAAAAACATTTACTTTCAATAGAAACTTTGTTTAAGATATTTCTCCAAAAATTCTCCTATGTTTAAAAGAAAAATCAAAATCTTCGTGTAAATTTTTTCCACCTTCAGAAATTTCATTTCGTTAGGTATCAAAATTTTTCTACCGGGGATACGCGCAATTGTGTAGGCAATTAATGCAGTTCCAGTTCCAATAGAAACTTTAAAATCAATTTTGCTGGAAAAAAAGTAGTTATTTTAATCTCCTTTAAAAAGTTTGAATTTTAATAGTCACCACTTTTTGCTTTCAATCCTGCCTGGCGACAATCTACAAAAGTGGGCGTAATTGTCCTCTTTCTACAAGGTTAACTTTTTAATTCGCTTTCTTTTTAAAACTTTCGCAGAAAGCGGATCAGTTGGCATCCCTCTTACTGGTCGCATTTATGGAGGGGTCGAAAGTCCTACTTTTGTAAAAAGTTTTAATCGAAACTTACTGCTCCTCAAAGGAGTAAAAAAATTATAAGTTGCTTACTGAATTTCAATTTCAAATGTTTTGTTATTTCACATTCTGTTTCCACCAATTATTTCGTATTTTATCGATGATTAAAAGAGAATGTTTTAACTACTTTCTTACCTATATTGAAATTTAATACATATTGACTGAAAATAGAGAACATGTCGAATATCCAATCGCAAACTACCAAATTCTTTAAGTTTATCAGAGCACTTGTATATATTTAACGTGGAACAATTTTTGCTTTGTAATAGTAGAAGCGCCTACTGAAACAGCAATATAAGTCAGAAATATTTTTCCAATCTGGGTACTCATCATCGCGTAACTATTAGATCTACATATATATGCTTGAATTATTTTAATGGTATTGTATCGAATCCTTTTAAAATCACATTTATAAAAGTAAATCATGAATATTAAAATACAAATTTTATTGCGGCTGAAATTTTTTTTTCCACCTGTAACAAAAATGTTGGCACTTTTGCTTAATTCCTTGTTAAAACGCTGAAAATGTCAAGTGTTTCTATAAATAATTTGGCACTTAATGCAAAGGACTTAAATTCCAATAGTACTTGTTATCTATATTGTTAGTGTACTTAATAGTGACTCACATATTTTGAAAGGAATGTGATGTTTTTTATAGTTGATCGAAAAAAAAACTATGTACTGGAATACATCTAAGCAAAAATTATCGTATTTAATACAGATAAATAATTCATTTGCACAAATTGTTCTCAATCGCATCAGTTGCATGTTTATAACGAAATAAAATCTACTTCAAGTGAAAAATAAATGGGGGGGGGGGTTCCAATCTGCGTCAAAAAAAAATTTCCACAAATTCTTTGCAGAAACACCTAAGCGTTTCAAGGCAATTTAAATTTTCTTCAAAGCAAAAGATGCTTTCTATTGATGAGACAATTCTAAGATTTATAATTAACTTCTATTCTTCATAATTGTATCAAAAAACGAAATGCACTCGTACTTTAGAAACATAAAAATAATTGATTTTCACTCAATCCGCCTCGAAAAACATTTTCTGGAAGCGCTTTTCAGAAACACCTAAGTGCTTCAAAGTAATTTAAAAAATTTTTAAGGCAAATTATGCCTTCTTGCTATTATTCTAAAATAATTAATTAAATTCAATTCTTTGCAATTGTTCGCTAAAACGAAATACAATTTTTCTTCAGCAACAAAAATATTTGATTTTCCCCAAATCTTCGTCAACAAACAATTAACACTCAAAGACAATTAACACTTCAAGACAATTTAAATTTTTTTCGAGGCAAATGATGCCTTCTATTGATGTGGCAGTCTTAAAATTAATAATTATTTAATTCCATTCTTCACAGTTACACCCTAAAAACGAATTGTAATTTTACTTTAGCAACAAAAGTAATTAATTTTCACAAGTCTGCGTCAAAAAACATTTTCTAGAAGCGCTTTGCTTAAAAACTCAAATGCTTCAAGACAATTTGCTATCTTCAGATTTCTTGTCTCTGATTATATCGCGCTCAACTTGTCCAGTGTCAAAATTTATTGCCTCGATTCCTGAAAACGTGTAATTCCAGAATTTTATTACCGATAGCTTTCGGACAGCGGTAAAAGAGGAATGCCTTTTACCTAAATTACGATGCTATGTCAAAAGTGCAATAAAATATACTCCCCACCGATTATAGCAGAATGGGAAAGATTCCAGGCTATGAGTTACACTAATTAAATAGCTTTCTAGATGTTGGCCAAGTCTCCAATTTGCGAAAAGTCTTATCATACTTAGAAAAAGTTGCTCACCAATAGAAGAACGAGCACTATTACTTGATGCTATGTAATATGTCATTGGTTGAGGAAGCTATTTAACATATAGATGATGCTGTAATTCATTTTGTCTCCTCTGTCCAGTTTGAGTGGTTGCAATAAATTTTAAAGTGAAACACGTGTTCTTGTCTTACTGCGTGGGAAATTTAATCAAGGGTTTTGATATATTTATATTGGTTTTAAAAGCGGACATTTCTTGCACTTTTTACATCCAAATTCCATTTTGGGATCGTATATTTCCGAAGCAACAATTTAGTATAGTTGCATGGGAAGAACATTTATAGAAACGACATTAAAGTTTAACTTCATTTGTCTGACAGAAAGAAAGAAAAAACTTAATCATAAAAATTCATGATTAGGTGCATAGATTTTGAGAATAACCTGCCTCAATTAGATTGGGAAAATATCTAAGGTTTAGAACTGATGCCCTAATTGATAGAAAATTACCCCGTATTAAAATTTTCTTTCTTTTTTTTTCTCGAAATTTATATGTTTTTTATTATTTATTATTTAGTGCAAATGCATGTTTCTCCTCCTTAAACAAAATTTGTACAGCATTCGGTTATAAAAATTATCTGGAATAACTACACTATTATAAATTCCGAGCCACGTTACACCTAAAATAGGTATCACGAGTAACAGTTAATTGAGACAGTGATGGAATATGTTTATTTTGAACAAAAATTTAAAATTTTTATTAATTTTTTTGTTAATGATAAAAAAAATTGCATTGCAAGTTATTAAAATTTTTATACATTTTGAAATTCTAATTATTTTTAACCTAAATCTAATTTCTCATGTTATTTGATTGATAAAAACTTTCTTAAAAACTAATTAAAAAAATTAGTCACTTATTGGTATCAAATCTTGTGATTATATAGCTAAATTTTATTTTATACCCATTGTTGAGCCGCCGATCCACTTTAGGGTTTACGGTTATTAGTGTTAAACTCAGTAGCCTCGTAATTTTTAATCCAATCCAGAAGATAAGGGAACTCCTTTTTTGATGGAACTAACCCGCATTTGCATTACATGGTGAGGAAAATCACGGAAACTTCCCATGATGGCAAGTCTGATGGCAAGGGGACTCTAACCCAAGATCCGACTACCACTAGAATATTTTACTTCAGCACTGTGATCGGTGCGAGCCGGGTGAGGAATTCGTATCGACCAGCCATTGCTGGGATTCGAACACGGTTCACCTCATTGGAAGAGAACACTCTATTCCCTGAGCCACCACGGCCCTATATCGCTCAATTTTATTTTATTTTATAATCGTTGTTAAATAGTCGATCCAGACTTTGGATTTACGACTACGAATGTCCATAGTTTTAAAGTTTTGAACACAATCGAGAAGACAAGGGAACTCCTGGATGAAGTATTGGGAGAAATTTGCCTTAGTGGAGGACTTTCTTGATGGAACTAACTCGCATTGCGTTACACGGAGAGTAAAACCACGAAAACTTCCCACAGTGAGCCTGACGACTGGGGACTCTAACACATAATCTGTCTACCAATGAGGATATTTTACGTGAGCACTGTGGTCGGTGCCAGCCGGGTGCGGAATTCGTATCGATCAGCCATCGCTAGAATTCGAACTTGGTTCACCTCATTGGAAGGCGAATGATCTATCTCTTGAGCCAACACGGCTCATTATATCGCTAAATTACAGCATTTCAAACACTTTTTTTAAAGAATTTTCAAACATAAAAACTAACAGATAGTCATCTCTTTTAATTTAACATTTCCTTTTCATAACATATTGACATTTTATTTTTAAAGTATTCTTCTAGCCGTTTTCTTTGCTTATCAATTAACAGATTCATTCCCCCACAATTGTTCTACTACTTTTATTTATTTATTTACTTCTTTTTTTTTTTTCTTTTTTTTTTTTTTTTTTTAAATGCATGACTCCGCTTTACGAATCTAGATTGGGTAAAACTGTTAGAAGACGGAGGAATTCTAATTTTTACTTTATAATTCTTGCTAATTTGTAGTTAATAGTTTCAATTATTTTAATTATTTTTTTATAAAATATTGAAGAGAACTGTTAATAAATTTGAAAATGTTGAAGTTCAATTTTTCAACGTAGCCAATAACTGTCACTCGTTTTGCAAAGAAAAAAAAAATGCTTTTTATTGAAAAAAATTTAGATTCTCTGATTCTTTAATTAAATTGTTAGATTACACTAGGGGATAATTTATTGTTGCATTTATGCAAATACTTGATCTCGCTGAATTCGGGTGTGGGATCTTAAAATCTGAAATTAGTCTTTAGATAGATTTTTTCGAAGGGTATTTTTAACATATTTTTTGTCAAAATGCACAAGTTTAAAAACGTTGCATACAATAAGCGATCGCGTAAATACCGTTCACTAAGCACCATTTCGTACATTTTGTAATCTCTCTGAACTTATAAAATTGAAAATTTGATTTTTATGACAAGTTGGGAACAATGCAAATACTTTCATTTAACCCTTTACACGCCGATGTCCCCACGTAGGCACCATCAACAGTAATCCACTTTAAAATTAAGCAATTTTATACCTTAATAATTAGTAACCACCTTATTTTAAGAACTTTAAAATTGCATAACAATGGTACTTTACCTATTTTAAATGCTATAGTGCTGATATTAGATCAAACAGCATTTAAAAGTACTCGGAATGTAAAGGGTTAAAATAGATGATATAAAGACATTGAATTTCATATAGATTACATAAGCAATTTCATTTTCATCAAAAGTGTCTTATTCATAAGATTAGATGAATTTGATAATTTTTAAAAACACAACACCAAATTTCAAAGTAACATCATTTAAAATTTAATTGTGAATCCTATACACATAAAATTACATCATATCTGTTATCTTCAAAATTACAACTATGTAATCTTTTAAAAAATTCTTTGACTTTATTTTGTTCTTCAGAAAGGCCCTAAAATATGTCATATATTCAAACAAAATTTCCACCTTTTCAAGTACGACATCGTAACCAAAACCATAAAACGAAATTTTGTTTGATTTTCACCGTCCACCCTACCCTGTAAATTTAATATCTATTTACCCGGCTGGAGTATTAAAAGGGTGTTTATGATCCGAGAAACGCATAAATATGAATATTAAATTCTGATTGTAATTTTGAATAATATCCTTTGGAGTAATCTTGTCGCCAGACCCTCCACCCCCAGTTTTCCTAAGATCCCCTTATATGGTCAATACTGCGGTGTAGGGAGAGGCTAACTTTCTTTAAGAAAACCCTTATTTATTAGGATCGTAAACTTTCCTTAGGAGTTTTATTATAAAACTCTATTGGAAAATTCGTGTTATCCATTTTTAAGCGCCTCCTCTTCTAAAGAATCTGGGAAAAGACTTTTAGTGCTTAGAGCATGGGCAGAACGTTGCCTTACCTTTGCCAAGACAGAGCTATTTTCATGTTAGGGTTGCTCCTTAAGCAGTGATTCTTTATTCATACGCCAATCATGCCAATATATACCTGCAATCTAAAGATATATATATATATATATATATATATATATATATATATATATATATATATATATATATATATATATATATATATATATATATATATATATATATATATATATATATATATATATATATATATATATATATATAAATATATATATATATATATATATATATATATATATATATATATATATATATATATATATATAAATATATATATATATATATATATATATATATATATATATATATATATATATATATATATATATATATATATATATATATATATATATATATATATATATATATATATATATATATATATATATATATATATATATATATATATATATATTCTTGTTAGAACAACAATTATATCTAAATAGTTTAAAATTTGTACTTTTTTTCAAAAGAGTAAAAATATTTTGAAGCTTTTGTCATTTTTTGAGGAAAATGATAAAAGTTAAGCCTTAATCACGAAAATAATTGTGTTGAAAAAATTAAATTATTATCACTTATTACTTAAAACACTTTCGTTACCGATCACACGATATCGTTAAAGTAAATTCTTCTTTACAATTTGTTTTAAGAAAACAGACCAAGTGGCAGCAAGAGGCAAGTTATTATCCAACCATTTACGCAGAACCAACGAATAATCACGACATATTTTTCTTAAATGTATTATTAATCGAATTTGGGACTGATTCATTTAGTCAATAATTAGGTTTAAAATTATAACAAGCGTACTATTTAACAGCTAATTTTAGAATTTTAAAAATATTTTAGGGGATGCGATTTTCTTGTTATAATGAAATAATTGAGTTACCAGTCTTTATCTCTTTCAAAAAGGGTTATGTTCCAAAAATGGTTTTCTGTTAAAGTTTTATACAGCAGTGATCTCGCCTATGCCTCACCCGCCTAGACAACAATACCTCAGCAATTACTGAAGAAATTAAACTAATGCCAAAACAAGATCCTTAGAAAAATCATTTGTGCCAGGTGATTCATCCGGAATACCAATACACATGCAGACATTAAAATACCAACTCTATCACAGCCTATCCAAACTAAACGCAGTAGCGTGGCAGCGCGAATTTGGTTTTCCAAGTAGGACCACAAATGCTCTAATGGATTAAGGTCAGGTGAATTTGGGGGCCAAGACATGACTTGAAAATCACTGGAATGTTCCTCGAACCAATCCATGACGATTCGACCCTTATGACATGGTGCATTATCCTGTTGGTAAACACCATCCCCCACAGGAAAAACTATTGTCATAAATGGGTGAACCTGGTCTGCAACTATGTTCAAGTAGCTTACAGACGTCAGGGATTGTTCTATGAGGATTATGGGTCCTAATGTGTCCCATGAAAACATTGTTTCAGGGCGAGAAACCATGAAAACCTGGGTGAGCCAATTGTTATAGATGAAGGGTCATAATGTAATGGCTCTTCAGTGTATTTATAAAGTTAAAAGACCAGAAGTAATTAAGTTACTAATTCCTACAGAATTTAAAATAGTAGAGCAATAAAAATAATGGCGCGAACAACTTGCTTCATTTTGAAAACACCGAAGCATTTCACGACATGATTATTAAGTTTTAAATCATTGATGTAAACTTTTTTTTGTCGATTAGGTTAAAATAATTGCAAATCGATTTAATTAATAACTATTAGTGTAAAATTAATTAGTGTATTAATTAGTGTAAAACTTAACAATCACTATTTCTTCAAATATTCAAGAAAAACCTACTGATAAAATGGAAGTTTGTATTTATGCCTTTATTAAGCTCGAAAATTAATCAGACTATTCAGATTAGAAAATTCTTTATTTTTATTTAAGTTACGAATGATTTAAGAATTAGTTTCATGATTTTGAGTAATAATTATTTTTTAAAAGAAGTATGTTTTCAAATTCGCATACATTTCATTAAAATGAAATGAAGATAATGAAGATAAAGGTTTGAGTTTTATTTTTAAAAGAATACCAGATATATTCAAAACAATTAAATTAATAATAAGATTATAAATCATAGATTAATAAGCGATTATGGCGAATTTTAAAAATTGAATGCATTCGTCCCACTCTTTCTACCTTCTTTGAAATATGTAATGTTAATCAAATTAATCGACACAGTATTAACAATCATTAAACTTACTTTAGTAACACACTTTACGTATATTTGATGAAAAATTTATTTTTAATGTTTATTAGGGCAAATAAAAAGTAATTTAAAAGGGGACAGTAGTAAAAGAACTGATATTATCTAAGTAAAGAGTATTTTGCCTAAATCTAGTTAAGCTTAATAACCTCATTCTGACCTCGAATTAGCCTTCGGAAGAATTTTTAATTATAAAATAAAAATTAATTCATCAAAATAAAATAAATATGGGGTTCAGTAGAAGACAATATATTTGGAAATTATTAAAATTGTTTAAATATGGATGCAAAAACGTTTAACTCTCCATATATTTTCCCTTCATCTATAATAAATAAAGTCATATAAACATTCCTAATATTTTTTTTAATAAGACGCTTTTTAGTGGTCAATTGAACTATATTTATTATAAAAGATCGAAATTAAGGGAAAAAAGAGGAGAGAAATCACTTTTCTGATGAATTTATCAATGTATAAAAAGACTAAGGAAAAATATAGTATACATTTCTGATAACCTTAAAATTTAGTTGCACAAAATACCTATATTCAGCATTAAAACAAAATTATGAATAAATAAATAATAATGAGTAAATAATTATAAACAAATAATAATAAGTGAATAATAATAAATAAATAATAATAATAAATAAATAATAATAAATAAATAATAATAAATACATAATAATAAATATATAATTTCATAAATCTTTCTTATAACTTTTAAATGGTTGATCGGATTTTCAATCAGTAAAGTGCTTTGATTAGATTCCTAGAAAATCTCTTAAAATATGTATTGCAGTTAACTGTAGCAGTAGCAGAATATGCTTATTTTAAGCACACAAAAAAATGACCTAGAGACCATTTTTTTAAACTACAATCATTCTTCCACAAAAAGTTATAAGCCATCGGTCAAAAAACAGAAATGTAACATAAAGGGTAAAAGTTTTTTTTTTTTTCTCTATAGTGCTTTAAATTTTGGAGAGTTCCCAAGTTAGAACCTAGATCTGGAAAACCTGTTATATGGTGGAGTAATTGTATATTTTATATAAAATTCCTGTTAATTCTTAAACAGCCGTTTTATTTTAGTGGGTTAGATTAAATACTAATAAAACAGTGAAGAAACCTCTGAAACAAAGCTAAGTTTTTTTCCTTTTTCTTTCCACTGAGCTGCCGCGACTGTCAATTTTTTTAGTGAATGTGATTTGAAATAGTTCAGGATGACTTCAGAATATATTGATTAAACAAACACATCATCTGATAATTGTGAGGTGATGTAATAAAAATTCAAAATTTTATTAAGAGATTAAAATTAGCACTTTTTTTTCAATTAACCATTGAAAGCAAATTAAAAGAATGTTTCTGCTCGAAATATGGACAATTTGAATTCTAAGTCATATAGTGATAGTTACGATTGATTGATAATAAATAATTTGTGTTTCAACCTTTTTTAGTGTCGGATGTGGAATCCATGATATATGTATTGGGTTCCATGAATTTGAAAAAAAGTTGATAGTTAAAAAAAATGTTCGGATCCATTTCCCTTTCTTAGTTTTTTCTCTTCCAAATTTGAAATGTTGAAATTGTTGAATATTGTTAAATTGACTGATGGATTGATTGTTGAATGCATCCAAGTATAAAAATGTAATACCATAAAGAAAAATAGGCATCAAAATATAGTGTTTCTTCAACATTACATATAAGGTTAAATTTCAAGTAGAAAAAATTATTTATTTTTGAAAATAAATAAACTTGAAATTATAGCTTAACTTAAATAAATAGGTGCACATCCCCCAAATCAGATACGTGTCCCTTAGTATATCACTCTATACAATCCGTCGTATCACTACAGTGCGATGGAATAACAATTTTTGAATTCAATTCATGAAATAAATAAATTAAAAATATTTATCTTATATAAATTCCTTTTTTATGGGTCTCCATCGTATTATGCGCGATAATAAACCAACCATACTTTAATAAAAAAATTTAAAAATAAATATTTTTATAATAAAGAGAAGAATGAAAGATTTCTAATTAAAAATCTTATTTTTCGAAGCGTTGGTAGTAAGTTGGAAAAAAAAAGCATAGTAAAAGCGCAGTAGAAATATTTTCAACCCACTACGCTATCAGATTATCAAGGTATGCGCGATGCGTATTCTTATTTCAATTAACTTTTTCACTATTTACCATGTGTCCTGAAATGACACTACAGGTAATTACGATCATGTTGTCGAATTTTTAGACTGTTTATACCAACCATCAAGATCGCTTCACAATCGTACCGACATTTGCCATCAAAACAATATAAAACTTTGAATTGGAATTTCAATTATGACATGAATGTTTCTATACAAATGTTTTTAACGTTCTTCTAAAACAATCACGCTATTGCGACTTTCATGAGCCAAAATGTTTTTCTGATCATCGTTTCGGATCGCCCATTATCAGATCAGATTTATTCATCTAAGTATTCAAAAAGAAATGTTTCTTTTTAAGAAAACTGTAGAGAATTTTAAACCAAATATTGCAGCGGGTACCAGTTTTTTAGAAGGCTCGACTGAACTGTCTTGATTTTTGATGTGTGCTCCTATTCCCCCATTCATCCCAAGTTATTTGGTTTGGCTTCATTGAGGTTAGCAGGCAATCTGGTTGCTGTCAGGGAGATTGCTTGAATAAATAATAAAAATGAAACAGCTTGCTCTAAACTATATGTGACTTGAGTTTTGGATATTGGCTGTTGGTCAGCGTGATGAAACGCTTGATAAAACTTTCAATATTGTAATTGTCGAAGCTGATGCTATAGGTGGATCTGTGATAAGAAATTTGTTAAAGCTTTTATTTATTTTGATGCTTGTGATATGAGGCGTCGGATGTAAAGTGAGCTGCTATTGGTTTGTATTTTTTATCTTTATTGCAGTTTTCAAAGTTAAATATCTGGTTAAAGTTAGCTGCATTACATTTTTTGGCCTTGTCGAAGAAATCATTTAATTTATGAAAGTATTGCGCTAGAGTCTGAAACGTGAGGTCTTTCTGAATATTTGCATTTCTGATGAACCATCTGGCACAGGTGAATTTTCTTAATATTTTGCTTTGGCATGACAGCTGAACTGTCTTGTCTTTTGAGTTGGGCCGAGAAGCGGCACTTTTCCTATCTATCATGTTTATTTTGTTAATTGTGGTAGGAATTTAAGGCCTATGTGGTGACTGTCAGAACTCCTTTATTTAGAAAAACTGAGCACCTATCCCGCACATCATGAAACTATATACATTGAGGTAAAGCATTTTGAATTTATCAACATTGAGGTAACTATACAAGGATTGAGCTGTAGCATCACATATGCCTTTGAATTCTTTAGAAGTAGTGGTGAGTAAAAACCCAACAAAACGGATTTACAAGAATCATACATTAAAAGACTACCACTCCTAATTATTTATCTGCTCTCCGGAGAAATTTTTGTCATTTTTGTGTGTGTATAAACCAGAGATGCCAACTTGCTCCGGACGGCAAATATACACATTAAAGTAGTAGTTTATCAATTGTAATTCTTGGTTTAATAAATTCTGTTTAGTGGATTTTTATCCACCACTATTTCTTAATAATTCATAGGTTTATTTCATTCACCACTTTATTGTACTAATGTCATGCTGCACCTTTTTAAGATAATAGTCATATATTTGCAAAATTTGCTTTGTAATTATCTACCGTTTTTTTAATTATTTTGGTGTGTCCGGAGCGGTTGGCATCTCTGATAAACATATACTCACTCATTCTCATATGTGGTGGTTACCTTAGCATCAGCCCCGCCAGGGGCTCTAACTAATTCATCTGAGTGGGAATAAATAATAAAGCGCAAATGAATGGTGAAGGTATAAACATATACAGGCCTGCCAACTACTATGCTTTTTGTAAAATACTTTATTGAGTGGTAGACAGTTAAAAACATAAGCTTTCAGAAGTTTTGAGAGTGTCACCTTGAAAGAATACTCATATGTGTTGGTTATCTTAGCATCAGCCCCGCTAGGGGCTCCAACTAATTCATCTGAGTGGAAATAAATAATAAATCGCCGAAGCGCAACTGAGAGGTGAAAGTTAGGGTTCAGTATCTTTTACTGAGAGAAAATTAAAATGAAGTAGTGAGATTGAACAAACAAGTTTGAGAGAGAGAGAAGAGGTTTTGTGGCAGACTGCCTCGCCTCCCTTCGAGGTATTACCCCGAGCTTCACAGGTGCACAGTAGCCACATAGCCCCAGGGAAAAGGGGAAATACATAATAAATGCGCAAAATTATTTACAAGTATTTACAGCTATTTACAAAATTTACGGGACAAAACTCCGTCGGATAGGAAAAAGGCGGTTGCCGGGCTATATTTTATGTTGTCTTTGATGAGCTCAAAATCAAAATTTTTGAAGTAATTGCACGTATGACAAGAGAGTGCATCTCTGAAGAAACTTGCACATAGTTCAGCTATGTGCTCATCTATTTTGTTGATTTTTAACTCTCGTCTTAGATCTTTCATTCTCATGGATCTGGGGGCTCCTGTGATATATCTGAGGAATTTATTTTGAGTGATCTCCAGTTTCTTTTTTTGACTAACAGTGGTTGTGCTCCATGCAGGGGCTGCGTAGCTGATGATCGGTCGAATACATTGGAGGTATAGGGTTCGTTTTGTTTTGAGAGATAGTTTTGAATTATAGTTTAATATTGGTTTCAGAGATCTATAGGCTCCTTGCGCTTTGCTAATAATATTTTCAATATGGGTATTCCAGTTTAAAGAACTAGTAAGAGTGACGCCTAGTTGAAAGAATTAGAACCAAGTGGCTTTACATATGAACTTTTGAATAATTTATATGAAGTGGTGTGGAAAATAAGTTTAAATGAATAAAAAATAATACATTAACACGTCCACGCCGGGGTGACCCACCGGTGGGTCATGCTAGATTGTCCCATCTTGGCAGCGCACCGGAGTAAAAACTGGTAACAATTAATTTCATTTTTTAGCTTTTTTCCGGGAATAATAAAAATCCATAAATACCAATTGTTTTTAACGGATGCAATTTTTATATAGAATTGCTTCTTCGTCGTGATAAATTTCCTTACAGTGAATTGTTATTGTTGAGAATAAATTAGCTCCTCCCGAATATTATCTAATATTGAAATAGTTCTTCTACCAGTATTTTCACTTTTCCCGGCGTGAACGTGCTAAAACGCTAACTTAGCTAACATTAAAATAAATTTTTACGAAAAGCATTGGAAGTTGGCAGCCCGGTATATAGTTCGTTAATGCTGAGAATTAATACCTGAACATAGATAGATAAAAAGTAACGCACCATAAAATGTACAATTAATAGTAAACAGGCACATTCAAGATAAAATCGATTACTTTCATAGAAATCATAGAAACAAACACCGGATTTTGACTAATAATACTATTTTTTGAAATGTTGTCACAGGTAGTACTTCAAATATAATTCCCACTAAATTATTTGAAAATTAAATGTCCAAAAATAAAGAAAAAACTTTGTTGAGGTAAAACAAACAAAATGTATTTTGCAACTCAACTAAACTTGCACTTTAAATCTAAAATTAGAAACAGAGCTTAATCAGTCTTTCTTTCTATATGTTTTTTATTTTCTTTCTCTTTTTATCTTAAAATCTTAAATACTGATTTACCTAGCGCAATATAAGGTTTGAAAGCTTTTATTGCGTTTCGATTTGTAATTGATTGTGGGAAACAGATGGTAATACAAATAGGAAAAACTTGATCACTTTTTTCCTGATTATAAACGGGTCCTGTTATTACACATTTTTCCAGAAACATGGGTTAAAGGTAGCAATAATGATAAAAGAAAATTTATTTCAAAAATAACGTTAGGGAATGTAAAAATAAGGGAAAGATTTTATGTTAAATAAAAATCAAATAACACTAGTGTTATTTGATTTTATTTCAAGAGAATTGTTTGAAGTTATTTGAAGGAAATGTTAAAGGAAATGAAGTTTTAGACATAAAAGTAAAAAAAATGTAAACAAAGTAAATTTAAAGAAAATTAAAATCGAAAATGAATTGAAAAATAAAGATTTAAATAGTAAAACTGAAAATAAACTGGAATTTTCAAACATTCTAGGAAGAGATTATGGTGAGGAAATGCCTCATTACTAAAATCATGTTGACAGAAAGTTCAAGACAGTGAAAAAAAATTACCCACTACGGGAAATTTAACGAGATTTTTCAGATATTTTTACTGAATATAAATATGATGCTGAAGCAATCGAATCCTCAAATGGTAAGATTAACATCAGATTTTAACATCAGATCAAATTTTTTAAGAGCATGTAAAACTTCCCCCAAGCAATAGGAAGAAATCGACAAACAAATTGAAAAATTATTGAAGGGTAACATTTAAAAAAAGCTGTCCTCTCTATTTGGCTCCAGTAACTTAACATATAAGGTTAACTCCGGTAACTTAGGTTTTAAAAAAGATTGAAATAAATCAAGTAACTTAAAAAATTAAATCGTCCATTAAAATTAGGCAATGAAGAAATATTTACCAATTTATATATGCATGAATATAAATGTAATGAAAATAAAAATGTCATGAAATTGCTTTGAATAGTGAAATTGTTTTTAATATTGAAATTGTTTTGAATAGTTAACTAAACGTAAATAAGGACCATGCATAATTTTCAATGACCATAAAATGCAAAAATTTCTGATGTTTATTATAAAATAAATCAAAAGAATATTCATAATAATGAAAATACAAAATAGTTCATGTATCAAAACTGCGAAGATTTCCTGACAAATTAAAATTATCCCATAAAGAAGAACAAATTTAATAATTTTAAAGCTTATTAATAAAATTAAATTAACTCTTAAGTAATATTTATTGTTTTTTGAAAAATTTATTTTCTAAAAATAGTACTGACCTTATCATAACATGATTCATATGAACATGTTTCTGGAAGATCGAACCCTTCAAATTCAGCTGCAAAACATTGACGTTTACCCACATCTGACAAAGATATGGGATGAAGTTTATATTTTCTTCTCTCTGTTTGCGACGACAAAACAAATAGAAGAAAAAAAATTATAACATGTCTGATTTTTGAAATGAGGATCTTCCTGTTCAAAAATGTAGAGATTCGGGACAGTTCTCCTGTTAAGGATTACAGCCCCATAACCAGAAAATATGAACCTTAAAAATACCGAAGTCCTGAACGTCAGAATAAGGACCGTTGTGACATTTAAAAAAATATTAACAAAATTAAAGTCTTTAACTTCAGATTGAAAGGTTTTCTTGTAACAGCATGTGTCTGTTATTCACGTTTTTCATGTCTCATGATTTAAAATTTTCTGTTTTAAATGAAAAACTTGAAAGATGTGAAGATGAGCAATTATATTTAGTAAAAAAGCTCTCATGCACTTCAAGAAAATAACTTTGGGCAAATTGAGAAAAAAAAACTATTATATTTTTAATAAATTTTCAATTTAAAAATAGGCCATCAAAAATATGTCTGCGGCATTTCTATTGAGTTTCACGAAGTTAAGTTGTTTACCATTCATATCACTTCTAAATATTGCGTGTATGTTGATAATACAAATTTTTATTGTCTTTTCATGTTAATTGCGCTTCTCAAATGAGAAAATTTGCAAGAAAATTACAAAATTTTAAAATTTATTAGATTGTAATTCACTTTTCATGGGAGGGAGCTTTAATACGAAAAACTTTAATAAATCTTTTAAATATTATTTTTTTATTTTAATCCTCTTTCGTAATTCATTATTTAAAAAAATCCATTTACATAATTAATAATTCACGTTCTGTTTTAAAAATACATTAAGGAAGGCAAAGTCGACAATATTCAGTTTTTTCTTTAACGAACTTAAGAATCTGAGAAGTCTCTCGACCTATTTTCCTAACGAATTATAATTCATAATGTTTCCCTTTTTTCCTTAGGACTTGCGAAGATTTTCTTTAACATTAAAGAGTCAAGGTCAAGCACGTCGATTATGTATTATTTTCTCTCTACACCAGAAAAAAAAAATAACATAAAATTATATATATATATATATATATATATATATATATATATATATATATATATATATATATTTATTTATTTATTTATTTATTTTTCCTTTTACTATAAATAATTGCAATATCACATGAGGCTAATTTTTGATCCGAGTCAAAATTATATAAATTAATATCATATAAGGGTGCTCTTCTTTTCGATAGCATGCAACCACTTCTCAGTTTTTAGAAAACATGACTTTTTGACTTTATCTGCTTTCAGATGTATCACTTTTCAACCCTTCTCTCCTGAAGTAATATTTCAATAAATTACCAGTAATATTGCAAATATTACTGGTTTACTGGCTACCAGCAATATTGCAAAGGTTACTGGTTATTGCAAACATTACTTAATATTGCAATTAATTACCAATTATACTTCCAGCAATATTACAATTAATTACTCTCATTTCGGAAGCGTTCATTTAACATCACGTATTTCATTGTTAAATAATCTTGTATTTTTATTTATTACAAATATTCTTACCATTTTAAATTTTTGTTGTTTATAAATAATTTTACATTAATATATCTTTAAAAATTTTAGTTGTTAATAGGTATATAAAAAACAAATATTTACGTGATTTGATATCTATATTAAAAGCTTAACTCCTTCACCCGTTAATAAGCCAAAACCCTTTACCAGAGATAACGACATCTATGAACATCGTCGTCTCATGATGAAAACATTTTTCTTGAACGCCAATGAGGCGATATATCGCCAATAGCTAGATCGGATTGTTGAGATATGAGCTTCCAATGTTGACGGTGCTGACAAAGTATTTTATTTCGGGGAAGGGGCGAAACATTTTAGGGAAAGAATCTAGAGAAGAAAGGTCAGGTGAACACGAATTTTTGAGGGTGGGTCGAAGGTTCCGTGATGTCTATTGGTCCGTGAAGTTAATGAAATACAGATCTTTTGGAAAGAAGCCAAATGTCATTGAAACTTATTTATGAGAACTCGTGACATATATTTTTGACACTCTGAAACTAACTGTTTTTTCGTGAGTATCTTTCAAGACAATTCAGTAACAAGCTATTTTTTCAGGTAAGAAAAAATAAAAACACTCTTCTGACGTTTGTTTTATTTTTGGAATATTTCTTTAGCAAAGGAAATTAAAATATAAATAAAACTTTGTTACGTAGCTATGGATTGTGTTTATAAATAATTCTTATCTTAATAAGACACGACTTTTAGTCACGTGTTTTAATTATTTCCAATTATTGTTTATGTAGCATTTTTTACAGGAATGATGCTCAAATTTTTTAAAGAGAAAAGCATCTCTCAACTTGAAATATATTTTAACATCATTATTAAAATTTTTTTATAAAATAAATACATTTTAAAATATTGCTGTAAAGCACTAATAAACATTGTATAGTAAAAAAAAAAAATTGCACTTAAGATACACCTTAGAATTAAAATTTTTTGATTCCTGTTTTCCTTTCCGTTGATATGAGCTGTTAGTTATATAAGTTTTTAAATGTATAATATTTAACAAATAATTTGGCTTAATTTTTTTTAATTAAGTATTGCCTATTGCTAGCCTAATACCAAGTTATAAAAAACAATATTTTCGAAGATTTTTTCACCAAACTTTTTAATTAATTAATCAATCAATTTAGTTAGTTATGAATTCTAAGCTGTAAGAAATATTATTTTCGGGAATTTTTGTACCTCAAGTTCTTATTTATTTAATTAATTTATTTTATGTATTATGTACTTTTGTATTAATTTATTTAGTATACTAAATGTAAATATTTAATACATATGCTTTTGTAATTGAAACAATACTTATAAACAATTGAATTTAAGGAATAAACGTAATTCTGATAAAAAAAATTACTTAGAATATTTCGAATATTTATTTGAGAAAACTTTAAGAACATCTAATTATTTTAATTGTTTTTTCACCTAAAAGTTGAATAAATTTTTTATCACTGAAAGTGATATCAAAATTTTGATTTTTGTATTTGCAATTTTATTTTACCCGTATTATTCATGGGTGTTTAAGGTTTTTTGTAAATAAAACTCATTGTTATCAGAAATATTTAGAAAATTAAATAAATAATATACAACGTGCGTGCTATAAAATATATTTATGAAAAATTAAATGTTAAGTTACACAATTTTGAAATTATGTATTAATGTTAAAAAAAAGTATATTGTTTCTTATAAAATAAACAATTAAGACTGTGCACATTATTTTTGTTTGTATTTACTGTTTTTATAAATGAAACTTATTGTTGCAGTAGTATTTAGAAACTAATATGGTACTAAACTTGTATATGCATGTGATATGAAATAAATTAAAAAAGGAAATTTACTAGTATATGCAAAAGTTACATAAATTTTAAGACTATATAGTGTAGATAGTGCTAGTGTGGACATAAGCTAGTGTAGATAAATGGAATATTTCTGTCATTTATCAATCGAAATTTCTTTGTAAATTTCGGCAAATTGGCAAAATTCCACTTCCCTTCCATACGCAATTGTACGACAAACACTTGATTATTAAGTTGAAAATTAAAAATCCAAGTAACTACAAACTAATTTTCTTTTTTAATTGTCATTTAATACTATTTTTATTTATCGTTTTTAACAATAGGAGTTATAATATTATTACATATTCTTATAAAAATTATCCGCACTTACCCCTATCTCCCCTACTAACATCAAAATAATAAAACAATTTTATATCCGTGTAAACAAGCGATTTTTGTCTACACAGTTTACTTTTGTTTGTATTTACAGTTTTTATGAATAATACAAATTTTTTTATTAATACTTTGAAAATTGTATGATGCTAAACTTGTATTATACATATGTAGAGGGTTGTCAACTTTCTACTCTTTTTGAGAAAAAAATTTCAAAGGGTAGTTAAATCATACTTTAATAACAAAAGTATAACAAAAACTACACATTTTAAAAAATAAATTATGCCGTAATGCAAAATTGATTAGCAAAACTTCCCTATTAACCCTTTGCACTCCGATGTCTCCATTGAGGTATTATCAACAGTCGCCACTTTAAAATTAAGAAATTTTACATCTTAATAATTAGCATTATAAGAATTTTAAAATTGTATAATAATACTTTATTGTGTATTTAAATGCTATAGTGCTGATATCAGCATTTAAAAGTACTCGGAATGCAAAAGGTTAATTGCCTGCCATTCTTCAAAACTAAAAGAGCGGTAACTGGCTGCCCTGGTTATAATTCATAAATAAAGAAAATTATCGGAAAAATTCCACAGTTTTTAAAATTTTATACCAACACTAAATCCCATTTAAACCATTTATAGATAGTTATTATAAGGAATTTATAATAACTGGGATTAATGAATTTGCAAATATTCGTTTACCTTACCAAATGATTTTTAATATTTAAGTGTCACTGGCATCTTCATAAAGCATTAAAAAACAATATTATGAGAAAAATAAATTAATAGAAAAATTAATGATGCAAATAAAACAATACTTACTCTTAATTTTATTTCAGGTATATTGCTTTTCTGATGTGTAGTTCAATCTGTACACTTCACTTTAAATCCTAATGCTTGGTGAGTGAAATTTTAACCTATGAAATCAAACACAATATTTAATACAATACAATATTTTACAATATTTTTACATTAATACAATATTTTGAAATTATTGCAATATTTTTGTTACACTTCTATAAATGTTATTTAAAGATTATCTAGGTTATATACGTTCCTCAACTTGAGGGTATTAAAATAAACAAATAATGTTTTAATATAACTTTAGAAAAAATATTGAGTGAACTTGAATTGTTCAGATCTTTCTTTAAAATACTAATATCATTCTAAAAAGAAAGAAAAAATCAATTATTGATGAAAGAGGTAGACTTAAGCAAAATATCTCAATGGAAAATCGTAAAGAACGGCGAGAAAAAAGTATAAAAAATTGAAATTAACCCTTTGACGGAGAATTATTTTTAAGCATATTTTTTTTTAATAATTTTGTATTAATTTTGGTCAAAATAAGTGAAAAATTTTAAATTTAGCATTTTAATAATTTATGGTAATGAAATACGGCATGGAACACAAACAATCTCTTTCAAATGCAACTAACTATGAAACACAATTTTTTTCAAATTTGCACTTATTTGCAATTATTTGCTAGAGAAAGTTTTTCATCATTGAAATTTCTTTAATTTAAAAAATCAATTATTGATACATATTTAAATATGAATGAAGAAATCTTTCTTTCAAACTACTTCTTTTGATTTTTATTTTAGTACAAATATAATTCCGATAACCTTACGGATTGTTTATGAGCTATTATACTGGTCTTCGTTCATATAAAACATTTTTTTGCTTGTAATTAGAGCGTCAGAAAAAATAATAAAATGGACTCTGGTGTCCCATCTGCCTTAAAAGGCTAAAGGGATTGAAAAACTTCCATCTCTGGTACATGCTGTCGATTATTTATGTCTTATTGTTTTTGTTAATGTTTTATAGGTATTATTCAACATTTATTCAATTGAAATACAAAATAAAACTAAAACTATGGAAGCTAATTGACTTTTTATTATTTTTACTAAATTGGACCCAAATTGTTTAAAAATAAATGAAATCCAGCTCGTTCTTTAATTCAAGATAATCATTTATTTTTGACAACCAAAATGAACCAAATTTGCTAACCAAATTTTGGTATTTTTGATTATTATGGTTATTTTTGGTTGCTATATTAAATTGATACTAGTATCCCTTAATTTAATACATGAAGAGTTACAATAACTGCAGACTTTCAATGGATCTATTAAAAAAAATTCCGGTGAAAGTTTAAGGTTCAAGAATTTTATATTGTCTTTAACCCTTTCTAAGGCCGTGGTAAGTATACTTACCACCAATTTTTAAAAGTCCATGGGGAACTTTTTTGCCACTTTTAAATTAGATTTCCATTTGTTAATAACTTCAGCTTTCTTGAAGAGCGTTTGAATAAAATTGGCAGCCATTTCATGTTTACGAAAACATGTAAAAGTTATAAAATGTATATTTCCTTTTGAAAATTGTAGCATCTATAAAATTTATTTTATAAAGAAAAATGAAATTCAATAAGTTCCTAATAGGTCATGTTAAATATACTTGCCACCAAAAAAAAGCTATTTTTATAAACTAAATAAGTTTTCTTTTCTTACATCAATTACTATTCTTATAACAATTTCAATTCCAAAAATATTTTAATTTACCTTTACTAGAAATAAATGGCTTATTAAGGGGTTAAAAGACTGAGTCATAGAAGTTAATAAAAATCGTAATCGATATACTGCTATGCAATTGATGTTAAGTAAGTGACTGAACAACGTAAGAGCCTCACTGTAGATTTCGAGAAGACTGGATTGACTACTATTTATTTTTCTATTGCTAATACTAACGCTAAAATAGAATTTCAAAGAACTGGTAAAACAAAATTTAATTTTGAAAATGATTTTTTTGAAAATGATTAATTTGCAATGAGTCATACAAAAATGTCTAATAAATGAAAAACTCAATTTTCAATTTTTGGAAGTTTATGTTGATTTTTCTATTGCTCGGCTTTATACATACTCTATATAGATAATAATTTTTATTAAATGCTCTGTCATGCAGTAGAATAATCAAGGTAAGCAGCAAGAAACTCTAAATTAAAAATTTTGTTTATTTGGCAATATTGTATGATAAGCCATATTGCAAACAAACAAATAAATAAATATGAATAAAAATTTTAATATAAGTATTCTGAAATCCTATTCCAGCATTTATAGTATAAGCAGGGAAAGAAAATTATTGTCAAGCCACTTTTTTCAAAATTTGTGGTAAAACAAGCTGCTTTTTCAACAGTATGGCACGCATATACCCATGTTTTTCTTTTCTTTTATTTATTCATAAACACAATAAAAACAAAAAAGTATGTGAATATTTTGTTTGTAAAACACTATTCATGCTTTTGAATCGCTATCAAAAATGACTGCAAAAAAGTTAAAAAAAATTGGGAATCGCAAATTAAGCATCTTACGATGTAAAATGAAATCGCAATTTGGAAAATCACAATTGAGTAAGGTGGTTGTATAAAATATCAGATCTTGATTGATTGCGGGAAGTAACGGAGAAGATTTAATCAATTTGTGCAAGTGTTTTATTATTAGGATATATTTCGCTGCCCTATAGTTCTGCCAACCGTAGTGTGTTAATAACATAAATATTTATATCTGATGTCAAAGCGGAGTACTTCTTTAACCTTTTCGGGGCAGGCAAGTCATGAAGTAGTCGCACGGAATCAGAATCAGGATAATAAAAAATAAAAAACCGGAGCATAAGTTTGGTCATAACTAATTTGACACTTATTTTTGCTTTTACTTTAAATCACATCCAATCCCTGTGTGTTAAAAGTGTAACTATACAATTTTTAATTCGAACTAAGTGGCGGTGAATTAAATAAGGTAAACTATTACTTCCCCACCCACAAATAAACTGCTATAAAAATAGTTTGGCTACCAGTTTTATCTTTTGTTACCATGATTATCAAAAACCTGAGAATGCATATATGACTCGCCTGTCTAGAAGAGGTTAAAGCTAAAGTGTAGGTTAAAAAAGAAAAAAAAATACCCACTTGATATAATAACAAATGTGAACTATCACTTTTGACGTATGGGTGTTTTTCATATATTCGTTCCTTGGGTGCTTTTCATATATTCATTCCTTGGGTGCTTTTCATATATTCATTCCTTGGTTCCTTGGGTGTTTTTCATATCATTTTCTCTTTTTTTCGTGAATGCTCATTAAGGGGTTAAAGGATTGAATTTGCTTAAAAATATTCGCAATAAACCTTTAATAATGCTATTTACAGGAAACCCTCACTTCTCTGAGGTAGTTGGGCTTAGTTCAATAAACTTTAAAGAGTCTCAGCCTCATTCGAAAATAAAATACTGGTGACTTTTCCAATTAGCTTTTGCGAATTACAAAACAATCCCATACCCTCCAACTTATGAGGATTTTGAAAATAATTCTTTCTAGTGGTGGCGAACCAAAGTAGAAATTTTTAAAGCAAATGGATCTCTCATAAAACTTTTATCAGAACTTAAGAATCTAGCCATATGGCCTGCACTTTTATAAGTAAAAGTGGACAAGTTACGCTAAAATTAATTTTTTTTAAATATTAAGACGTTAATTTTGTTACCGTCTGAAAAGAAGATTTCTGAAACTACGGAAATTCCGTAGCAGTTGGAGGGTATGCAATCCCAAAGTACCGGATCAAGAAAGATCCGACATATATATATTAAAGTGACATACCTGGTCATTCTTCTGGATTTTCCTGAAGATTTTATTTGTACATTTAATGTGGTAGTATGATTTTTACTTGTTTCCTATTTGTTCATATTTCATTTGAAATGATTTTGACTGCCATTTAAAAACCAAAGCTTTCAGAGTTTTTGGTAATTTTCTCAACATTTTAAAAGCCATACTACTAAAGAGCTGGAAGAAAGTGGCGTTTCAGATTAACTTTTAAATCCCTTATATGTAGGGGTGTGGAAAATACAGTTTTAACGAGGACCAAAACCGCACACCCTCGGTCCCTACGTAGACTGATTTAAGGGGTCATCCCCCCCCCCACACACACACTGACAGCAGCCAGTGATGCTTGACTTCGGTGATCTGCTGGGAACCAGTCCACTGCGGGACGAAATAATTAGAACAAAATGTTTCTGCATATGAACTTTTAAATCATTTATGCGTAGGGGTGTGGAAAATAAGTTTAAATGAAAGAATAAATAATACAATAAAACATAAACTTAGCTATCACTGGAGTAAATTTTTTCAAATAGCGTAGAAAGTGGCTAATTATCCTGTGGTGGAAAACAAATACTATGAAGAACGTACAAGTTGGCAGATCATTATCAGGACTTTTGTGTACAAGGATCAAACATATTTCCATTAATGTATTAATTTTCATTTAAGTTTTCGCAATTCCATTGTTACATATCCAAATTAGAAACTTCCAAACAGCAATTTTTCATTGTTACTTACTTGGGAGCCATACTTGGGTTGGAAATGAATGTTTAAACAATTAATGTAACATCATGAGCTGGCAAATATTACTTCTGTTAGAGAAATAATTCATTGTTCTACAATTCTTTCGTAATTATAAATATGTTCTCAAAGGAGAATTATGCCGGTGCAGTGGTTTCAAAAAATGGACATATCCCAAAAAGGTCATTTAAGAGAATGATTGTTTTAAAAATACAGTTGGACCTCTATTTAACGAAGTCGCTAAATCCAGATAAAAAGTTCTTTATATGGAAAAATTAGTTAAATGGAAAATCACCATTTGAAATACGCAAAAAAGGTTCATAAATTAGACATAATTAAAATAGCAATTGATACACCTTTTTCTTGTAAATTATTATCTACTATTGAATTGTTTCAAATGATTTTATCATATGAAGGTTTGGTGATATCTTCATCATTTCTGACATCATCTTCTTCGACACAATTTCTTGCTGTATTGTTTTTCACTCTGTCCAAAATATTAGATTCAGTTAATGTTTCTGCGATTCAAAATTAATAGAAAGAAAATCAGTGCATCACCATTAATTTCGTGGTTCTCTCTTAACTTTACCCACAATTTTTTAAGTTCATCCTCGTCCTCCACACTTTCCAAACTCTCAGCACTGACTAAGAATCAAGTCTTAGCAAAACTGTTACAAATAGTACGATCTGTAACATCATACTTCCATGCTTTAGAGATTTCTGTTATGCCTCTCGTAAATTGATTTTTGGCATGGATTCCTATATGAAACACAAACAAAAAGAGAAAGAAATTTTACCACTTTCTCTAAAAGTTAAGTGACTGCGGAAATCAATTCAAGGTCAATGAAATGTTTTGGAATATTTTGGGAAATAGGGAAAGAGGATCTCAAAGAAAAGTTCGTTAAATAGAAAATTCACTTCGCTATTTGGAAGTTATTTTACGAAGAAATTTCCATAATTTTCTTGGTTCCGCGAAAAAAAATCGCAAAATAGAGAAATTTGCAAAATGAAAGTTCGTTAAATAGAAGTCCAACAGTATTAGTATTTCGAAATGAGTGTTGACGAATAAAGACTTAGTTTAAAATGCATGTTTGTGAACAATGACAAATGACAACATTTCAAAATGTCCGTATATATGAAGAAGAAAAAAGTATGTGAAATGTGATGATCAGTAAAAAAAAATCAATCAAAAAGGATAAAAATCTTATGTTGGTAGTTACAATTGAATGTAGTCAAATTAAAAAAAAAAATTAATAATAACATCAGACCTGAAAGTGAGACGTCAAAGAACTTGCAATTAAACCGTTCTGAAAGAGAAAATCTTTCTTCAACACATTGATAGCGGGTCACGTAAAAATATGTTTTTGAAATTTCTGCTATCCATACAAAAAGTGATAGAAAATCTACTTCGTTTCGACTCTGTTGCTCCAAGAAATTATACATTCGTGATTATCGCAAACTTAAAAGATTCAGTAAATGAGTTATCAGTACACCAATCGTCCGTCATAGTTTTTATGAAAATTAAACTTATAGCTACAGTGACTAATCTAACTAATCTACAGTGACTTTGATCTAACTTTTATGAACTTACTGCTTTTCTAAAATTTTAGCCTTTAAGAGCTTTAATACATTTCTTTGAAAAAGTTGCCCCTTAACTACAAACTATTCATGATTATTTACGCTTTTGTTGTTCGTTCGTTCTATCGTTGTAGTGGAACTGGGCGTCTGAGGCCTTACGGCCCTTTTCCCAATTCATCCTGAAATTAGACTAAGAAACATACATGGCAAAAATAATTTTTGGGGAGCAAAATTAAGTTCTTGGGAGAGAAAAAATTGGCACTTTGCCATTATTAGGTAATAACAAAATTACAAGTAATAAAAAAGTACACGAAAGAAGGTGAAATTAATGTACAATGGAAAAATAAATACTAATTAATATTTACAGTTCGGAAATACATACAAAAGGGCGGGGGAGCTAAAGAAATGTGAGTACATACCTGCCAACTTTCACTCTTTCCGAGAATGGATTTTCAGAGTGGTTGTAAAACAATAAACGAAAAACAATCTGACTCAAAAATATACATAAATTTTGATCACGTTGAAATTCGCTTGCGCAATGATTATTATGCTTTTATATATTTATTGTAATTATTTATATGTAGTGGTAAATAATGATAATTATAAACTCATTTATAATTATCATTATAATTCAGAAAGTTAATTGGAATAACCTGAGTATTGCTACCACTTTAAATATGAAAATTAAATCTTCCGGAAAATCCGGAAGAGTTGGCAGGTATGTGAGTATATGTGTAAGTAGAGACTCGGCCGTCCTGGTAATTACCACTCGACGTTTTTGTTGGGCAATAAACAGTGCAATATAAATTATATAATTGTTAAACAATCTTGGTATTTATGAATATTTTTTTTTCTCAAAAACAAGTTGGAATGAAATGTCTTTCTTACCAGTTTTTTGTTCTTTTCCTTCTTGATATCTATAAACTTTCCCCGCTGAGTAGCCTGGCGAATAAATGTTTTGTTGCATTTACTTACCTGCCAACGTTTACGCATTTAGCGGAGCATTCTATTTTTATATCTAAAGTAGTAGTAATTGTATACTATCCTTACTTTTATAAACCCTTATAAAATTATATTCTTAAAAAAAAAATTACCACATACATTAATATGTGATACTATCATGGTAATCTGCTTAAGCTTTTTCAAAGTAAAACGTGTTTTTCTGCCTAAAATTGTAATTCAAATTCCATTTTACTACCACTGGGAAAAATCAACCTCGAAGGGATTAAAAGTTGTCAGGTATGGATTTATTTAAGTACTTAATCTTATCTAATTCGAATGTGGGGGAGGTTTAAATCTAAAATTGGATTTGTTCGGAAAGCTACCGATTTTTTTTTTCAAAATGATGTTGTTAGTTTATTTTTTGTCTGAATGCAAGGATGCCAACTGCTCCGCTTTCTGGAACAGTTTTAATAAAGTGGCAGCAAATTATATAGTAAAATTTGTTAGAGAAGGATAGTTACGCCCACTTTTTAATATAGTATCCAGCAGAATGATGCTGCAACGTTGCATTTCATATGATACTTATAATTTTTGATATTTAGTAGTGAAAAAATTACTTAAACTGAAAAATACTAAACTAAAAGTAACTTAAATTTCGCTACCACTAGAAAATACTATTTTACAAAGCGGAGCAAGTTGGCATCCCTGTGAATGTAAAATTGTTTTAAACTAAAAACACATAGGTTTATATACATTTGTTTGCTCCTTTGAAAAGAACACATCATTGCCAATCACACGATATCATGTGACGAAATTTTTCCCTACTGGTTGCGTCAATAGCATAGTTCAAGTGGTAGCAAGATGTATATTATCATTAAGACTGGGCTATAAATCGAAGGATCGCGAAATATCGACTTAATGCATATATCGGCAGGCCGATATAATGACTATCGTTTTAGGCGATGCATCAGAAATCTGATTTAAGCCGTCATACATTACAACGCTCGCGGTTTAACGATTTAACGCATCCATGCCTACGCTAACGCTGTCACCTCGTTTGATTTCGTCAATTTGCGGAGCTGTTGATAGCTACGAAGACGCTGTTAGTTATGGTGGAATATCTTCGTCACCTTACTAACTCCCAGTTTCGTGCGAGGATCAGTGTTGAAATAGAACGCTATGCATAGTTTCGCTCTTTTTGTCTTTGGAAGTTTATTTTTTTCTTGAAGATTATTTTCAGCAGTGAGACTTTAGCTCCTTAGCGATCGTTTCATTGTGCATTATTTCGTCACTTTTTCTTCTTTTCTTTCTTTTCTTTTTTTTTTTTTTCTTTGTCTTAATGATTCTTGTCAATTATTTTCAGTAGACCTACTGTTACATGGCGATCGTTGCACAATCACTGTTATCTTAAATTTTCGTTCCTCATTCTGAACTCAATCTATTAACGAAAAGAAAATATGAATGAAAAAAAGATTCTTCATTTTTTTTTCTTAAATTATCGTTTTTCATTTTAAGCGATGCAATTTAATATGAGTATTTTGTATTTAACTTTGTTATAAAAAGTTAGTTTTTTTAAAAATTTATTTAATGTAAGTAAGTTTCGTAATTTGATTATTTTTAAACTAATAAATCTTCAGTCGCTCTTAATGATAAAAAAAAAATGGCTATTAGTTAAAACAAATATTTTTTTTTTTGATTGAATAAAAAGTTCAGCAATGTTTTGAAGCTTTTTAATAATTTGCCAATAGTACTTAAAAGCATATTTCTTTCTCAAAATTCTTTCAATACTTGTTTGTTTCATAATTTGTTAGACAGTCAGTATCATCTTTAAAGAAATAAATCCATAGTCGATATAATTTTGAGAAAAAAAATAATAAAAAAAATAATAAAAAATAAATAAAAAACTTAAATTTTCTTTTGCATTCATTAAGTATAGAATTAGACCATTAGTTAATACAACTTTATTATTTTAAATAAATAAATTAAGGAAGGTCTAACAGTGCTTCAAATGCACGGGTTTTTTCAACAAATAATTTAAAAAATGTTTTACTGAAGTGAACATTTCTTTAGTTTGTTTTTTTACTTTCGTTTTTTTTTCTTTTAATTTTTAATGCATGCATGTAAAATATTTTGCTAGTTTTATTATTATTTTTAAATCAATAAATCTTAAGTCATTTTTAATTTTAAAAAAAATTAAAATAAAGACTGGGTTTGTTTTTACTTAAGGCATTTTGTTTTGTAATAGATTTATTCCTTTTATTTATTTTTGATTAATTTAAAGATTTCTGGTAGATAATTTTTGAACATATGCTAAATCGCGCTACATCGCTATGTCGCGATGTCTAACTGACAATGTATCACGATATAAAATTTCTTACATCGCCCAGTCCTAATTATCATCTAACTGCTTTTGCAGATAATATAATGCACACCTGTCAACTTTTACTCATTTGGCGCAAAATTTTATTTCCATAATTAAAGTGCTTGTAAAATGTATGCTTTCTATATATTCCTTGCATTTATAAACTCAATTTATAATCTTTTTGATCCACCACTATTTTTTGAAAAAATTAAGCATATATAAATAAATATATATATTAATACGTAATACTGTTGTGGTAGTTCACATAAGCTTTCTTAAATTGCAGCGTCTGAAATTGTAATTTAAATTCCATTTTACTACTACTGGGGAAAATAATCATAGAAAATATTAAAAGTTGGCGGGTATGATAATGTTGTCTCGTGCCAGAAAATATAATTTACTGAAAATATGTTTTGTCTCTCATGCTGTTGCAATAAAGTGGCATTCATAGTGAGTATTCATCTGGCCATTAGTGATAAATACTAATCCTGATTTTGTGTTTTTACTGAATTACAAGGGTACAATAGGCGACTAAAACTGTAAAAAATGGTAGAAACTCATTCATTTCTGTTTATTTATTTTTTCTTTAATTTTTCAATCGTAACTACCACTATAACGTTCACATCAAATTAATCATATTTTAAGTAAAAACATTCTGACTTCCAACAGTAAAGTGAAAACGTAAGTGCTAATTCTTCTTGTTTTTTGGAAGATTTTATTTCTCTTTTTAATGCGGTGGCAAAATTTATCGAATTACATTTTATCCTTCATTATAAATACGATTTACCCTTTCGATGGACGTGGGAAGTATACTTGAAAAAAGCGTCATTGAAAAAAGCTAAGGCAAAATTAATTTTTCAGAAACATTAAAAACCATTGCATTGTATAGAAAAGCACAGTTTGATTGTTAAATAAGTGTAGACGATATAACTACATAGCGACATATACGGAGACGACTTTTTAAAGACATTGAGAAAAGTTAAGCAAAATTAATTTTTCAAAACATAGGAAAACCACTGTATATCTGAATGGATTATACAACTGAAGATAATATAACAAGGTGTCACTAAAAAGTATAATAAAAAAATATGGAGCAAACGTATAAAATTGGATTCAGACTTTTGCATTTTTTTTATCTAGAGACAACTTTGCTAACTTCACAATGATCAGAAAAGAAAGAAATAAAACTGGTAAGAGAACGTATCTAAAGGATTTTTCTCCAGTTACCATGGTCTCGATACTAAAACCTCCTTCTGATCTATAACATAATGAAAAAGAAAAGGTTTTTATGTATTCTGTCTATTTTATCAGCATTAAAACTGTAAGCTATGAGAGCTGGCAACTTTCCAAATCTACGAAATTCGATTTTTGTTTTCTCCAATGACCGCGCAAGGCTTCTATGGCTAAAGAAAATCACTTGCTTGTAAGGTACGTGAGAAACGTTTTCACTCACATAAAACTCTATATTGTAATCAAGAAATAATATAAACAAAATAAAACTTCTCACAGAGGAGTTGGAATTTATTGATCCTTGTTTTCAGGATGTGCAAGGGTTATGGCATAGCAAAGTCATAAAAGTGACATTTCTGTACCCTTTCCCTCTAGGTTCGTGTCAGCATTAAAAGAAAAAAAAGGGGAGAGGGAAAGATCCAGCAAAAATCTCAAAGTGTAAAAATCTATTTTCTACAAAATCTTTATTATGTGATTTTAGCAATGCGAGGGAAAAATAACTCCGAACAATGTGTAACAAATAATAATTTAAATAAATATTTATTTCCAGGAAATTTGGAAATTTTATGCTTTTTTTATATGGAAAATCTACAAAATTCGATTTCTGCTATCGTAAATCTAAATATGACGGTAACAGAAGTAATTATTCGCTTAGTTTAAGTGTAATTTGACTAATTTAATTTCGAAAAATTTTTTCCAATGATTGCAGTTTAAAAAGCCTAAGGCTAATATGTTATTTCGTTTTTGAATACTCTTATAGATAAACGTTAAAATAGTAAAAAATATTTTTTTTTTCTTTAAAATCTGCAAATTTGATTTCTGTTATACTGCACCGATATTGAAAGGAAACAAAAATTAATATTCACTTAGTTTGAATGTAAATGCATGACCAATTTTTTCTTCTAATGAATGCAGTATAGAAGCTTTTAACTTAATTTGTTATTTCATTTCAGAATACTCTTCTTGACAAACGTTAAAATACTATGGACCAATTAAGAAATGTAAATTTCATTTCGCAGCCTTGTCAATGAAAGTTCGCACCAATATATCCATTTAATTATACATGTATGTATTTAATTATGTAGTTAACCCATTTTGGACCTCTTGCGAAAACGTAACATTTTGTAGTGATGTAAAAAGTAAAATATCACTGCCATCTAAGATCAGATTAAAACATGTGTGTTTATATTTTTAATATATCATGGGAAATTCAACTATCTGGTTTTTCCAAGATAAATTTTAAAAAATAAAACAATTAAATTAACATGTTTTTTTTCTCGAAAAAATAAGAATTTAGTTCCTAGTTCAATTGTGTTCCGTTCGCATTCCAACTACCACAATGACTCTTACTTCTATGCACTAAAAAAATCATATATAAGTGATTCTAACCAAAGATAATAATTTTTAAAGTTAACCAAAGTTAATTTTTTTTCTCGAAGTAAACTTATAAGTTATCCACCGGTTAAATATTTGGAGGGAAAAAAAGCGTAAATGCGTAATTCTAATCAAGGATAATGATTTTTAAAGCAGTTCGGAGGACACTACATATTTCTTTCTTGAAAAAAATTATAATATTGATATAATAAGGCTGACAGTTTTAATCTTTTTGTTCAATACGAATCTTTGAAGGTAGAATTTTTATAAAACATAATTTTCATACTTTTTTCATTATTTTGTATTAATTTAGCTCAAAATAAGTGAAAAATATTATATTTAGCATTTTAATAACTTATGGTTATGAAATACAGTATGAAACACCGGTGTTGTTAAAGGTAAAATCTTCCAAACACGACTCACTTTCCAAACAATTATTTTTCAAATTTGCAGTTATTTAGATCTAATAGAAACAGTTATTCATTATTGAAACTTCTTTAATAGAAAAATCATTTATTGACACATTTTTAACTGTAACATATATTAGAATATATATATTAATACGAATATAATTCCCATAATCTCTAACTGATTTTCTTAGTAACTATTTGACTGCTTTTTATCATTAAGAAATTCCAAAATATATTTTTGCTTGTAATTAGTGTGTCAAAAAATATAGAGAAAAGGGAGACTGGTGTCTCATCTGTGTCAAAAGTTTAATAATGAATAAAATAATTTGGACAGTGTAACAATTCTATTTCAAAACTAATCTCACCCATTTCCCTACATTCATCTATCAGTTTCTACCTTTGTGATTTGTTGAATACAGGTTTCTGAAATATGGTTATTTGTAAAACGTCCTTCTTACAATTTTTACATCCTCCGAATAACTTGACACTCTAAAGACTTTTTAGCAGAAAAGGGAAGATAAGCGACATCTATTGGCTAAAACTGAAAGTATTGCATGAATTTCAATTTGTGTGAACTTCTCTGTCTAAACAGTTCAACAAGTGTAATAAGGTGTAATTCATTTACTATTATAATGTATATAATATATTTATTTTTTTCTTTATTACCAAATGAAGTAGATTACACTCTTTTGGAATTCATTTAACTTATGAACTTTCAGTTATTCTCTGTAATTAGTTAATTGGCCTTTTAATTCACTAATCTATAATAATAAATTCTATTTTAATGTTATCTCAATTTTAATTTTCTTCATTGAATTATTTTGTCTCAAGTTTAATTTCATAGTTTCATTTGTTTTAGTAAATTCTACTACAGTTCTCTAGCTCTGAAAAAAAAATATTTCGCTAAATCCTCAAATGTAGGATTGCATGCTTTAAAGGTTAACCCATTATTACCTTCCTTTTGGGAACATGTACCTTTTTTATTATCTAAAGGTCGAAAAATAGTAGCTTAATTATTTATTTCATTCTTACCTTTAATGTTCCAAAATAAGGACTTCCTGGTCCCCCCGAATAAATTATTGATATATCCATCTGAAACTATTCGATTCAGGTTTTTTGTAAACAAAAAATGGTAGTAAGGTAATAGTTCAAACGGAGAGAAAACTTTTGGTAAAATTATCGTACTTGTATGATATTGACATTTCTGATTAAAGAAAACACCCTTAATTCTGGTAATTAAACCAAAATCTAGGGTGTTTAAAATGTTCATTTGGTAATTTTTCCGACGTATAGTAATGATTTTCCAAAAATTCTGGTTTTCAAAATTATAGTTTTCATTTCCACACATTAACTAAAAATACAAAGTTGAGAAGTAAATTTAAACAACTCAATTGTTTTTATGTCATGCTAACCCTTCGACAAAAATTTTTTCTTAAATATATTTTTCTAATTTTTTGTATTAATTTGCATTAATGTATGTCGAAATAAGTAAAAAAAGTATTATATTCAGCATTTCGATAATTAATGGTTATGACAACAGCATGAAGTTCCGGTGTCTTTTTCTGCGCTAAAAGTGAAATCTTCCAAACACGGCTCACTTTAGAACAATGGTTTTTCAAATTTACACTTTTTTGCAGTTATTTAAATCTAAGAGAAACAGTGTCTGGAAAATTCTTTGAAATTTCTTTAATAAAGAAAATCAGTTATTGATAAATTTTTGAACATGAATGGGAAAAAAATCTAAAAAGCATTTTTTTTTTTTTTTTAGTTTGCCTTTTAGTACAAGTATAATTTTGATAATCTAATAAATTTTTTTTCTGTAACTATTAGATTGTTTTTTACAATTATAAAATATCAAAATATTTTTTGCTTGTAATTAGAACGGCAAAAAAATAAAAAAATTTAAAGTATATACAGTGGAGCATCGTTTATACGACGATCACTTATACGACGTTTACATTTATACGACGTTTTAGTGTGGTCCCAAATCATTCCTATTCATTTTAATGTAAAAATATATCGTTTATACGACGCACAGAATCGGTTATACGTCGGTTTTTAGATTTTGTTCACGTTTATTTAATTTTTTATTTTTTCTTGTGTATTTTAAAAAAGGGTGGAATTTGCCAACATGAATGATACAGAAAAGGGTGACAACAAGAATTCTTGGATGACGACCGTAATTTTTACTAGATGACTGAAAAAACTAGACAATATTATGAAGAGGCAAAAGCGTAAAATTTTGCTATTTATCGACCTATGTCCAGCGTACCCATCGATACTAATTATTTTGGAAAATGTGAAAGCTCTCTTTTTTCCTGCAAATTGCACAAGTGCGCTTCAGCCATTAGATTTGGCCGTGATTAGAAATTTAAATTGCGTCATAGAAAGCAGTAAGTTCAACTCGCTATTCAAAGCATTGTAGAGACCAATAGCAAGAAAATATAATTAAAGGTAACATGCATTCAAATTGCTCACTGCAATTACTCACTCTTTGGTTATTTGTTTGTTTTACTTTGTCTAATTTAGAAATGTATGTAAATCAACACGTTAAACATTAAAATTAACTGAAAACAGAGTTAGTTTCAGTTTTAGAAGTAAAAATCGATTATACGACGTTATCGTTTATACGACGTTTTTCGGTGGTCCCTTCGGCGTCGTATAAACGGTGCTCCACTGTATATATATATACAGCATAGTGAAAAAAAAAATATATTTTATTGCTAATTTTACCAAAAATCATTACCATAGTACTTGGTTAAAAATTATTGTGCCTTTTTTTCTCATAGAGCCTAAAACACCGTAAATTTTACTATATTTTGTTAGTTTTGACTTTTTCTTAGTGCATAAAAGCAGTGACTACAAAATTTTGCATTTACTTCCTCCCTTCAGGGAATGTGTTGGTAAGAACAATTTATTGAACTGTGCGTGGACTCTTTTATATCGAATAAAAGGGTTCTTTTAAAATACTCTCTAATTACAGTCTTGTTCAAAACGCCCTCTTTTAACAGTAACTTTATTATTCATCAAAGAGAAGCGTTTCATTATTCATTAAGGTTGCCAACAAATTATTTTTTGGAGAAGCCCACCCTGAATGCTAATTAAAAGACCGATTATTTATTGACGCATAAATAAAGGCTTTGTCATTACCGCTAACTGGTAGGGGGGCATAAAATACTTTTTTT
This sequence comes from Parasteatoda tepidariorum, assembly GCF_982258835.1. Classification (NCBI taxonomy): domain Eukaryota; kingdom Metazoa; phylum Arthropoda; class Arachnida; order Araneae; family Theridiidae; genus Parasteatoda; species Parasteatoda tepidariorum. The sequence goes on from NC_141766.1 coordinate 60,983,655, forward strand.
TAGACGACACAATTTTAGTTTTATAAATTACTCATTTTTTTTTCTCTACTCGAAATAAATTATAATTGTGTTTATAAAAAGCTTAGAGTTCTATATTTTCTATTTTCTCTTCAATGCGCATTTGTTTAAGATTGTCAAACTATTTTTGTCTGTTTTTTTTTTCTTTTCTTCGTCTCTCCTCATAAGTATATACCTTTACGTATCTCGTAAATACGTTTGCGGTATAAATTTCCCACCATTTCTTTATTTTAAATTTTCCCCTTTGTGCCCTTTAGTCGCTATTGTTCCCTTCGTCTTTTTTTGGAAAAAATAAAAAAGCTGCTAACTCAATTATTTAATTGTTAGCATATTTATCTTGGATAAGGAAGTAAGGCGCATCAATCGAAATAATAACTGCTTTCTTAAGAAATATTTTCATAATGAAATTATTGGAATATTAGCTTACTGGAATTAAATATCTATTCAAATCATAAATGTGCAATCACACTTTCAGAAATAAAACTCTCATATCTAACGATTTACCAATTCTTGAGTTGCATTTCATTGATTGTGAGAATCATTTCGTCACGAAATCACGTGAATTGTGACGAAACGCGAATTTTTAAATATGCAACGAAATGTTTCCTCCATTACGGAACCTCAGTATAGTGCATTGTGGGAGATTGCTAACTAGAATGGAGACTAGACGATCGAAACTTAAGTTACGACCGGTTGTGTGGTGGTAAAGGAGTTGGACTCATGCTAGGAAGATCCCAGGTTCGAATCCCGCTTTTGGAACGGGTGTAATTTATCTCTCTGTTCTAACAGTCTTTCTTATGCTGCTTGAGGGACATAGTTCAACCTATATAGAGCTCATGATAAAGTGATTATTAGGAAAGTTAGGTACTAGGATTTTTTTTTTGGAGGGGGGGATCGAATGACGAAATATTTTTTTAATTTTTTTTCATTTGTTTCCTCGAAGAAGTGAAGATAGCTATTTCGTTCATCTGACGAAATGTTACTCAGTGTATATACCAGGAAACGGTTTCGTCAAAACGGAGAGTTTCGTGAAATTTGTATCCATTTTTTACAGTGCACTTTTGCCATAAAGGCGCTTTTCTTATGATTAAAAAATGTGAGACTGTCAGGTAGAAGGATAATAAGCCATTTAGATCAATCCGTATTCATTTGATGATAGTGTTTAAAAAACATTTTTAGCGCAAAATCATTTATTAAGCTGATCTAGAGAAGAATTATTTTTCTTTGAATAACTTAACATATCTTGTTACTCTTTTGTATACATTCTAGAATCAGAGAATCAAGAAATATTTCTTTGGATGGTAAAGTCGCGTCCACCCTTCAAATCAATAATGCGTTTATTGATTTTCCTTCAAGAACTGTTCACTGTCTCTTTTTCTCTTTTTTTCGCTTTCTCTTTTGGCGCCTGTCATCTTCGAAAGTAGTTCTAGACGACACAACATATTTTGACGATACTGCAAACAAATAATGCCGCAGATTTTACGGTATCAGACAAAAAGTACAAAAATCTGCTTTTGACATGATTATCAAAGTATAGGTAATCATAACATTTTTTAACATGTTTCTCGGTTAGGGTTGAGAAATATTCTAAGAACGAAAAATCGACTACCTTTTTTTTTTTACTCAATCCAAATCTAGCAATCTAAATTCATTTTAGAATTGAGTTAGTCTCTGTTCTTGAATTATCTAATGTTAGTGTGAGTTTATTTCGTATTTATTGAAAATAATTTTCTACAATGATTCTATTTTGATGCTGCTGCATATTTTACGTCACAGAAAATAAATCAATAATTAAAAATCTAAGAATATGAATCTGTTTTTAACATAATTACTCATATGTAATCAAAAACATTTTTATAATTTTACTCGAATTATTTGCAGTCCATTATAAAATTGTTTCCTAATCTACTTAATCTACTTTTTAATCTAATTTTATATAATGTCAATCTATTTTTTTTTAATTCATTTAGATTTGAGTAAGGATTTGTTCTTATATTGTTTGTCTTGTATTTGTTGTAGATAATTGAATATTTATTTAAAATTGTACATTTCAAAAAGAAAACTTATAATATCAACAGTCTTCTATTACAGACTTTGATTTGAAATTTTGATTATATAATAACATTTAAAAATCTTCTAATCTTCATATAATGACTACATGTCTTCATTACGAATTCCTAACTAACTATTTAAGGAGGAAACAAAATTCATATAATTATAAGTGTTCGTTGCCTTTATAATTATAATTGGTCTTGTTCACTACAATAACTTATTACTTACACAGAAATCTGATAAGTCAGAGGGGCCACAATTACGGTAAAACAGAAAAAGGTTAAAGCCAAACTATTAAAATTTAATTAAAAAATGTACATAGGCTTGTTAATTTAGCCATATTAAGCTTCAGCTTTTTCATTTTTTCTCCTGCTTGTTGCCACCTGGTAAGTAAGGAATTAAAATTAATTGAAGTGGTTGTGAAATTTGAAAATTTCTATTTTCCTTGATAATTAGTGTACTCGAATATTTCCATCGTTTCTTTGGAAGACCTGTATTTACCAGTTCTACGAGCATAAATGTACACTCACATTTTAACAATTTTTTTAAACCTTTACAGGACCAATGAAAGAACTTATTTTTAACAATTAAGTACTTTTCAACAATAAAGTATGAATAGTACAAATATAGCATAAAAAATTTTAAAATGCTTATTTACATATAGATCAAATCTCACCAGTTTTACGAAAAAAGTGAGTTTCTTTCATAAAATAGTTGTTTTTATCACAAAGCGTGTGAAAAATAACAAATTAATTAATTTATTTGTTATTTTCACCATTTCAAATTTGTATATATTATACTCATAATAAATAAGAAAATTTCAAATTATCGAATTATTTTATTTGTCAAAATATATTATATATTTAGCACATACATTATATCCAGTAGAATAATTTATAACTGTCTAAATACAAGAGTAAAACATAATAACATAAACATAATAAATACATTTCTTCAAAAATACATTTCTAAAGATTTGTTTCAAAATATTAAATAATTCTCAAAATTCACTGTATTAATTAAAAAATCTATATTATGGATTGACCTCTAGTCAATACTATCTTTTCAGGAATCCTTTCAATTCTAAAAGGACATTAGGATAAATTCAAAATCAACTTACACGGACATTAATTACTACATAATTTAGTAATCATATTTTTGAAATATTATTTACGCTATAAGATACTATATTGAAAAGGACACTCACAAATGAATCAGATAAAACATATGTAATAATTATAAAATACACAAAAATCGCATATTTGCGATTTTTACCAGCAGGAATAACAAGAATAGAAAGTAACTTCAAAATGTAACCTGTAAAAAATTTGCTGCTAAGTACTTGCCATCATTTTTGGTGTTGAGATAAACATTTTTGTTTCATTGTAGTTAAATTTTTTTAAATCTTATTTTCCACTCTTATAGATTTTCTTTATTTATTTATTCATTTCTTGAGAGTTCATTGACAACAATTATTTTTATGCACATTGAAATTAAGTTAATATCTTCAATACAAAAACATTTAATTTAAAAACAAGCATATTTTCGGTTAAATATTCAAACTAATTCTTTTAAAGAATTACTATCTGTCATTTTTTTTATTATTTTTTTTGTGTGTGTGTGTGTGTGTGTAAGTGTTAAGGTAAACTAAATACGTTTTTAAGTGTAGAGTCGCAGTTATCGCTCAAAAATTACATGAAATTGGCAACAATAATCATTGTTAAAAAGAATTAGTGCTCTTATATTACTAAAATTGCCCTTGTTTTTTTAAGCGAAATGTGTACATGTTTACAGTGTCCGAAATTTTTACAGTGTACGGAATGCTTCCTATTTAACTTTATTTTCCTTTAATTTTAATTCTTCCGGTTATATATATATATATATATACAGTGGAGCATCGTTTATACGACGCCGAAGGGACCACCGAAAAACGTCGTATAAACGATAACGTCGTATAATCGATTTTTACTTCTAAAACTGAAACTAACTCTGTTTTCAGTTAATTTTAATGTTTAACGTGTTGATTTACATAAATTTCTAAATTAGACAAAGCAAAACAAACAAATAACCAAAGAAGAAAAATTTCAGTGAGCAGTTTGAATGTATGTTACCTTTAATTATATTTGCTTGCTATTAGTCTCTACAATGCTTTGAATAGCGAGTTGAACTTACTGATTTCTATGATGCAATTTTAGATTTCTAATCACGGCCAAATCTAATGGCTGAAGCGCACTTGTGTAATTTGCAGGAAAAAAGAGAGCTTTTACATTTTCCAAAATAATTAGTATCGATGGGTGCGCTGGACATTGGTCGATGAATAGCAAAGTTTTTCGTTTTTGCCTCTTCATAATATTGTCTAGTTTTTTCAGTCATCTAGTAAAAATGACGGTCGTCATCCAAGCATTGGTGTTGGCACCCTTTTCTGTATCATTCATGTTGGCAAATGCCGCCCTTTTTTAAAATACACAAGAAAAAATAAAAAATTAAATAAACGTGAACAAAATCTAAAAACCGACGTATAACCGATTCTGTGCGTCGTATAAACGATATATTTTTACATTAAAATGAATAGGAATGATTTGGGACCACACTAAAACGTCGTATAAATGTAAACGTCGTATAAGTGATCGTCGTATGAACGATGCTCCACTGTATATATATATATATATATATATTTAAAATTATAACAAATAATGCAGCGAATAAATATATATTCATTAGTTTTCTTCTCATGATTAAACAAAAAAAAATTTAAAAATCTAACGAGAATTAAAAGAGAAAAATTACTAATTTTGATTGATATTCTATAAAAATTAACTTTTTTGATTTTTTATGAATCTGCTAGAATGTTCTAAAGGAAAAAAAATTATTATTTTTTTTTAATTTTATTAATGAATGAATATCTTGTATGAAATTTTAAATAGGCTGCATTCTTATCATTCATTAAATATTATTACTGCTTTAATCCCCTTTTCAACATTTTTTTTTCTATTCAGAATTGTAATTGTATTATTTTTATGCGCGAGACATTTAAATATTTAACTAATTATTAAAATTTTGACGATTTTATATTTCACTTGTGCATTCGTATTAAAAATTGCTTTTAAATGAAATAGTGAGTAAAATAGTAGGCAATTAAAATACTTGTAATATATACACAATAATTACATTACTAGAAAATACACAATATTTATTTTATTGTATAAAAATTAAATGCAAATAAGAAAAACACGATATTCTCTACAATAGTTTTGATAATTGCTACAATAGTTTTGATAAGTTTTCTTTTTATTAATTTACATTTTCATGCAAATCTCGTAAAAAAAACTATTTTTGTACCCCTATTTCCTCATATTATCTAGGCATTTAAGTCTTTTATCTTTAAAAAACTGAACTACATGTAAGCTGTAGATTCCTATTTTCACGAAATCTTCTTCTTTTTTAAGATTTTAGGTATTTATGCGATACATTTTAATTAAGCGTTTTTCTAAAAGATTTATATTCTTCTGTGGTACTTTTTTCCCTCCTTGACAAGCGCGACAAATTTGATATATAAGCAGAAAGCCCAACCAGTCAAAACTTCTTCATATCTCATTTTCTTAATGCGACCCAAAGAATTCTATCTCTAAAATCTTTTAAGAGCATAATTTAACAACTCTTGGAAGTTTGATATACAGCTATGCACCCTGCCAGCAACCTTTTTAGTATTTTCCCCCCAAGTCTTAAATTCCTCTAATTTCTCTCTCTCTCTGTCACATCACTTGTTATGAGTGCAACCCGATAATAAATAAAAAATACAACAAAAGAAAGCTTGTAACATGTCAGAACATGCGAGAGGGGGAAAAATAGGAAAGGGAATTTCTCTCAAATATATAACCTTCAATGTCTCCCTCCACTTAAAAGAAATCCACATCCACCCGGCAGTAAATGCTAATTGGTCGACTGACTCGCATCGACCCAGATTGGCCAATGACGCGTCTGTATTGATTTTGATTGACAACCAAAAGAGCCTGTCTACAACTGTTTCTTTAAATGATTCTAGATTCAGGTTTTCATTAATACCCATGCTTCTCCGGGGGATTTTTAGGGGATACTTTATGTTGCACGACAACTTCTAACGTAGTTAAAAGCTATAAGATAACTCTAAAGCAAGAAAGAGAACATTTCTGAGTAACCTCTGATTGGTTAGTCACCTAGTACGGGAAAAGGCATCGGTGCTTTTTAAGTAATATTTTTAACCTGCTTAAATCATAGCTTTACCGATTAGCAAAGATTTGTGAGAAAAAAAACATTGATCAGATAATTCAAGAAATGACGAATTTTTATAGTTAAAGTTTATTATAATACAGAAATAAATTGTAATATTATTATTAGCTAGCTTTGCTATTGGCCGGCTACTATTATATTAATACCATTTCTATTAAAATAGGATTTGTAACATTTCAAAATGGTTTAATATCTAAGGTATCATATATATATATATATATATATATATATATATATATGCTAAAATATTGAGAAATTATTAAAAATAATTTTTCAAAAGTATTTAAAAGAAGAAATATATAATTTTTGATATCTTAAAAAAAAAAAAAAATGAAAAGAAATTAAATATCCGGAAAACAAAACAAAGAAAAGATATAATCTCTTCATCAGCCCACACGATTATATCCGCAAAAAAGAGTGCTTTCTAATATTGTATTAATATAGCTAAAGCAAAAATATATCAATACAATAGTGCGAGGAGGACTCAATATATATATATATATATATATATATATATATATATATATATATATATATATATATATATATATATATATATATATATATATATATATATATATATATATATATATATATATATATATATATATAATTGCACATTATAATAATATAATATAATATAACATATAATAATTGCACATTCTAAAGTTATTTTTGTAATTAAGATAAAAACTTTATTTATTATCGAAACAAAAAAAGCATGTTGCTTTTGAATTGTTTTTGTACATTTCTATATTTGTAGCAAAACAAATATAAAAAAATATTATTTTTTCCTGATTCTAAGTGTCTTGTACTAAGTATAGGTGGTTAATGAGATAAATTTTGAAAAACCGAAGGTGGTTAGAGTCTAATGCGAGAAAAATTTCTTCAATTTCAAGTTTTACAAAATAGAGGAAAAATAATCGAAAATGCATCAAAATTATCAATTGATTAAGCAAATGATAGAAATGCATGAGAAAAAATATGCATTATTTGATAACAGTTGCAATGACTACTTTGCAAACATCAGACTCACTTATTTCTAAAACTTTCAAAATTCTGGAAAATAGTAAAATAATAATCGAAGAAACCCTTTTAAGTCAGAGTTAATCGTTCAATTTATCAAAAACTGAAACTGTATCAGAAAAAAAAATTTTTTTTTCGCTATTTGTTAACAGTTCTAAAAACCACGTTTTTTCGCAATAACCTCATTAATTTTGAAAATTTCGCAAAATTATGGCATATAAAATGAAAATAAATAAAACATCGTGACTTGGCATTAATAGAGCGAAGCTTTTAAAGTCAGAATTAATCATTTATTTACTTAAAAACTTAAAATGCATTCAAAAAAGTCTTTTTGCAAATATATATCGACACCCATTAGCAAAACTTGATGAACATTTGTTAAGCGTTACTCTATTTACTACTATTATTTTAATTTTAAAAAAATCTGGAAGGCACTTGAACGAGTTTGGTATCTGGGCTATTCATGTACTTTGTTAACAGCGAGCAATAACTTCATTTAATTTCAAAATTGCGGCATGCAAAAATTAAAAAATAAATATTAATTAACTAATAGAATAGTTAATAGAAAAGGGTTTAAGCGTCAGAATTTTGTTGTGTTAGTATTTCAAAGTGAAAAATACACGACAAAAAGTATACTTGAAGACAACCATTTGCAAAAATGTTAGTTGTTTGCTGAGCGTTACTCTTTTAATTCAATAACAAAAAATACATTAATTTAAAGAGAAAGAAAAAAAAATTGAAAGGGTTTTGAAGCTAAGCTCCTTATGTGCTTCTCTTTCTCTTTTTTTTTTCTTTACAAACCTAGGTGAAAATGAAAAATTTCTGGAAATCGCAATTTCAAAAAACTTTTCATCTCTTAAAAAATTGAATTACAAGGTTGGGAGTGGATAGGTTCTTTTATGATAGCTAAATTTTGTTGAAATTGGCATCTTTTCACGTTTGTAGCGAAAGAGTTAGTGTATAAAATGGTATAAAAAACTGTATTTAAAATAATATCAAATCGTGTATTTAAAATGCTAACAAAATGCATGCGCTAAAAGAGGGGAAACATTTAAATTTCTGAAAAGAAATTTTTTCCTCTTGATGAAATTACTTGCTTAAACATCCAGAATATAAATTCTAAATATTGATATTTGAAAAATTAACAAAATACAAGCCATTTTGACAAAAGAAAGCGCGCACTAACACGTCAGCACACAACGGCGTTAAGGTGTTCAACTCATTTCAAAATATTTCAAACTATCGAGACTGGTTAAAAAATTATTAATCGAATTAACTAAAACATTGCTATTGTTTTTTAGTTTTTTTTCAAGTTAAAGTTTTTTTTTTTTTTTTTCTTATCAAAATTTGGATTTTCTTCGAAACGCGGGAATTCAGTTGAAAGTTCTTTGACAGCGTGAATTCGAAGATAATATTTTACTTATTTATTTATTCATTTATTCTTATTATTATTTCTTTTTTCTTTCTTTTTTCTTTCTTTTGAGGAGGGGTTAAAAATAAATTGACGGTTCCATCTCTTCCTACTGATTACGAGTTTGGAGAGGAGATATTTTATTTTATTTTATATTCAAATTTTGGCCTCAAACATCCGACCCAATTCTGAGTTTACGACTATCGATGTTCATCCCCGTAATTTTGTCATTTCAAATTCAACCCAGAAGACAAGAGAGCTCCTGAATCGAGAGTTGAGACAAATTAGCATTCGTGGAGTTCTTTTTGATATAACTAACCCGCATTTGCATTACATGAAGAGGAAAAACCACGAAAACATTCCACAGTTAGCCCGATTGCTAGGGGATTCTAACCTACGATCCCGCTACCACTGGACTAAATAACTTTTCCTTACTAAATAACAGCAAATAAGTGTTAATAAAAATTATTGTTTGGGAGTGAGCCGTATATGGAAGATTTAGCCTTCACGTAAAAATAGACACCGATGCTTCATACTGTATTTCATAACCTTAAAAAGATAAAGTAAGTTTAGGCATACCTGGAGAAAGCCATAAAGTTTCAAACTCCGAAAAAAAAATTAAAAAATTTCAAAAAATGTAAATGCAAATAAATTACGAGAGGATTACTTAAGATTACGTTATGAAAAAATTCTCTTCAAATAATTTGTTTGTATTTTGATATTTAGAAATATTTGCATGGCTTTTACTCTAAGTATTCACTTTTCTCTAAACTTCCTTCTGTAACTCTAATGAAGATGAAACAGAATTTGCGACGAAAAGTTTCTCTCGCGGTATAACGTCGTCAGTTTTGTCCCATCACTTTTTCTCTTTTTACCTCTTTAGTTCCAGTTCAGAATGCAATTTTTCTTTTAACGAAAAGAATTTTTTTTTTCCACTTTTGTAGAAGCATTTATTTTCTCCTTTATATAGCTTTAATTTGAATTATACTGTGAGAAAAAAAATTTGTAGGATAGAAAAGAAAGTATTTTCTTTTAATTATTTTTAGGCTGTTTCACATTTCCCCCTTGCTGATATTTAATATCGGTATTATAAACTTTATTTAACCACGACTCATAAATAATTCAAGCATCAACATAAGACATTATTAATATAATGACAACTTTTGCAAAGATTTTGTAGAAGGATAGCAACGCTTGTGATTTAATATTTGATTTTGAATTTAATAAAGAAAAAGAAAAACTATTTAGACAACCATGATACAAAATATTTCAATGGATTTTTTATATGGCGCTGTTTTTAAGACATATCATCAATATCATATAAATGTTTCAACCAGTACAGAGAAATAATGGCTGTTTTGAACAGCGGTGCTCACATTTTGTAGCAATAACAGAAACGTCTTTGTGAAAAAAAATTTGTACATTTTTGTTAAAATTAAGTAAATATTTTATTTATTTATCTACCTATTTGGTTTAAAAATAAAGCAATGGTGATATGGATTATAGTTCTTTTTTCCAAATATTTTTGCTGATGCAAATTTCTTGCTTATCCAAGTTTAATGTTAACAATGAAATAATAGAGTTACCAGTTTGGAATAATAATTTTAAGAAATCGAGCATTGGCATTTAAATGAATAAGTAGCGGGGAAATTTAGCTGCTTCGGCTCACCTTAATTGTTATATTACTATACTCTTATTTTACTATAATCTTATTATTTTTGAAATAATCAATCATATAAATGGTGATAACTTGAAGTTTTTGTGAAGTATATTTTTTCTCATTGGTAATGAAATAAAAAAGGGATTTTAAAAACATACGGAATTTTTGTATATTTTGTCCCCAAATGAGGACCCCCTTGTGTTCTTATTTGAGGACAGAAAAATATACAGGACTTCCAAATGATAAAAACTGGTAGCTCAATTATTTTGTCATTAGTTTTTTTTCTGAAGAAACAAAGCAAGCCACATTTACCGTTATATATTACTAACATAAATTTTCCAATTTGAATCTGTAATCATGGAATAGTAGTTTATATAAATATTAGATGATAGCTAATAGATTAAAATGCCTACTTGATCTTAATTTAAATGCATTACTAATCAACTGATTTTATTAATAGTACATTTTAACGAAATGTATTCTTTTTATTTTAGAAAAACGAAACATTCGCTGACAAAAATTCTTAAAGCATTTCCGGGTGTTTTTATTTTTACATTTAAAGTGATAAAAAAATATGCTTTTCATAATTGGAAGAAATTTTTCTTGAATTTATAAACTGATTTATAATGATTTCGTTTCAAAACTACATATAAATAACTTAAGCATGCATATGAATGCAGGAAGGAAAAAAAACTTGAGTTTTAGTTGACATAAGGATAAACAAACCAATGTTAAACACTTTTATATTACCCCATTTTTCATGTTGCACTTATCACATTAAGGCTATATGAATAGTTTGGCGTTAGTGACTTTTTTTTATTACTATTTAATTTTATTTGCATATTTATTTTTATTTATTTATTTTGCAAATGTCAACTTACTCATTGTTGGCAGCAAGGAAATTTATATTTTTTAAGATTTAATGCGAACATGTTTTTTATATGATAGTTGAAAAAGGATAAATATATTTCATGGAAGTTTAGTTAATTAAATTACTGGGAAATATATTAATTATAAAGTAAATAAATAAATAATTACTTAAACTAACCATATACTGTGCAAAAACCCATGTAACATATTAACTATTTATTCTAAGCAATCTCGTTCAAGTTCGAAATTTATCATATCTTTAAACTGCAAAAAATATTATAAAATGATAAAAAAAAATGAATAAATGATAAAACAATCTATTCGTAGCTTTTAAGCATGATAAAAATCCTTAGTGTGCCTTAAAAATTAACTCTACTTAAGCTTTCTTTTTACCGAGCCCAATAAATAGCAATAAATAGAATGTCTGAAAGCCTTCATTGTAAGTTTAGCGTTTGGGGGGAGGTAGAAGGAAACGGGAAAGAAGACGTCGTTTAAAGTTGAAACATCTCAAAAATCGAAGGAAAAAAAAAAGTAAATAAATAAAACAGTAAGAGAGATAATAGCTGCAACAAACGGAAACACACATATATATGGATATATGCGCGCAACTTTTTTTAGTTTTTGTATTTTTTGGCGTGTGTATATGTATATATATTTGGTCCGGCGTAGCTTTACGATCTTTTCCAAGTTAAAACCCATCTCTTTTATGAAAGCGTTCTTTACTTTGAAGGTTAATAAATATTCATGCATTCGTGAGGAAACCTAAATTCGCGGAGTAATGAAACATTTTATGGATATTCTTAGTCCTCGGTGTGTTCAGCGTAATAATCCCTTTCATTCGCTGATCGAATTTCAGCTTCAACCAATGACGTCTTCGGGGAAAATCAAAGGGGTGGAGGAAAGGGGGTTAGGGTCTGATAAGACTGAAATGCCAGAGGGTAAAATAGAACTTTGGAATATCCTTTCAAATGGAAAAAATTAAATTCTTCCCTTAAATTTCCAACAGAGAAGTAAAAAGCTTTATAATGTAAAAGCTTTTTAAATGGAATTCTGTAATAAATCGCTATTTTTGCTGGAAAAGAGCCAAAGAAAAAAGTGAAAAAAGGAATACACACTAAAATATTTATGATAGTTCAAATTTGCGAGAGTTATAAGCTTATGCGCAAGTGAAAGTTAAAGCACGCCTAGTGCTTAATTTATCAAATTAATTTTAAAGTGTATTTCCAGAGAATATTTTTCCCAGTGGTAGCAAAAAAGATGCATTAATATTTAAATAAATTCGAATTAAAAGAAATTTGTCCACCACTTCATATAAATAACTTAAATATATTACGTATCGGATTGACCAGCCATGCAAACTGTCCACTTTCACAATGAGACTTAAAATGCAAAAAGCGACGACTAAAAAAATTCAGAATTCTATTAAAATTAAACTTAGCAAACTTTGATAGCATGTTTTTTTTTTCTTTTTTTTCCAGTTTGCTATTGAAAGTGAGTGAAAAAGCAATATGAATAATTTGAATAGTAAGTCATAGTGGTAGTTACGATTAAATAGTTAAAGAGATAATAAATAAAGAAAAATGAATTAAGTGTCTACCACTTTTTACCATTTTAGTCGCCTGTGGCATCTCTGCCTGAAGCAAAAGATTTTATTATATATATATATATATATATATATATATATATATATATATATATATATATATATATATATATATATATAGATATATATATATATATATATATATATATAGATATATATATATATATATATATATATATATATATATATATATATATATATATATAAACACGATAAAGATTTATTAAGTTTTATTAAGCGTGCATAAGCTGCAGTTACATAGAACCCGTATTATAAAATAAAAATTCAAAGAAAACAATGAAAGAAAAAAGAAAAAAACCTTTTTAAGGAGGACGAGAAAAATTGTTATTAAGGAAAAAATAAGTAAAATTAGAAGAAAAAAACATTGAATTTTTTATTTGTGTGCTCTTCACACTATTGTATTGATATATTTTGTTTTGGCTATATTAATACAATAGAAGAAAGAACTAATTTGAGAATATATTCTTGTGAGTTAACGTCATAAGTAGAAGATTTTAGGCGAGAAAAATGAAAAATTTAACTATCAAAATTTCAGAAGGGATTTTACTTTTGACTGTTAAAGATATTGAAATTAACTTCTTTGATAACTAATGAAGCTATTTCCCTCAATGTTCTAACGAAAATATAATATTTCAGTGAATTTTACTTCATAATGTTTATAATGTTCACATTAGGATATATTTCAATTTCATATTTGATTCTCAAAATAGGGTTGCAATACTTTAAATATTAAAGAAATAGAGTTTGAATTTTAATGGCTCAAATGTCACTATCAGAACTACTGGAAATGAATTTGTTTGCATGCATGTCTTAATTATCAAGATAGAGTCACTAAAATAAATGGTAATAATAACTGTTAATTCTTCGCATCTATCAAAAAAAACAGTAATTTGTGTAAGCAAAAAATCTATAAAAAACACCAAAATTTTAAATAAACAAAAAAATGTATATCTGAAAGTTGTATCTGAAAATGTATGTTGCATTTGAAATTTTGTCATTGTTTTTTAAACAAAAACTGTTGCTAACAGAAATACAAATTAATTTAAGCATGAAAGTAATACCACATGTTTACTTTTAAAAAAGAAATTTATTGACAAAGTAAGAGGTGGTAAATTTGACAGCCCTTTTATGTTTTTTAAAAACATGATTTTAGGGAGCAATGTAATTAATGTTAACCCTTTAACGGGCCCTTTATTTCTAGTAAAGGTAAATTAAAGTGTTTTTGGAATTGAAATTGTTTTAAGAACAGTAATTGATATGAAAAAAACTCATTTAGTTTATAAAAATGCCATTTTGTTGGTGGTAAATATATTAAACATGACCTATTAGGAACTTACTGACTTTTATTTTTCTTTATTTATGAAATAAATTCCTTAAATGCTACAAACTTCAAAAGGAATTATGTATTTTATAACTTTTATACGTTTTTTAAAGGTGACAAATGGTTACCAATTTTATTCAAATTCACTTCAAGAGAGCTGAAGTTATTTAAAAATGGAAACCTAAATTAAAAGTGGTAAAGCGTGGTGGTAAGTATACTTGCCACGGCTTTCAAAAGGGTTAAGTAAAGAAGCTACGAAAACGGAAGAATTTTTTTCAAAAGATATTTCTCTCTTTTTTGATTAATAAAAATCAATTTATTAAACTTGCTTATTAAAATAAGCATTTTAATAAGCAAATAAGCAAACTTATTAAAATAAGAATTTACAGTGTTCCTTTTTATGTTACAATGGAATTATCGAGACAGTTTTAACTTGTAAGATATTTTATGAAATAAATTGTTAGGTTCACCAGTTATCAAGCCTTATTAAAATTAGAGCCATTGACAACGAAATTTCTTACCTTAGACAGTTATTTAAGCTTAGAAAATACTTGGACAAAAAATTGAAACAAATATGTAAAAATTAATGTAATTATTTTTACCAAATTTGTAATCAATTAAATGAAAATACATATACGAGTAAAAATTCTGGACATTATTTTAAAATAAAGTGGAAAAGAAATTTATTAAATTTTAAGCAGACTCTTAAAAATATTGCAGCTTTATTAACTATAACGCTACAGGCCATAATTAGATTTTTTTTGTTGATAAATTTAACATGTTAAAGAGAAATGCACATTATAGCAAGCAAAAAGTCACCATTAGAACTTTTGCAAGTCGCATTCAAATTCATATTTAGAAACACCTGTAAATTAATGAAGACATTCTTGTGAAACGACAACAAGCCACAGAAGTAAATATAAAAAAAATAAAATTTAGTGGAATACCTATGATAGATTTCTCACATTCACGGACATTTAATTTTTCAATAATCGTATCAAGAGAAAATCGAATAACAAATTATACTTTTTAACTATAAATATTTTGTTTCACTACATTACGAAAAGTTAATAAACATAGATTAAGTAATTTCAATTTTTCGTCACTAATTTTTTAATGCACATGAAACACTAAAAATGCCACACATTGCTGCTTTGCTTAATAAACTCTTCAAAAACTATGAACTATTTCGTTTCTATATTTTTATTGCACATAAAACATTAAAAATTCCACCATAAATTCCATAAATAATACATTGCTGCTTTGCTTAATATACCCTTCAAAAATAAAAATAAATAAAAAATATTTCTCTCCTAAAATATATATCACACCCCGGCAAGAAAAGTGTCATAACTCTAAAATGCAGCATTTGAGAAAAATCGACCTGAAGAATACGATAAACCTTATTCTGAATTAGACTCAAAACTGACACAACTGCCCTCATCTGGATTAATTGCGAGTTAGAGATGTGACACTCCCTGATGGGCACTTCATACATATTTTTTATTGACATAACCTCAAAATTGCTGTTTTTTGACTTCTGTTACTTTTCTTGCCAGAGTGCGATATAAACAACACATCTGCACATCTGATACCAGACTGATGTATGATGTATCTGATGTATCTGATACCAGACTGATATATATATATATATATATATATATATATATATATATATATATATATATATATATATATATATATATATATATATATATATATATGTGTGTGTGTGTGTGTGTGTGTGTTCGTTTCTGCTGTGGTCGCAGCTTCCTATAAAAATATTGCAATGCAGCTTCCAATTCACTCAAAACTAATAGACAGAAGTTTTAATACAATATAAAGCTCACAAAATATTTAATTTACTTTAATTTAAAACTAATACCACTTTAGCTTTAGACTTAAATAGTAAATAAAATAGTAACATAGCTTTAAATAGTATAACTAAAAGCAAATTTTTTTCGATAAAGTCATAGAATGTGAAACAGTCCATTTCAATGAAATAACATATCCTCATGCTGGTACAACTCTGCACAACTTCAAACAAACATAGTTTAGAGCAAGCTGCTCATTTTTATTTTTTAATTCCTCTTTAGTTATTCAAGTAAAGTGCTTGAAACATTCCTAAAAGCAACCCCACTGCCTGCTTACTTCAAATTTCAACCAAAATGGTGGTAAAATTCCTGATGAATGGGATAAGGGCCCCTTCGCGGCCCAGGTGCCCAGTAAAATCTAAACAGTTGGACTGAATAGTAAATAGTAAAATAACTTTAATTGTTAATATGGCTATGGACTGATAACCATTTTCAGAGCAGTGTTGCTAATCTGGTAACACTTAATCCAAAAAATGTTACAAGCCACTTGAATTGTGAAACTATTTGCTTCTAAATGCTACAAATTTTTAGCAATATATATTTTTTAAGCAACAAAGAGATAAAGTTTACCTCTTTGATAAGAATACACTCCCAGTTGCTAATGTGTTACTTGACTAAAATTTGCAGCTGAAATTTACTGCTTCGCAATTGGATAAAATATCATTTAAAAATAGGTAAAAAAAAATCTAATAATTCTCCTACCCCTAGTTTACTTATAATAAGATGTTTCGACCATTGTTTATGGCACTTTTTAGCTGACCCGCTAGGTTTTAACAGATTGATGATTAGCATCAGCTTTAACTAAGTAATTAGACTAAATAATTATAAGTTTTTGACTAAATGATTAGAAAATAATTAAAACTAAATGAGATTAGAAAT
The DNA here is from genome assembly GCF_982258835.1 of Parasteatoda tepidariorum. Classification (NCBI taxonomy): domain Eukaryota; kingdom Metazoa; phylum Arthropoda; class Arachnida; order Araneae; family Theridiidae; genus Parasteatoda; species Parasteatoda tepidariorum. The sequence goes on from NC_141766.1 coordinate 61,000,656, forward strand.
TAAAAAGTTAATTAGTAATTATCTGAATAATTTTAATTTAAATAAATGTTTGTATACTTCTCAGCCAGTGCTGTTTTCTTATATTCTTTTACCATTTTCAACTGCAACAAACCCTGAGGAAAACTAAACTGCTTCGCCGAAAAAGAAAAAAAAGTGTCTTTCATTTTCTTCAGCAAAATAAAAGCTATAAAGGAAGAATTGGTTGGTGCCAGGTTTGCTTTTATTGCAAATTGAACGAGTATAAAAATCCTTATTTCGTTAAACCCGAAAACAAGAAGAATATTTGAACAGAGCCTGATGAAACATTCAACGAAGACCAGAACTTATCAACTTCGGCTCTCTCTTATCACATCCAAGGATAACAACTCCGCCATTATTAATGATGTTCTGAATAATTCAGAAGATCAGTTTCATTTTTGTTCGGGAGGGGAGTCACTCTTGAAATCACCCTAGCTTTGTTTCAGTGGAGATTTCTAAAGTTAGAATGAGATAAGGGTAAACCGAAACTGCTTAATTTGCCCTAATCGCTGCCTGTAAACGCATAAATTAAAAGAGGGCTTCTGCTGTTGTCGGTTCGTTAATTAGTGCAGTGGGGATGGTTTCTAGAACGAAATTAGTGCGTAATAAAAAAGAACGGTATATTGATATTTCTGATTTTTCTCTAATAAAAATTTTACTATCTGAGCCAACAATTTTAACAATCCTAACTTACTACATTTTCTATTACTTATAGCTCAATTTTAAAACTTATAACTATAAAATTTATCCCATTTTCGTATAAATAGCATCTTTATTGTCAGCTTTAGCGCTTTCTCCTGAAAGTTATTTTTTAATGAATTAAAACAAAGTAAATATTTCATAACTAAATTTAAATTTAACGTTAAAAACTCATCGAATGAGGATAAATCTTTTATCTATAACTTTAAATAATTTATCAATTTCGCAGTTTTAAGACAAATATTTCAAATCAAAACAAGTATATTAGAGCAGTTATTTTACAACTATATTCGGAGAAAAAAAAGCATAAAAATTGACAAATATGGAGGACCATTTAACCAAAGCTGCTAACCTGGAAGTTCTATCTCTCCTCATAATTTAAAATGGTAGTTAAATAATAATTAGGTAACCAAAAAATTTTAACATTTCGCGATCTCCAAAGACAATACTACTTGCTATTCCGATATATTATGCTTATATTCGAATTATTTATAGTTTCTGATGGTCAAAAACTGGAATGATGGAAAAAATCTCCGACTAAAAGCTGGAGAAGATAGCAGGTCTGATTTACCTAATCATAAACTCCTTAAATAATATCAAAAATTGCACAAATTTGAATTTAATAGTTTGTAAATTAATATAATATTTATAAAGAAATTGTTTATAAAATGCTAACAGAAAAAAATTTTGTTTTAATTCTGTTTTCACTTTTTAATTTTTCTTAATAAATAAATAAATATAACAAGAAAGAAGATAGTTCATATTTAAACAAAAAATCCTAATTTCTCTCTGAGGAATATAACTGTATCCGTATAGTATACAATTTTTATTTATTTACAATTTTTAGTAGTTCATCATCAAATTAGATTCATTACCTTAATGTTCTCCCGTACACTTTGAATTAAAACGTTAATAATTAAAACCAGCAAGCGCTCATTATGATCACGAACATAATATTCAAGTTGTGATTGGATAAATTTATTTCAATTCTCCGCAATATAAATGTTAAGCATAAGTGTATGTCAAATATTCCTATTCACACTTTTTTTGAATTGTTAATTTTTAGTAATAAATTAAGAGGACAAACATTCTTTTAATATTATATCAAATACTACAATGGTTTTAATGCTGATGGGATTAAATTTTGCTCAGAAATCAAATGCATCGCACATAAGAATAAGAATAAACCCATAACACCGTTTACATCTTAGTCCGTTAACTAAAATTTTTTATTGAAATTGAAATTTTGTCAAACATTTTTATAGCTATGTTGAAAACATTTAAAATAAAAACTAATAAGCAGTTAAACTCTGATTTTGTAGTGTGAGTTGATATCTTTCCTATAAATAGGATATTGGGCGTAGAAAGCTGGTGCCCTTAAAAATAAAGCTTTGAGCGTTAGCTATTTTCCTCTTGCTTTCTCGAACTTAATGCAATTTCTAACAATTTTAATTATGACTAAAATGAATATGAAACACTATATTATTTTTTTTCCTTTTTTCAGGTATTTATCAAAAACAAAAGTAAATAAAAAATTTTCTATGCACTAGAGAATTAAAGACTAAAGCTTGCGAAATTTCGTTCAATATTGGCAACAGTTTAGAAACCTCACCATACACACACATGAAAGAAAAACTGTATTATTTTTAATGTTTATTTATCTATGTAATAGAGAACAAAACCATATTTTTTTTTAGCCAAGAGGGATACATTAAATAAAATTCTCTCTCTCTATATATATATATATGTATAATTTTATACATAAAATACTGGAGAAGACGAAGGACTTTTCCAATTAGCTTAGCTCATTGCAAAATATCCGCAAAGAGCCAGATTTTTTAATCAACTTACAACATTTATATCATATCAATATCTTAAATACAAATTTCATTTCTAAAACCGCATAGAATTACAGAAACACAAGAAATTTCAATAATAATTTTCAATTGCCTATTTTAACTTGATTTGAAAATTAACGAATAAAATTATGCATAAGATAGTTTTATCCATAAATTTGTTGATTTTAACGAGTTCCTGAATAAAATGCATGCGTATAGATAATACTTAGAAGAGAGGACGTTGAGAAAACTATCAGTATTTAACTGAACCTTTGTTTTCAAGCTCTTTTCTATTTGACATATTTTACGATTACAGTTGCAAAAAAAACCCACCCAGGATCCTGTCATTGTTACGTAACTTATGTACCGTTCTGACGATGTTAGGTTCGAAGAAGATGAAAAATGATTATTGAGCTCATCTTCTGATTCAGGAAAGATTTACTGAAAGCCCCTAAGCGAAATAATATAAAAAGAAATTCTTAGTGCCTTCTCCTTTTCGAATTTTAATTAGCAACCATAGAGGTTTCTTCATCATCATAAATCGATCCAAAAACTTTCGAAAATTATACAATATGTTCAAATGATCAGAATAAATATTACTTAAAATTTTATCCTTTTCTTTTTTAACGTGTTGGGCACCAGCGTTTTCCTTTCGGGATCATTGACTGAATCCTATATATCTTTTCTTAAAGATAAGAAAAAAGATAACTTAATTATTTCATTCTAAAAATAATTTATTTTGCAAAATTTAAAAACTATAACGTTCACGTATAATAAATTTGATAATTAATGCTCAATAGGACTATCTTTATATCAATCTGAAAAGATCCGATTGAGATTTTCTTAAACGGTTTATATATATATATGAAATAAATTAAAAATACAAGGAAAACAGAGAAGAAATAGTATACATATTTTTAAAGAGAAGAAGAAAAATTATTAATAAAATATTTCTCTGAAAATATTTAAAGAACTTAAAAAAAAAATTAAAAACCGGGAAACAAAATAATGAAAATATATAATCTTATCATCAGTTCACACGATTATAGCTGCGAAAAGGGAGCACTAAATTTCTATGGATAAAAAGGAACACTTTTTGGGAACACATAAAAGTTCGGTAATTTTTACCGTGCTTTGATAATGATATTAGTAAAACTAACAACAAAATATAGTTTTATAATGTGTGATAAAATTTGATAAATGTGGCAAAATTTGGTAATTTTATCATGATACCTCAGAGAAAGGCATAAAAGCCATTTAATTTGTAAAAGTTAATCTCCAGTCTTTTGTTACTAAATGTGTGGCAAATAATGCGTAATTGTTACTAAATGTGTGGCAATAAGATCTGAAATTTTGAAAACCAAAATTTCAGTCAAACTGTTACCATATGAAAGAAAAAATGGTTTAAAAACTGTATATTTTGGTTTTATTGACCAAAATTATGTTGCTACACATTGCAATTGTTATAACTCTACAACTAGGAAAAAATGTTCGTCAATCAGTTCAAACCTTGGCAGATATTTAATATGTTTTATTTGATAGAATTAATAAATACCCTCAAAATTCTTCAAAGTAATTAACCCGTCTAACCTATTACACATCGGAAAATAATAAGAAATAAACTATTTTGTTTTCCACCCTATCTTCGTCTTACTTCGTAATCTAATACCACATTAAATATTGTAGATCCACGCAAAAAAACTATAATTTTCGAAATAATGCACATTTCTTCCTGGATCTAATATGTTGTGTAAAAATGTTTACTTGGCGTGCCGGTATTAGAAGAAATGACTACCGTGTATTAATTTATGAAGTGATCTTTTTAGTTTTTATGTTAATGGTATTGAATTACAGGCTCGTGAATGCTGTTATTTTATTCCTTTCAGTTTATTACCTTTAAAACGTTGTTTAAGGAATAATTATTAGTTGTTTAGATTCGTAAGTTTTTATTGCACTTTTCCGCATTTATTTTTAAGGGTGTTTTTTGATGTTCTTTCACCAAGTAAAATAAAAAAGTCACAGTATGAGTAGCTTAAACTTGGAATAAAGCTATAATTTTAAAATAATTGATGTACAGAATTATTTGGGCTGCAAAACAGACAAAAGAACTTATATATTTGAAAAGCTGATAAAAATTTTTAAAATGCCGCTACTTTACCGAGAACTTTACACTGTAAAAATAATCTGTTAAATTTACAGAAAAATACTGTCAGCTTTTATGCCAGTATAGAGCCATTTATTTCACAGAAAAATTCTGCTATTTAAGCAGATAAGAACTGTTACCATGACAGAACGAAACTCTGCTATTTTCACAAAAACCATAGCTTTTTTACGAAAAAAAGAAGAAAATGAAATAACTATGTCAGTATGTATAGCTACTAACCATAGCGACACAGAAATATAAAAAAATGATTTTAATTTATGTGTAAATTGAATGCAAAGTTTCTAAAAATATCTGCTATGAAAAACTTTTTTCATCTAATTATTCTTCGCGCCTTCTTTTAGGACAATTTTTTTTTATGTTAAAATCTAATAGTGCAGTTACTTCATAATTAATAATTTGTTTCTTAATAAAAAAAACATTCATGATCATCGTTACATAATAGTAATACAAAACTTCAAATCTAGATATGTAGAGTTACATTTGTGTTTCTTTTTATGATTTAAATGCTGCTGAACTGCTTTAATAGCTGAAAAGACAGCGAAAAAAATCCTAAATTGTGAATTAAAATAGTTTATATTTAGTTTTATTGACACTGTAAGAAATTTCAGATCACATTACGGTAAAAAGTATAGGTGCTCAGGGTATCGGTACGTTTTACTGTAAATTCCATTTTTACCAGAGCAAGTTACGGAACAAAAAATGTGATGTACTATAACTTTTGCTGTAATAATAATCTTAATATCATTTTATTCCTTTAATTAAGTAAATATTACTATAAAAAAATCATGGTATAATATTTTATGGTAAAATTAGTTTTTACTGATGCCACACCGAAAGTGTCATTACTTTATACCGTAATTTGATCCGGAAATTTTTACAGTGTATTAAATTGAATAATGAAGGAATAATCTTCTCACAGTAACACTTTTCAGACCTAAATACTTAAATATCGTTAATGCGTAAAGCAACAAAAAACAGTTAACACTTTGAATCTATCATCTCACACATAAGTATTATCATTTGCGTCTTAAAAACTTTAATTTTAACAAATATTTGATTTCATGTAATAACAATAATTAAAATTGTTATTCTAGTTGTTTACCCATTTTAAAATCAAGAAAATTTTAATTGAACTTGCATTCCCTTCAAATTTAAGTTTGAAAAGGTATTAACGATAATTACGTTTTCTTACCCCTACATCCCTACATTTATGGAGCTTTAACATTGTTCCCAAAAGACTTCTTCCGAAGAAACAAATGCTCCCAATACTTTCGAAGTAGTTCACTTTTAGTGGAGCTATTAATCTGAAGGTTGTTAACGAAGTATTTTGTCTTTTGCAATTGAGTAAACTATTCCGACTTTTATATTATTTCTGGAAAAGATCTTTATTTTGATTTATATTTTAAAGAAAACACAGGTCATCTTATTCGTAAAGATACCAAATATTTCATGATTGATATTTCTCTATTTGAGTGAAAATATTTTCGTATGTGTGTAAAAAAATATTTTATTTTTCACATGGAAATCTATATTTTGATCTACATCACCAAATTTTTTCAAAAGTTTGTCCAAACTAAAGTGATTTCTTGCTATAAAGTATAAGCTATCCAATTAATTTTATAGAAAAGCCAGCATTATTTTCAAGCAAGAAATATCTCATCTAGAAAATAACTGCAAATGCAATTTTATTTGGGGTGATATTAAAATTTTTTTTTTTGTTGGTCGTACATTTCCAAATATCTAAAAAAATTAAAAATAAAATAGTCTCAAAAACTGAAATTGAGTCGAAAGGAAAATTAACTTAAAAAATAATAAAATTTTTACTCAAAACTCTAATATCATGAATATTTGGGTCTGTCATGACTTGAATCATTATTTCCATAAATGGGTATAGAAATATAATTTATCATCAGGTTTGTTATGGATTTTTAACTTTAATACATTCAAAATAAACACCATAGTAAGGAAAATCATAATCTTAAAACATCATAGAAATAAATAGGTACCTTGTAAATAAAAATATTGACTTAAATAAAGGTATTTTCGTGGCAAGCAAAACTTGCTAAGATAATTTATAGATATATTGTTATGTAATATGCATATAGGATACTTTGTTAATTTTATTAACAGTGTAAAAAATAGCAATGTATTTAAACGTTGGTAAAAGAAATGCCGTTTAATAAACGCTACTGATATAATAAATATTTTATCTAATGCTCATTAATTTCATAACAATTGCAAACAAGAAATCATTTTTGACTGATGCTAAGTTTCCATGTCATACTTTTTGTACATAGTGAAATCAAGTAATAATGCTATTGACGTAGAATTCGAGGGAACAGTTAAAGGAAGTAAAATAAATTTGAAAAAATATTTTTGGAAATGACTAAATCAGAGTTAAATGTACCAAATAAACCAGTAAATATTTCAATAAGCATAATTTACACATAATAAAATAAAAAGTAAATAAAATATGCAATTAAAAAAATATTTAAAAAATTTGGAATTATTATGCGATTTTGAAAATAAATATTTTAATGATGGGTTAACATAAAAGGTAGGTATGGATATTTTTTAAATTTTTTTTTTACTTCATGAAAATAAAATGTAATCAAGGATACTTCTGAAAATTAACACAGACAATTGCATCGCGTGATTAGGAGATTTTTAAAAGTGTCAACATAATTTCAGTAATAATAAATATCATAAATATTTAAAGGAGGAAACTTAATTTTTATTTTTTCCCTTTTAAAATCAGAATGCTTTAACGAAATATTTTCCCTCATAATGGAAAGTAAATGGATAATAAATTAAAATTTAAATTTCAACAAAAATTTTAACAAAGAGTTAAGTCTTTTTCAAGTGACTAGCAAATGAGAGAAATCTAAAAAATTCAAAATTTATTGAATTTACTCACGTACTATAAACTTTGCACAACTGAACATTTTTCTTCAATTTCTATCAGTGTTGAAAATAAAATGAAAAGTAACCTAGTTTTTGCTATGCAGCATTTTGTTAGACACTCTAATTAGAAACAAACGAAGCCCTCACCCCCATTTGGGGTAATAAAAAAAAAAGACATCAAGATAGGCAGAGAAAACCCATTGTCCGAATCAGTATTATCATGTGCCCGTAATGGCTACCGGGCTTAGGCCCCAAGTATGGGACCCAATTGGACTAGGTAGGCAAAGGCTATTGTGACGTCATAAGGACAATAATTTTTCAGCAGCCTAAAAAGAGCTGAGAATCGAAAAATCTGTAACAAAATATTTTATATTCTTAACTTATCATCTTTGTATTTGAAATAGTGGTACGTTTTATTTCTCTTATTTATTTTTATTTTTATATTTTATATGTTTTAAAATAATAAGTAAATTTTATAAATTATTTTTGTAATATTTAATTTGTAACAGATGCATTTCACCTCAAAAAATTTAGTATTTTCATTTCTAAGGTATTTTATAGCCTACAATTATAATAAATTGCAAGTTTGTGATTTCCTGTTTAAAAATTTATATTTTTCTTGAAAAAGTTGATAAAAAATGAGGTTAAGTTCTGAAGTTCCCCGCTTTTAACCGCTTTCCCCTGCAAAATCTCAAAAAAAAAAACTAAAAGTCATAATCTTTTTTTTCCCGTTATTAAATATTAGAAACTGAAACAATATTTGATAAGTAGATACGTTTGAACTCTTTCCATTGCCACGTGCCTAAAATGAATCACTTATTTTAAAAACAGAACAAACCATTTACAAATGTGATCACAAAAATGAAATTAATTTGACAATCAAAATATAATTGTATCCGGTTTGATATTTTGCTACTAATATATACATGAAAATTTACATATAAATTATAAGTTTACACAGTGCTGAGACTTAGGCTCTTAATTTCATTTTAATTATTTAAATTTGAAAAAATAAATTATAAAAGAACACTCAAATAATAATTTTTAGTCTTAAATTTTTTTACTGCATTGGAATTTATGTTCTTAAATCTTTTGAAAACTTGAAGTTCAAAAACCTAAATGCTAAGGAATTCGGAAAATGAAATAAAGTACACTTTGAACAACAGAATATTAAATTATTGATATAAAACATTTTATTGATGCATCAAATATTCTTTAGCATCATAAAAAAAATGTGTTTATGGAATTGAAACTTGTATTTCAATTTTTAAAAAAAAATCTTCAAGATGGAAAATTTTTTAATTGCATATCTGAAAAAAGCATTCATGTAAAGTTTCAACAATAAAAAATTAACTATCGATACAAGAATTTTCAATCAATGTACCCCATAGTATTTTTTTCACAGTTTTGGACACTTTTTTCAATAATTTTTAGCATTTTAAGTTCAAAAAATAGTTTTAATTTTAGAAGAATAACATCTTTAAAATCTGAAAAAGATAATCAAGTAAATTATAAAAGGATAAATTATCGACATAAAAAGTATCAATCAATGTCTCACATAATAATTTTAAGTGTTACAAAAAACAGCCAAAGAACTTATATTGTTTTAAATATTTCAACCCAGAAATCATAGGAAAATATAATACTATCTTTGAAATCTGAAAAAGTAAACTTTGTAAATCTGATTAAGTAAACTTTGAACAATAAAATAATAAACATCAAGAGTTTTAGCCAATGAATTAAATGACAATTTTTACGATTATCAAATACTATTTTTACAGAAATGGAACTCGTATTTAAAGTTTTAAAGAAAATTTTTGTAGGAGAAAACTGCCTTTAACCCTTTAATGGGTCATTTATTTCTAGCAAAGGTAAATTAAAGTACTTTTGGAATTGAAATTGTTATAAGAATAGTAATTGATATAAGAAAAAAACTCATTTAGTTTATAAAAATGCCATTTCTTTAATGGTTAATATACTTAACACGACCATATATTACTTATTGACTTTTATTTTTCTTTATTTATAAAAATAAATTTTATAAATGCTATAAAATTCAAAGGGAATTATGCATTTTATAACTTTTATACGTTTTCTTAAACTAACAAATGGTTGCCAATTTTATTCAAACGCACTTCAAGAAAGTTGAAGTTATTAACAAATGGAAACTTAATTTAAAAGTGGTAAAAAAGTTCACCATAGACTTAAAAATTGGTGGTAAGTATATTTACCACGGCTTAAGAAAGAGTTAAAATGTGAAAATAGAAATCAAATATACACTGAAACTATTAAGTATTGATTGAAGACTTTTCAACTGATGTATGAAATATTTATAAAAAGTAACTCATATTTTCTTGATTTAAGCATTTCCATTCGGAAAAAAAATGTAATATTGGAGAATAGTATCTTTGAAATTTGAAAATGGAAATCAGGTAAATTGTTAACAATAAAGTAATAAATTATCGATTTAAAAAGTTCCCCAAATATCTAAATTAATATTTTTTTTAAAAAAATGGCATTTTAACAAATTTATTTCAAGTTGAAAAAGCTCTAATTATAAGAAAACTGGAACTTTAAAAATGTAAAGATAAAATCAAGTTATCTTTAAACTGCGTTAATAAAATTTTAAAATTGATTTGATAAGCTACATTTGATGTCTTTTGCTACTAATGTGTTTAAAATTAACATCATTGAATACGATTTAAATGTAAAAATGTTTTATAGATTAAATTGTTCAGTCTCAATTTTTAATAGAACCAGATATCAACTGAAGCTTATGCGTTAATTATCACTGTTAGTACGTGAGTCTAAAAATGTAAAAGCGAAAATCTTGAAACAGATTAAAATCAGCTACACTTTCTAACTTATTTCTTTTAGTTTATCATTAAAATTCAATGCAAGGGAAATTTTTGTTTTATACATACATCGTTGATTTAATAACATAACTCATGGTAGTTACAAATGAATAGTTAAATTGAGAAATTATATAATGATGACGTGTTTTTTTGTTTTTTTTCTTTTAGGCGCACTTATCATCATTGCATTAAATGATAAATCACTGATTTCTGTATGAAGAAATTTATACTATTTTCGTTAAAACAAATTTATATAAAGCTCTCAAAGCCGCTAAGAAAACGTGACAAAACTACTTATCTGTATAATCAGATTAGAAAAGAAGGCACCTTGTCTCAAAAAATACCGCTTTTTTGCATTGATTTCTAAACAGTGCAGATGACTATCTTATAAATATCTTTGAGGAGAATATTAAATCCTGAGAAACTTTTAGTTGAATTTAAACTGATAGGTTGTTATATCTTTTTGGGGAAACATTTTATATCACCTAATATTTTTTTAAACAAGGTTACATCAATCTGTTTTTTACACAAAAGTTGGAACTCATAAAATAAAATTAACAAAGTAAGTTTTTTTTTTAAGATATCTGCTTTCTTTTGCAACTAGAATTCTTTATTTGTGCATAAAAATATTTATCAGGTAATAAAATAGTAATGTAAATAATTTTCCCTGTCGCGTTAACTGTTATGTTAATAAATATTGTTAGAAAATATACGTTTTTTTAATAAAAAAATATATTCCTTATTTTTTCTCACCACTATTTATTTTGTTTTAAATGTTAATAAAATTTAGTAACACAATAAACCATTCACTAGTCAAGATAAGAAATCTTAGTATTTTTTGCAAAATTGTGGCTTTATAAAATTCATTCGAAATAAAACAGTTTAGCTTAATTAAGCACGAAAGATTTTTTTAAAAAAGGCGTTGCTTACATCATGACTTAAATATATATTTAAATGTTAGTCTAAAAGTTAATTTTAAAATATACATAGAGCGTAGCTCTTAACGTGTTGTTTGATCTAGATTTTCACAGTGAGTGCGAAAAAAGTAATATCATAGCATTAAAACAATTACAACTATTTTCTTTTTATTTATTTATTTATTTATTTTTTCGCATGGGGCTGTTAACTTCTCAGCTGTCGGAAAAAAATTTATAAAATGGTTGAGATTTAAAGATTAAAATTTGTAGAATTTTTTTTTAATTTTGTCAAAACTTTTCAAGTTGCACCATGATATAACTAGAAAAAAGAGGCATTTTAAGAGAGTCATATGTCTCCCTAATCTTACTACCTCTGATTTCTAAAGAAACATCGTACAGAGAGCACTCTACCTAATAAATTATAAAACTTTTTTCACATGGTACGCCAAAGAATCAAGTTACTGCATAACTACGTTAGGGTTCATTTAAATTAATCGGTTTTAAGTTTTTTTAATAATTTTTTTGAAAATCTTTTAAAGGATAAAGCAGAACTGAAGTAATGTTTAGATTCTTGAACACAGCATAGAAATTGCTTAGTTACCTATTCTGTTATGTTCTACTAGTTTACTTGCTCGTAGATAACTGTTGTTTAAGACTAGGAGCTACACTTTATTTTAAATGTTTGGTAGCAGTCTAAAATGTATATGGTGCGCATTCTTAAAACATACCGTTACGATTTCGGAGCAACATATCAACTCCCGAAAACTATTTCTCAACTAACTTTCACAGATTATCAAATTTCTCAATTCCTGAGTGAGGCTTATGAGACTATAATAATTGTGGAACATCATTTAAAAGGGTTTAACTATTCTTATTCATCAATTTTTATTTAAACATAAATTTTTTCAGAAAACCTCATTTTATATGTGAACCAATCGGAATTAAAAATGTTTCAGTAAAATTAATGAGAATTAATATCCTTATGATGAGATCTATTTTTGAGATTTCAAGAAAGGAAAAAAATTATGAAAAACATCGAAGTGAACATTTTGGTTAGGCAAGTAGTGATCTAGTAATTATTGGAATGTAATGTGATTTGATTAGCCGATCTTTGTGAACGCTTCATTCGAACCCTATTTCTAAGAAGAAAAAAAGTATGTCATGGATCCTAAAAAAGATGCCGTCTAAAAAAGCACAAAAGTAACACTTAAACTTTGTAGCATGAAACATCATATTCCCATAATATTTAAACTAGACAATCAACATTTACAAATTAATTAAATATTACATTACTTATTATGTTATTAAACTATTGTTTTGAATTACACATGGATTACTTATTCACCTAATCATAAATAATTTTGAAAGGGATGTGATATAGGGAGTATGAATTAAGCTACTGTCTTCCTAAATCGATCACTTGCAGAGTTCACAAAAATAATTAATTTTTAGTACTTAATGCACAAATATTAATAACAAAAAATAATTTAGGTAGCAGAATAATTATATTTTATTATAAAAATATTTCTAACGTAATTTTGTTAGTGATCTGTAACTGAAAAAATTTTAATGTGAAGAGTGGTTCATTCATCTCTCCTCTATGTATTTCATTTATTTACGAATCGTAAAATCACTTTAAATAAAAAAAAATAATAAAAAAAATCTTAAAAGTTTTGCGTCAAGACATTGAAAGAATTTATACAGGTTTTTTTTTAAATATTAATGTCGTGGTTATTAAAATAATTTTAAATCAATTCTCTTTTAATAGAAACTTGTATTCCTAAAATAAAAATCTGTATAGCAAATTAAAGAATAAAGATTTTAACCACTGGAAAAAAATCTTTACTAAAAAGGGTAGAAACAGGCAGTTATGCGAACATGGTATAACTGATAATGTGTTTGTATTTCATTAGGTGAGATAGAAAAAAAAAATTTTTTTTTTGACTTGCTATTACAAAAAGAAGTTAAACATTTAGAATGGAGCTTAGTGCCATTTTCTCGTTTTAATTATCAGTTTATATTTTAGAAAAAGCATGAACTAAGACTTAATTTTTTGCAATATTTATAAAATTAATGTATTAGAATGTTTTAATTAAATGTGATAATAAATAATATTGTTATCATTCCTCATATTTAAAAGTAGCCCACATCTCGATTAAATGTAATATTCCAAGAGAATAACGGAATCCTAATATCGAGATATGTCATCAGGAAATATCGATATTTCATGACATATCTAAAAATTATCAATTAAAGCTACTTTATTTTTACAGTGGTCAATATTTTCGATACATAAAGGAAACATTACAGTATTTCTAATAATATCAAAAATGGTAATTATCGCTATCAATAATTTTTGGGATATTTTTTTGATAAATTATCGCTATATTGTCCTGTTTGATAACTATCATTATAGGTAATACTTGACGGATAACGTATTCTATAATGTCGATAACGGTTGTGATATTATCGTTTTTCCTAATAATCACGATTTTATCATGTTTGATAACATTGCTAATGTTATCGTGTTTGATAATTTGGAATACTGATAATTCTCGCCAGTTTACTTGTTCAATTTTATGCTATTTGATATTAACCGCAATATCATAACGTCTGACAGTTATCACGATATTTACTCGAGAATATATAATCGCGATATTTGCTCTAGAAGTACTTAATACTGAAATCTTAACAAATGAATTTTTTCGAAATGTTTTCAAAAGGACTAGCTTTCAGTTCAATTGAAAACGGAAATTGATTCGCTAATTAAAAGAATTCATTAGCATTAAGAAAAAAATTTCTTCAGATCTTAATCTCGGCAACTATCCGTGACAGAGTGGTTTTAGGAAACAGTTTAAGTTCTGGAAATAAAGGGTTAAAGATATGCATCTCTAACCAAAAACAATTTGAAAAAGCCTAGATTCTTTTTACGTGACGGTGCCTCCTTAAAATGCTGAAATAAAAAAAGAGATCAGATTGATTTTTCCTTGAAAAGACCTCCGTGAAGGCAATCTAGTGTAACATCTAATGTGGCGTCTACCTAAATTGTCTTCTCCCCCTTAGATAAAAAAAAAAGCTCAGTTCCTGTCAACCTTGTTTAAGTTATTAAGAACATGCAACTTTCCATAAACATACGTAGAAATCAAATAGTGGAAACATTTTTGTAAGTACATATGATATGCTCTGAGAATGCAATTTCACTTTAGTTCTGCTTCTGAATACAGAATCCGAGAGTTTTCCAAACCATTTTTCATTTTATAAAAATTAATACTAAAAGACTGAAAGCATTGCTGACTTTTTATCAGATAAGATCCACGACAGATTTTTGAAGATAAGTTCTTTGTCGAAAAGTGAAAGCTGTTAGCGCAGTCTACTTATAACTCTGATAACCACAGAGACAAACCATAAAGTACCGCAGGAAGCATCTTAAAAAAACAACAACAAAAAAATAATAATAACTTTAAAGACTGGTAATTCAATTATTTCGTTATTGAACCTTGCACTGAAAATTAAAGACAGTCGTGCTTATCATAATGTAATAATGTAAGCATCAATATTTTGATTCGAAATCTGATGATAGCTTAATTTTCAAAAAAAAATTTTTAAAGTATAAAAACTAATACAAAATGTTGTGTTTTGGCAACATTTGTCCGAAATATAGGGCAAAATTAACGAGCACCACCGGCTACAGGGCGACTAAACATAAGAAGTGGCGATTAAAAAATTATTTTCACACTATTTTCGTCATGCAATTTAAATAATATGCACCCCATGTGCATTTTATTAATATTATTTTATTATATTCTAAAAATTACTTTAATTTTCGCTTGTTTCTTAACATTTTTCTTCATTTTAGAATTAAACTTGTAATGTTTACCTTATGTTCGAAAGAAATACCTTATAATTGATATCAATAGTTTATTTTAACCGCTTTAAATTTTCAATTTTTAAAACAATGCATCCAGAAAAAATTCTAATTTTGTCCAATTGTCCATAAAGGTTTTAATTTTCATGAAAAAATCTAGAAACCCCGTAAGGCTAAAAGTTTATATATAGGTAGACAGTGAAATGAAAAAACTGGTGGTCACGAGAATATATAAATGGATACTCAGTTGCTTTTTGCGATACACTGTTTCGATAAAGTTGGAATTAATAAGTCTAATAAATTTCATAAAGCAGTGGCGACACTTTTTAAATTGATTCTTAACTATCAGTCATTTTATCAGCGTGCTGTTCAAAAAAAACTTTTATCCCAAGAATTCTCAATAAAATTGAAAATGGAAAAGCAGTGAATTTCCAATAAAACTGAGATTATAAGCAGATATTTTATTGACCATTAACCAACATTAACACATTCACGTCGGGAAAAGTGAAAATACTGGTAGAAGAACTATTTCAATATTAGATAATATTCGAGAGGAGTTAATCTATTCTCAACAATAACAATTCACTGTAAGGAAATTTATCACGGCGAAGAAGCAATTCATTATAAAAATTGCATCCGTTAAAAACAATTGGTCGTCATGGATTTCTATTATTCCCGGAAAAAAACTAAAAAATGAAATTTATTGTTACCAGTTTTTACTCCGGTGCGCTGCCAAGATGAGACAATCCAGCGTGACCCACCGGTGGGTCATCCCGGCCTGAACGTGTTAAAAAAATTAATAATTAAAAATAATTAGTTAGTCCCCTATATGCATGTTTAAAATGTTCTAATGTTACGATAATAAAAATAATTTTAAATCAAATATATTAAAATAGGAATTAAGTATGAATGTAAAAGCATTGCTACTACGTTAAATATAGGAATAAAATGTTTCGGAAGAGTTGGCTGGTTAGTATCTCCAGGGCAACCAACTTTCTAAGCTTTTTGTAAAAAATTATTCTAAGTTAATATTTTAATTTTTATTCATTTAAACTTATAAATTATTTTTTATTCATTTAAACTTATAAATTACTTTTTATTCATTTAAACTTATAAATTATTTTTTATTCATTTAAACTTATAAATTATTTTTTATTCATTTAAACTTATTTTCCACATTACTGCACATAAATGGTTTAAACGTTCATAAGCAATGCCAATTTGTTCTAGCTCTTCCGTGGTGAGACTTTTAAAATATTGTCAAAATTACCAAAAGTTCGGAAAACTTTGGTTTGCGAATGCCTACCACTCTATAAAATATTTTACAAAAAGCGTAGTAGTTGGCTAGCCCGGTATCACTAATGAGTAGATAGTCAACGAACATTTGAAATTTCTTTTAATATTTTTTAGCCAAAATTTCAATCTTGCAATGACGTTATGTTAGTTACCATTTAAGTTGATTACAGATTGAAATTAAAATATTTATCAAATTAATACACTACGATAGACGATGTTTTTTACTAAAGGATAAATACTATTATATATATTAATATAAAGATAATACGAAAATTTTGTGCTACAAGTTTTTATCGTTATGAAATAGAAACTGCCCTGAAACGAAGACACTCGACATTATTGGGTTAATTCTTGATATAAAGCAGCTTTATTAGGAATTTTTCCCCTTAGTATATATATATATATATATTTAATATGCACCTGGAGCCTGGAGTAATTGAAGCCTTTATATTCACCATAACATATTGGTAATACCATTCTCTATTGGATTCTTAAATTTTTCGACTGCGATACTTTTAAAAGGTTACTTATCAACAAAAGAAAATAGCTAGTGAATTGGAATGTGTAACATTGAAGAATAGTGAGATATGAAGAAAAAATTTTTTTTAATTAATATTTTTTCTGGTAATAATATTAGCTTAAGAATTACGGAAAGTCACTGTGAAAATTTAGAGAATTTCAGAAAATTTAGCTATAGCAATCAATTAACTATATATATAGGATCATCAGGAAAATCTGTTATAATAAAGAAGAGCACAATTAAAACTTGCGAAATGAGTCAATAATAATTTTTTGTAACCAAGTATAACATGTCCTTGAAATTGTAAGATTAAATATTTCAAAATGGAAACAATACAGTGAAATTTTTAAGAGATTTTGATTGTTATTATTTACATTACTTTTTAATCATTTTCCTGTAAAAGTCAACATTTATAAAAAAAATACACTATATCATTAAACGCTTTGACATTAGTTTACGTATATATAAGTTTGAAATTTGAAATTTCGTTCAAAGAAATAAATCTTTTCGAATTTTTATGGGAATCTATAGAGACTTTTCAGCATGTAGTTCTGATAGCCCATAGGACTTCCGTTTGTATTTCTATTTATTCATCAATAAATTTTAAACCTTTATCCTTAAGGAATCTTTCGTTCATTATGTCCCCCCTCCCTCTAACAAAATCATATGTTTAGCAGAAAATACATGAATACTAAATAGGCTGCTAAACTTTGAAGAGAATTTGATAAACGTTTCTGCAATTATTGTGTCTCAAACAAAAAGTTTTATGACAGATTTATGATAATTTTTAATGTAAATTATTTTAAAACATTAAACATTGTAGATTTCTAATTGTTTAACCATTTACCTACCGAACTCTTAGTTTGCACTAATGTAAAAAGTGTATTTGAGGAAAACGTGGTAGCAGGTTTGATTGTAAATTTAATAAAAATTTTCTTCAGTTAGCTACTAATTTTGTTGCAAAATGCAACAACTGTTTAATTTCAAAACAAGATATATATTACAGGATGTATAATTTTATATAATTAATAAATTTTAGTTGATAGGAATATTCAATTTTTCTAAGTGCTAAGAAGAAACGATTTGAGTTACCAGTTTAGTTAATCCTAAGCATTAAACCAGTTTAGTTAAACCAGTTTAGTTAAACCTAAGTGGTTAAACCTAAACATACTGCATGTCTGCTACCTTCGTCCCGGTTCAAGAAAAATTTTCTCGCATTGTAGCAATACGTTAATTGAAAACTCAACAGTAGGCAAAATTATTTTTATAGTTTACAGTGCTTAAGCACATTATCATACAATTATCATGCTTTTATTTGCATACAATTATCATGCTCATATCAAGTTTTATTTATTCATAAGCAGTGGTGTTGAAATTTAATAAAATTTATAATCAAAGAATGAAGTAAAGAATCGCATATTTCACTGTCACTTTAAAGCTAAAAACTCTTCTGGAGAATCCGGAAAAGTTAGCAATAAAGTGAAAAAACGAAACGACATGTTCGTAAAAATAAATTATCTCTTAATTTGAAATTCGTTAGCAATTATATTCTATTAATTAAATGGAATACCAGATTTTAATATCATTGTTTTAAGAATGAATTAGTCAAAATTTCAAGAATTGTGTAATTCAATACAAACAAATCTAATTAGTATCATCAGTTATAACAAACAAATCATATTTTGTTAATAGCTCACTAAAATAAAAATATATACTTAAATATAATATTTTGCATTATATATAAGTCAGAATTATATACAATAAAGTACGTGGATGCAGGGCTTACAACTCTCTACGCTTTTGGGGAAAATTTCTTCCAGTGGTAGCTACATTTCTGTAACCCATTACGTGTAAATGCAAAATGAAATATTTCAACTCTTTTGTGTTGAGGCTTTTAAAAAGCTGGTAAAATTACCAAAAATCTTGAAAGCTTTAGTTTTTAATTATCTACCATATTCAAAAAAAGCGTAGTAGTTGGCAGCCTTGCATATTATTCAGCCTGTATGCACATTACTCAGCATTTACTATCTGTTTTATACGTAGAATGAAATTTACACATTTTCTGTCACTTTTATTACTTTTTGCATTTTTCCTCTCTCCCTGTAAAATGCATCTTTAACAAAAGTTCTGTAAAAAACGGCATCCTTTAGATGTTGATCACACAAGTTTTCCTTCAAATTTCGATGTGTATCCAACCTGAAATATGCAAATATATATGTTTTTATTTTCATAAATTATAAATTAAAATATTTATTTCCGTACACATAAGCTTATTTATTGTAATATTTTAGAACGATTTACTTAGAGAATTTTAGTAAACTCATTAGTGCCTAACGTTATCATAGAAGGTCAGGTCGCATTTTTAGAGGGTAAAAAATAATATCTCAACTAATTCATTGTTTGCTTTTATACAGAAAAAAAAGTACGCGTGTATCAACCACAAGTTTTATGTTTTCATTTAATGTGACATTACATTATCACACATAGTTTTTTTTTCTCTAAGAAAATTTTTTTCGTTTCTTTAAACCTCTTTATTTGTAAAATATTTTTAGAAACAAAAGTTACATGTTATATTTATCTTAAAAGATTTTTACTGACATAGCATATAAAAATTCAACTCAGCAAAATGAAAGCCATATTATAAAATATCCAATAAACAATAAATTAGTGTTCTTAAGTGGTCTCGAATTTTTTTTTTATTAAAAAAATTTCTGCTTTATTATTTCACTGTTAATTGAAATATTATGGCAAGCTAAATTAACAAAGTTTGCGGCTATGTTTGAAATGACATTTTTTTTTCAGTTAAAACTCTTCATTATGAATCTTTTAAACGCGAAAAAAAGATTTATTTAGATTATCCAGAACTAGAAAGGAGCATATTGATTTTGTTCACGTAAATACAGCGTTGTTTTAATAGATTTGATTTCAAAATATTTTAACTGCTATGGCACATAAAAGGTCAGTTCCATTATAAAATAACCACTAATCATTAAATTAATGTTCTTAAATGGTGACAATTATTTTATTTTTAATTCCTACTTTATTATTTCACTATCAATTAAAATATTGTGGAGAGCTGAAACAAATAAGTTAGAAGCTATGTTTGCATCGATTTTTTTTTTTTTTTTTTTTTTTTTTTGTCATTTTCTGTTCTCTATTATAACTCTCTTAAACAAGAGAAACAAACATTTCTTTAGGTTATCTTAGTTTATATGAACGTTAAGCTTACGGTAAAGAAAATTTTTTTCCTTTATGGTTTTGAAACCATTTTCAAAAAGTATAGTCTTAAAACCCTGAATACAAAACTATACGGTTTTTTAACCATTTACAACTAGCATTTTTCAAAAACGTAATGAAAAAATAATAATAAAGTAAGGTAGGAGCTCGGCTTTTCGTGAGATAATAGGCATTGGAGAGTTGCGGACACTGGAAATTCTTCACGTGTTGAAGGGAATGGAGGAAATGTTGTGATGTCGACACTAGGAATCGAACAAAAGTTTTGCCGGTCATGAGATTAACAGATAAGCCAGCTCGGCTATGATATGTACACTTTTGCAAACAACTAAGTAACTTCATTAGGTCGTTCTAGTTGGTGTGTCAAAATTCTGGTTGTTTTACAGTATTAGGTGAAAACAAACATTTTGGTAAAATAACCATTCAATAAATTGTTATTTTACCATTTTTTCCGAGAAATTTCGAACAGTGTGGCACATGAAAAGCCATATTGTAAAATAACCAATGAACCTTAAATTAATGTTCTTAAATTCTTATCGAAAATTTTCTTTTAAACGAAATTCTTACTATTTTGCTATCAATTGAAATAGTGGAAAGCTAAAATAACAAAGTTAGTAGCTATTTTTGAATAGATATTTTTTATCACTTTGTGTCGCTATTATAAGTCCTTTAAACAAGAAAAATATTTCTTCAGATCATCTTAATCTTCATAAATGGCAAGATATCCCCAACAAGAAATGTCCATTTTAAATTTGTTTACGTTAATACAGCTCAAACAAAATATATATCCACCTATTATTTTCAAGCCAGAAAAACCTGAAAATTGAAACCAATACTTACTTGACCTATTCCAGCTTGAGCAAACAGACAAGGAGATTCTAAGCATTTTAGTTCAAATAAAATATTATTTGAATTCGCAGAACTTTCAAACTGTTAGTTCTGATTTAGAAAATGCGCTTTTTTAAAAAAAATTTCAATAAAAATTCTCTAAAGTAATGATACAGATTCCCACAAAATGAGTTTGACTTATTCTCAGATACGCAAAAATGATATTGTTATAATATTCAAAAATACTATCAATATTTTTTTACATGTATTACTTTCAAGTCATGCAATAAAAGGAAAATAAGTTTGTGATTGAAAAAGAAAACTTAGAAAAAAAAATGAAATCGGTTCAATTAATCCAACAAACAAAATGATTGAAGAGGCATTATGTAACAATTAATTTCACTTTCTCTATGTCATAAGCATCGTTTATTCTAATTTATCTAACAATGAAGATAGTTAATGCACAGTTAAAAATAATTTATTGCTCTCAAAAGAAATAAATCATTCCTAAGTAGAAAGAAAACAATTACAGAGTAATAAAATATAAATTTTCATAGTTTCTTACAAGAGATTTCGAACTATATTACGTGTAAAAAGTATCATTTTATTAATATATAAAGTCTTTTGAGTGCTAAAATGATAATAGTACTTAAATCTCTGACATTTACTAGATTCCAACACTTTAAAATTTTATGAAACGAAACAACCTACTTAAAAACTGACCGTCGTCATTAACAAATATAGGGAGTTTTATCACATGCATAAAGTCACGTAGCGTTTATTCATAAGAAAATATACCCGACCATAGCTGATCATGTCACCAAAGTGGCCTCTGTAATTTACGGTCTACCATTAAGCGACAACATTTATGGCCTGTATTTCTTGGTGAACCTGCAAACATCTAAAACGGCGTTAGAATTTCATTACTGGACCCTTTCCTGTCATGGATGCCTGGTAATCGCTGTCTTTAGAACCCAATCAAAACGATCTTACTGTCCTTCTTCTTGAGCTGGACATCAATGCTCTGTCTGGATTAGCGCATTTTTATCGACTGGACGAACCGTTTATGCATGCTGGCTGGATCATTAAGCCAGGCACAACAGTTATTTACAATCTAATTGCTTCTAAGAGTAGAGTGTAAATGACTTTGTCCAATTCTTTGGTAGAGCTCAATACAGTGGATTACTTGGGCTCTCAAGTAAGTGTTAATTTGAAGATTCTCTCCTTCTTTATATACTTTTGTTACAATGAGGTTGGTTTTTTTTTCATTTTGAGCTTTTATTTATCGTAGCATTTAAAATGTGACCCAAATTTTTATTACTTTCTACTACTCTAATAAACATTATTTTACATTTAAATTTCAGTTTCTCTGTTAACCCTTTACACTCCGAGTACTTTAAAATGCTGATTGATCTAATATCAGCTGTATACCATTTAAAATACACAATATAATATTAGGATACAATTTTGAAATTCTTAAAATAATGTGGTTACTAATTAATAAGATGTAAAATATCTTAATTTTAAAGTGGTGACTGTTGATAGTTACTCAGTGGAGACATCTGAGTGCAAAGGGTTAATATGTTTTGAGCAATATGCTATCATAAATTCTACGCCAGAATAAATAGTAATTTTAAATGTTTTATAACAACTCAATGGATGATAAAAGCAATACGCTGATAATCTATTGTTATTTGAAACTCAGATCTTTGAGCGTCATGCCTTTCAGTATAACGAGCAACATATAAGTGATAAGTTTTGCAAAAATATGAAAATGGGGGATAAATACTTTCCTTTTCAATTTCAATACATTTTATGAGTTAAATTTTAGTTCTAAAGTTCAAAAAATTATGCCAGAAAAACGACAAGTATTTTTAGACATTGAAGTTTTTAAATAAGGCTAAGAAAATCTTTAAGTACCTCAAAATTTATATTACCATATTTAAATAAATGGTAAAATAATTGTCTGTACGTGGTCTACTAACTGTATAAGCTTCTTTGAGCGTCATGCCTTTCAGTATAACGAGCAACATATAAGTGATAAGTTTTGCAAAAATATGAAAATGGGGGATAAATATTTTCCTTTTCAATTTCAATACATTTTATGAGTTAAATTTTAGTTCTAAAGTTCAAAAAATTATGCCAGAAAAACGACAAGTATTTTTAGACATTGAAGTTTTTAAATAAAGCTAAGAAAATTTTTACGTATCTCAAAATTTATATTACCATACATTTAAATAGATGGTAAAATAATTGTCTGTACGTGGTCTACTAACTGTATAAAACGCTTCCTATTAGCTTACTACAAAATATAACTTATCTAGTTTACGCATTTTAACAAATTGTTTTATCCAGGTAATGAAATGATACTACATTTGCTTAATTTCGTAAAAATTCATTTATTTCTACAATCACTCAATCTTACACTCTAACTATCGTGTCCTTTCTGTATATGTTAAAAAATGCATGTGTTGTAGTATCCATAATAATTTTTAATCACATTTTTGAAATCAAGAACCAAATATTAAATCATAAATTTTCTACTGATGGAAAAATCTTTCACAAAAATATAATTCTAGATATTTTTCTAGATATAATATACTACTGAAACCTAAATCACATAGCAATTCTAAAACATAAATAAGCAAAAAGAAGCTTAAACACTAATATAAGTCATAATTTCCTCAGCAAATAAAAAAGTTAACGTCCTTTTGAAATTTAAATAATGCTATCAATTATAAGATACGCATATAATTAGTATGCCATAACTGAAACTTGTCTAATTAAGAAACATTAAGTCAGGCGGAGTATAATGGAATTATAGATATCGCTAAACTAATTTTTTTTCCATCTTAAACTCCAATTCGTTGACTTATAAACTTGATACGTACGCACTTATTCTTTCATGCCGCCATAACGAATAAATTCATGGAATGTTATAAAAAAAATTCGAGACCTTTTTAAGTGATTTTCTTCGGAGATTTATTATGTTATCCCTGCTAAACTACAATACTTGACTCAATTTCGTTTTCACTCCATTTTTTTAAGAAATAACTCCATTTTATCACTTTATATTCATTTATCTAAAGATAATCTCCTGCAAGAAAACTTTTAGTGAATATTTTAGCGACTATTATTAAAGAAAATAGCAAAAAATAACATATACTTAGTATAAATCATTTTTTGCTTGGAATTATCTTTGGATAAACGAATTTTATATTTGTGTGCAAAAATTTTTATATTCGTTTAAACAGCTCTCGAGATATAGCAAAATACGCTAAAAATAAAATTAATGAAAATAAAGTCTAGGCTACGGAATGCTCTCCGGGCTAAACTATTGAGATTTTATTTACAAAATTGCGGCTTTTCTCTATATTTTGGGAGTTAGAAATATGAATCGGTCAAAAAAAGGTATGTTTATTCGGAGAAAGTATGTTTTTGGGTCTTAAAATATAAAACTTAAACTAATTAATTAGTATATTTGAGATCATCCTCTCCCCTCGAACTATTAAGATTCAGTCTTAGAACTTGAAGATCTGATCATTAGATCAAAAGTTATTTTTTATTTCTTTTTCTCTTTCATTTACGTGCTATACATAAAATTGCTTTGTTTCTACAAATCTTAAGAACAAAGCACTGCTGCTATAGTTTTTTTTTAAGGAATCGTTTTTCTGAAAGGATAATAGACACGACTGAGTTCTTAAAAAAAAAAAAAAATTAAGTGCTATCAAACCACAGAATATTCCTATTTAATTTTTACTCAGTTAAAGCCGTGCTGTCATGTTTCAAAACAACTATTGTATTACATTTTTGTATACAAAGTTGGTCAAAATCTTTTCAAATCTACTTTATGAAGTTAGACTTTATTTAAATTTGATTAAATCTTTTAAAATCCTCTTGGTTATTTGATGTCGCAAGGATACCAGATGTAGTAGTTTGGCGATTGTCAATTTTTCGAGCTGCATTAATTATTAAATTCTCTCGATGGACAAAGCAAACTAATTAATGTCCTCAATCAACCTGACTCTCTACTTCTTCAATTTTCATTAATTTGATTTTGATTTTCTTTCTTGCGGAAAAGGCGTTAAACTTGACTCAAAGTTCATTTTAAATCTTATTTGAATATTGACGTCTAATAGATCGTTGGACACTTCTTCTAGTTCTTTTAAGTTGCTTGAATTATAATATCCTTAGCGAAATGGAGATGCAAGGCTTAAACCTGTAAGTTCAACTTCTCCACAATATTTAAAGTAGTAATGATATAAAAAATTTTACGCTACAAAATAATTTTATAATTTCCTCAACATGTTAATTTCATATACTATCCATTGTATCCTTGCTCTAAGTAAACAGAATTTTGCTTTTCTTCAAATTTCTATAGATTTGATATCGATTTGTGTTTTCACGGACTGAGCCGCAAATTGACCGAATTTCGTCTTCAGTCTTGCTCGACTAATGGTCTTTGGTATATAATGGTAATTTCTACTAGTATGTTAGAGTTGCCTGAAGAAATTATGATGTCATTAGCAAAACAAAGACGCATAGTTTTATCTTCGCATTAGGAAACTAATGTGGTAAAACTTCCAGCTAAATACCAGAAAATGTAACTGGTCAGAAAATGACTTAAATATAAAAGAAGTTCTTGCTACTTTTAAAAAATGTCTGTTTTAATTCATTTCCAATGAATCACATCCCGTATCTTCCTCAAAACGTGCAAAAGTATTGAATTTAAACTTTTGAATTTGTGAATTGAATTTGAACTTTTCATTTATATTTGTTTATTTGCTTCAATAAAAACTCTTATAAAATTGCTTAACTTAATTGGTTAAACTTAACATTTTTATGATATTTTTCAATACGTGCATAATTATC
Source organism: Parasteatoda tepidariorum (assembly GCF_982258835.1). NCBI lineage: Eukaryota > Metazoa > Arthropoda > Arachnida > Araneae > Theridiidae > Parasteatoda > Parasteatoda tepidariorum. The sequence continues at coordinate 61,026,666 of NC_141766.1, forward strand.
AGCTTATCTATTTCAGATTTCGAATTTCTTAACGCAATTGTAAAGCTTTAATTCAAAAATTAAATAGATATTTCCATTATGACTACCATTTCTTTAAAAAAAAAATTTAAAGGGGTAACCGAATAAAAATTAAAAAAAAAAAAACTTTTTTTTATTTTATTTTCTCGACCTTTTAGTCCAATTTATAGGTTTTATAGAAATGTTTAATTTGTTTCATTGTATTGGTGATAAAAATCATTCTAAATTTATATTATTAAATCAATAAAAAAAAGTTACAACAAAAAATTTACTATTACTCTAAATATTCAAACAAAAATAGTGCGATAAATGAGAACAAGTTGGTAAGTATGTATTTATATAGCAGTTAACTGCTCTAAAAAGGTCTAGAAAAATTTTGTGTTAGGCTCGAAAAGGTTTGAGAATCAAAGTTAGAAAAAATAACATTGTAATGGCTAGAAAAAAAATTTTAAATTTAATCATAAATAATTTCGATCGAATATGTTAATACTACTTACAAATAATTCAAAATTGAAATAATTCAATTCTACCTAATAATCGTATCCGTTTTTAAAGAACTGGAAAAAAAAGTTTTCTTGGGGTTATTTAATTATCACTTTAAATAAAAGGGAGGGGGGGAGCGTTGAAGTTGACAGATCTGTGTATATGCTTATTGAGGGTATATCTTGATACAAACTTGCTCAACTTAGTATGTAAGGGTTATTTAGTCGTCTTAAAATGCCTGATTTTATGTATAATTCTTGCTTTAAAAGATTGATTTTGTGGTTTTACTTATCACTGGGCATAGAAATAAGTCAATAATTTATGAGAAATGATAATTAATGTTAAGTCAATAATTATAATGTTTAGTCAATAATTATGAGAAATGATCGGTGTTCGCTTATAGTGAGCCTTTTGGAGTTAAAAATTAATCATTTAAATCTTACCATTTTTTCGCGAATTTACTTTCTACCATTATATGGAATCTTTTTAAGAAATTTGGGCAGTTAACATCCCTCGTTGCATCGCTACTATCCCCCACAATATTTAAAATGGCAAAAAAATGGCAGTGAGTATAGGAAAATTGAAAAAAAAAAAGAAAAAAGAAAAATAGCCGGCGTTTAAAAATATTAATTGCATGATTATAAACTTTCTTACGTATAACAAGATTAACACGGCTGTAAAAATATTTAATAAGGATAATAAACTGATGTTGAGCTTTGATGGCTCAGGGGATAGAGCGTTCGCCTTCCAATGCGGCGAACCGGGTTCGAATCCCAGTCGATACGAATTCCATATCGGGCTTTCACCGACCACAGTGCTGACGTGAAATATCCTCAGTGGTAGACGGATCATGGGTTAGAGCCCCGTTGCCGTCAGGTTAACAGTGGGAGGTTCACGTGCTCTTCCTCTCCATGTAACGCAAATGCGGGTTAGCCAAATCAAAAAGTCCTCCACAAGGGTAGATTTCTCCCAGTACTCGATCAAGGAGTTCCCTCGTCTTCTGGATTGGGTTCAAGATTACAAGGCTACGGAGTTGAACATTAGTAGTTTTAAACCCATAAAATTGGGTCAGCTGTTCAACGACGGTTATAAAAAATGAAATAAAATAAAATAAACTGAAGTTAAAGCTGATAAGATTTCCTTTTTTTTTTACAATACCATTTGAACATTTGGAGGCCTAGTAGGGCAGAATTTTTTTTTAACAGATTTATTTCATTAGCAAAATAGTATGTATTGGTGACTACACATGCGTTAAATGTTCAAGTCTCATCTTCTTATTGTCGCTACTTTTGAGGGTTCAATATCTAAAATGCAATATGTATGCATTTCGTATCAATCTTGTTGGTCAAAATCACTTGAAATTATATTTATCCGGGTTGCTAGCTGCTACGCTTTTTGCAAAATATTTTATAGTGGGGTAAAGAATTAGAAGCTAAAGCTTAAATAATTTTTGGCAATTACAGAGATGTTAACTTGCTCCGGACAACGAATAATTATTTCAGAATGTTATATTTTATGATTCTTATGATTCTTGGTTTAGTAAATCAGATTTATAGGGTTTTTTCCACTTCTTTTAAATAATAATTCAAAGGCTTATGTGATAAGGCAATTTTTTTACACTTACGCTGTGTTGAGCCTTTTAAAAAAAATACCAAAAATAACCGAAAACCTGCACATTTTTGTTTGTAGTTCTACACCATTTTTTTTCCTTTTTTAAATATTTTGTCGAATCTGGAGCAATTGGCATCACTGGTAATTATTCCAACATTTTAAAAACGAGTTGAAACAAAGTGACATTTTGAGTCATTTACATGTAATGGTGTGGAGAAGAAATTTACAGAGCAAAGAATCATACAATACAACAGAAACTTAGCTACTACTAGAAGAAATTTTCTTCAAAAGAGTGATTGGTAACCCTTACTTAATAACCTCCGTATAATTTTTTAAAATATATATAAATAAATAAAGACAAATAATTCCATTACCATCTCTACTGACTTAAATTTATTTCGATGAAAGAAAGGCATTCATGTTAATCAAGATATATTAATAATAAAGTAGTTATGCATATATCACAACAGAGCTTCCAACCAGTAATTAACGTACGTAGATATTTAAACTGAAAGATTATATGATAGTTAAGCAAACTAAGGTTCTCCTTTAGAAAATACTGCATACTTTTCTGACATTTTATGGATCTATACAATTATCCACATATTGTGGTGGTCAATATCTTTTACAATCAAATATTCAAACAGAAATTCTGCTACCACTTTAAATAATTGGAAAAAATCTCCGGCTAAAAGTGGAAGAAATCGGCAAGTATGATAGAGTGCTGTGCACACGCCTGTCCTAAACTGTTGTTTCTAAGTGGTAGTAAAACGAAAAATCAACTGTAAGCAAAAATATTATTATATTTTGTTAACACTTAGAGACATTGTGCGATATCATGCATTTATATGTAAGGTTTAAATTATTCTTTGTAGTAGTGGTTAATATCATTCTAAAAGTAAATTATAAATGCAAGGACTGAATAGATAAGCATAAATTTTGCTATAATTTTAAATAGAAAAAAATTTTCTTCCTGAAAATGCGGAAAAATTGACAGCTATGGAAACGCCAGCGGAGAATGGGTTAAACTAAAAGTTTAATTAAATGAAAATAATGATAAAAAAAACGTTGAAAATGGTATAAAATTCCGAATAAAATGCTTTTATATGTCTTATCTGGAAAATATGAAACCAATACAGATCTTCTCATTTCTCTAGATGATGTATACAGATAGCAAAATTTTGTGACTGCAAAATTTTTGCCTCAGCTTTTAATTCAAAAAGATTTTGACCCCCCAAGACTTTCAAACACATGTAAAAAAGACGCAATTAACATGCTTTAATGTGTTTTTTATAATCACTTTCTTACTTTATTACTATAAATAATATGGAGAGCTAGTTAAAAGTTTCGCTATACTATATGTTTTTTCTCAAAAAAAATGAAGCGTAAATTATTAATTGTAAATTATTAGGAAATTTTTTCGGAGTTGGAATTAGGAAAAATTCTTTAATATTTTTTTATGAAATATTAAGAAACACGAATCATCGCAAATACGACTTCGCGCTTCTTAAAAAACTTTTAAACTGTAAAATTATATGTATTTCTACCACTGGTAAAAATTTTCCGTAACTTATTTAGCTCGTAAAAGGCCACTGCTATATAAATACTATGTACAAGTAGAATACTATGAACAATGGTAGAACTAACAATAAGTAGAATACTTCTCATTTGGATCTGCAATAATATAATTGGTATTTTAAAAAACATAAGCGATGGCTTACATACAATAATACCTATTTAATTGAAAGTTAATGAACTATAATTTCTTTCATTATAATAATTACCAATGACACAATTTCAGCAGAAAAATACCTTCAGATAATGGGTTGATTAAATAAATTTCAATATCAAACTAACTGCAAGTTTGAGTTTTTATTTTGTATTTGAAGCGCTTCATAAATTACAAATAAAAATAATAAAGTATAGTAGTTAGTTCTCATTGCAAAGTTATTTACATTACGCGAATATTTATTTGTACAATTACCACTTAAGCTTAGAATAGGAATACACTTAGATTTCAACTTTAATTAATGTATAAATTATCAATATGATGAGGTAAACAAACTTATTTGGCATTACACTGTAAAAAAAACTCTAGATCATGTTATTGTAAAACTTCTGGTATTCAGGGTGCCGCTATACTTTTTACAGTGAATTCCATTTTTACCAGAACATGTTACGGAAAGAAAAGAAAATCTGATATACCGTAGTTTTTATGGTAATAACTACCGTAAAATCACTGGATAACTTTAATTAAATAAATATTATGATATAATATTTTACAGTAAAAATGAGTTTTACGGAAAAATGGATTTTGTGGATAATGCATCCAAAGTGCTCGCTTTTTATACCGTAATTTTATCCGGAAGTTTTGGCAGTGTATGCAATAGGAAAGTATTTAGAATTTCCTATCTAAAGCAAAATTCTATGCTAATCCCTCCAAAATTCACACTTTCAGTGGAATATGTATATTTTATGGGAGTAACAAAAATAAATCTATAAATTAAATAGAATTCATTTTATTATTTCACCCACACTTAAGAATAAAATATTTTTTCTTCTTACGCTATTTGTTGGTAGTTGTTACCTATTTTTAAATGAAATTTACAAAAGAAACAAATGAAATTTTGATACATAACATTAGCTACAGCAGGAAAAACGCTTTAAAAACTGATACAAAATCTCCGTAACTGTTAGAGGGAAAGATAGTTATCTAAGTTATCGTTATAAATAGTTATCTAAGTTTCTCTTGCGGAGAGTTAATTTTTAATGCAAAATGTAGTTATAAATCTAAATATATTTTTACAATAAAGTAAAATTTTACCTACCGTTTTCCGAAGCAGCATTCTGTTCAAGTAGGATGATAACTGAATTGTAGCCAATTTTCGAAAAAGACGTTTATTAAAACACAAGAATTGTTCCCCCAACTTTCAATAAAAACGTGTATAGAGACTTCATGATTTACGATCAAGAGATGCAATTTTATGATTTTTCATCCAAAAAGAAATTAAAACAAAAAACAAATTGAGAGGAATGGTTTTTAATGAACGGTCGTAAAATTGTGTTCTTCTGAGTGACTATAAATTTTCTTCCTAATCCTTATGCGTGATTTGATTCCCTCTTTTGTAAGTATTTGATGTAAAAGCGGCTATCGTCTAGGCCTCATAGGTAATTATTTCAAGAAATAATATTTGTGTCAAATCTATATTTCTAAATTTCTTTTTGAAATACTATGTAAAATGAAATACTATACTATGTAAAATGTTGAATACTAAGCCAAATTCAATTGTATTTGAACAATTTCATAAATTTGATTGCAAATTAATTTTATAAAATTGATTCACAATACAGTGCGATCTTTTTTCTTTCTTTTTTTTAACCTTCTTACTCCCAGTACACTGGGATCATATTAAGGTAAAAAGTATCGACACTCAGGGCGTCGGTACTTTTCACCAGTAAATTCCACTTTTACCAGGACATTTAACGGAACAAAAAATTTGCTAGACCGTAACTTTATAGTAATTATTATCATAAAATCACTGAACTACTCTTATTAAATAAATATTACTGCATAAATTAGGGGATTATGTTAAGATAAACGTGGATTTTAACTTAAAATCGATCTTACGGATGATGCACCACAAGTGCCGGTACTTTATTCCGTAATTTGATCCGGAATTTTTGGCACTGATGAATAAATTACGTTGGCCAATCGAAGTATTACGAAAATTTAAACTATTTATAATAGATAGTTTAAATTTTAATAGAAACTAATAGTTACTAAAAGTAATTTGTTAGATTATCGGAATTATAATTATACCAAAATATTATATCTGAAAAAAGTAGTTGGAAATTTTTATTTCATTTATGTTCAAAAATTTATTAATAATTGATTTTAAAAATTAAATAAATTTTAATGATAAATGACTGTTTCTCTTAGATATAAATAACTGAAAACAAGTGTAAGTTTGTGTTGAGCCGTGTTTTTAAGACTTCACCTTTAACGCAGAAAAACATACTGTATTTCATAACCACACGTTATTAAAATAATAAATATAATATTTTCACCTAAATTAATACAAATAATGAAACAGTATAAAAAATATAGTTAATAAAAAAATCAACGGCACAGGGTTAAAAATAACACAATTGCTTAATAATCTGGAATTAAAAGGGAAATACTGACAATTTGTGAACATATTTGCTTTTAATCATAGCTAAACATTATGTCTTGAAAATACAAAATTATTAAATTTCTGATTAATGGATGCGTTTTTTCTATCTTTTCGTTTTACGTTTAATCTTGTCAGCATTAATAAACAGATTAAACTTAATGTTATATTTTTTTCTTCTTAACGCTGATAAAAATACCGAATAATAAAACAAAAATGTGTTTTATGCATTTAATTTAAGGAATACATGTGTAAAAAGGTATATGTGTTCGTATGTTTGTGAAACAAAGGTAGTTTTAACTTTTAAAAAAAAAATTACTTCCTAAAAATTCAGTTAAAAATGTTTAACTTTTGTTGAAAAAGTAAATGGGAAAAAAAATAGCAGCTTAATATAACTTTCAGTTACTTGTCACGCTAACATTTATGAAAAAGTAACGTCTAAATGATGTATTTGGTTTATATAGGGTTAGCATATGAAATCTAATTTGCTCAAAATATCTTTCACATTATCAATAATTCAAAGTAGATTAGCTAAATTGACCATCAAATGCTTCTCTTTTTTTACGACGTACAACAGATATCCTTTAAATAATAAAAAATTAATGAATAAAACTGTGTTTTTTTTCTAAATTCCCGAAATTTTATGGTATAAATTTTAAAAGTTTCTCGCACGAAAGCGAAAAACTTTCTGCTATGAAAGTTTTTTCTTTTTAAAAGTAAATGTGATTTATTTAGAACCATAAACGCAAAAGTAACATTTAAGCGAAGCTTAGAAATATTTTATAGATCGAAGAAAAAATTTAAGAACTTAAGTTCCATAAAAGTTTCAACTGGGAAATGTTACGCAGGAACTGAAGTTTAAACTTTTAACTACTTTACTGGAAGCTATAAAAAATTTGAATGAAATGTATACTTTTAAGTTTGAAATGATAATTAATTCAGCAATAAATCTTTTAAAACCTATTTCAGGAAATATCCCATTTATATATAGTATAATTTTTTTTCAACATTTAACCAATGCATTAAATTTATTTTTATCCTTTCATTTAAAATTGAATTCTTTTCATCCTTTTTGAAACGAAAAATTTTATTTATGTATTTTGCATAATTAATGTTTTTTTTTTTTTTTTTTTTTTTTTTGCTTAATTTTTAGTTTAAAAAAAATGCATTAACAATTGACATGAATTTAAACCAACTGAAAGTTTATACTATAATACTTTATACCCATATTGATTCACTTAAAATGTATAACATTTAATACGCAATGAAAAAATTAAATACGTCATTTAAATTAAATTAAACTAAATACATTATTTCATTATCAGTGAAATATGTCATTAATTTACCAAGGGAAATAGATTATTAAATTATCAAAGTAGGTACTTACGAAATCAAATTCTCAATACAAAAAATATTGGATATAAATATTTTTTATAATATTGTTTACGCTATTGTTTTATTACTACGTTTTTTTATAATGTTACGCTGTTAATATTGTTGTTATTTTTTAGCGTTACTGAAAAGTTTATTTTTTATGACGTAACAGGTTACATATTATTTTTCTTTCCCTTTAATTTTGGTATTATGTAGTAAAATAAATAAATAAATAAGTCTCATAAACTGAATAACAGCTCATAAACAGAAAAGTTGCTAATTGCATCAAAAGCATTTTTATAAGCTTTAAATGCTTATCATCAAAATTTCACAATATTCTGCGATATTTTAAATAATTATTCCATCAAGTTTCTGAAAATATAAGTAATTGATTTGATAAATAGCTATGATAAACTTTTAAAAGAAAGAAAGAGTCCCCTTTATTTTTGCGAAACTATAAACAATAAATAAAACTTATTAAAGATATATTCAATACACGGAATATCAAATTTAAAAAGTTAAGGAGATTTTAAGAGGTATTTTATACCTGCCTCGTAATTTCTCTACATTGAATACAATTAAATAAACAATTTGACTTTTTGAGCCCAGTAGTGTGGTTTTAATAAAAAATAAGGTGATTGATTTCACATTTTTCGATTTAATTTCTATAAATGCTTAAACCATGATAAAATCCGTAGAATACGATGACTTTTATTCCAGGTAGTTATATAATCAGATTTTTTTTATAGAAAATTTAACTAATGGGAAAAAATAATTTTCAAAGAAGAGCAAAAGACTAAGCGAAAAAAAGAATTTTCGTTTTAACTAAAGTAAATGTTAAAATCTAGTAATTACGAAATTCGGAAATCAAAATTTATGGAATTAAATCTCGCGTAATTCGTTTTAATATAAAATTTATTCAATTGCATCTGTTCGTTAGCTTTGTTTTAGTGTAATAAAAATTACCGCTACAAAGAAAAAAGCTGCGCAACAAATTAAGTTTTTTTTCTTCTTTTTCATAAAAGGCCAACTCGGCTTACCTCGGAGTTTACGACTTTCTAAGTTGCACGAAATTGTAACCATCATTTATTAGGCCTAATAAGCGTATCTTCTTAGGGCTTTTGAAGATATTTGCATTGAAGAAATAAGGGAAATCTCTAAAAAGGAGGGTGGATTAAAAAAAATTATGTTAATACTAAAAGTCTATACTTACATTGACTATAGGTGTAGTCTTTCTGACCCTCTGTTTTCATTCCTCATACAAGATATAAAGTGTTGCTTTAGATGACAGGCTTTTCTGTTTTGGGACATTTTCAGTATGCTGAAAAATATGAAAATTCATATAGCCGTGTTTAAAAGTAAGTTACATTGCAGATTTGAATATTTTTAACAGTAAATATGTTTGTCATATTAAGAAATGAAGGCCCTTTGGTGAAACAATAACAGGCCAAAAGAAAAAAAGAAAGAGGATGAAAATAAAAATTTGGTGGTTAATTTATAATTAAATATGATGAATAGTTTCTCATTTTAGCTGCCGCATGAACGAAAAAACATTAAATCCGAATATAAATAGATGTTATTGGCCAAAAAATATTTATCGTAATTATTATCGTATTGCACGTAAACTGAAACAAAATGCAAAACTTCGGCATAATTTGTTTCTTTTTTTTGCAATTATTACTTTTTTTAAAGAAAAAGATTGAATATGTGGCTAGTTATTGTTTCACAATTTACATTTTTAGAGCACTAGATATCTTAATCGTCTAATTAGTTAAAAAATTAAGAGAGTTTCTAGTTTTAATTACCGCTTGAAAGACAAAAATTTAATTTAAATCTCAATTAAGTATTTTTCATAATGAAATACCTATCGTAATTCTTATTGGATTAAGTATTTTTACTTCTGCCTTGAATTGAAGCAAAACGCAAAAAATTTGAATCACATTTTTTGCAATTATTATTATTTATTTATTTTTTAAAAACATTTAAATATTGAAAATGTGGCTAATTTCACAATTCGCTTTAAAAAATCTCTGGATATTTTAATTATTTTAACTAATAAAAAATTAAACCATATTTGATGTCTAGATTAAAAAATAATAAATAAAATTTTACTCAAAGTAAATGAGAATTATCTAAATACCCATAATAAATAAATAAACCAGCTATAAGCTGTACTTCTTGGATGAGTTATAGTTCAGTATTACCAATTCAAATTTCGCTTTTGAGTGCTGTTGATTCTTTCTGAAAAAATAAAGTGTTCTGTTTTAGTGTGACGCTTATACAAACGTCGAAATAAAAATAATCTCATTTATTCATACAACATATTTAAAGAATTCAATGCGATCATTTGTTTTTCAAATGTACATTCATTAAATTCATTTGAGACTTCTCAATTTATAAACATAATTCTGAATTGCGCATCCGGCACTGTAAAAAATTACGAATCAATTTATGGTTAATAGTACTGACACCCTACGAGCAGCATCCGTAAAATCCATTTTATTGTAAAATCTATGTTACTGTAAAATTTAATGCCATAATTTTTACCGCAATATTTTTTTGATTCAGTGATTTTACAGTAAATATTACTGTATATAAAAACTACGATAAATCAGATTCATTGTTTCTTAAAATTTTACGTTAAAGACGGATTTACGGTAAAATGTACCGGCACCCTGAGTGGCTGTACTTCTTACTGTAATTTGATTCGGAATTTTTTACATTTGTATGCAAAAACTTATTTGGATTTATATCACTAAATACATTTATAGTACCTAATAATTCTCTTTGATTACATATGAATTTATCTATTCCAATTTCATTTCAAATTTTCCAAATTGTAGAAAAAATTTCCTGTTGCTTATTTTGTAGCCAAAATATCTTATTTTAATAAATATCGCAAAAAACCTTTATGATACTTTATATGATACCTTTATGATACAGTGCTTTAAACTCGTATTTAAGAATTCCTATTCCATTTAAAAATTATGACTTGCAATACTTTTAAGAAGCAGGGATGGTAACTTAGTGTTTTGTAAAATTTATATTATAGAAACTAAACACAGTAAAAAATTCCAAACCAAATTACAGTAAAAATTACCTGGCACCCTGGGTTCAACATCCGTAAAATCCATATATTGAGTAAAATTGTTTTCCATAGGTTTTACAGTAGCATTTATTTAATTACAGATATTCAGTGATTTTACAGTAATTATTGATGAAAAATTGCAATATATCAGATTTTGTATTCCGTAAAATTTTACGGTGATATGTACCGGTACAGTGACTGCCGTAACTTCATCCAGAATTTCTTACAGTATAAGAGTCAGGTAAGTACCACCTCCATGAAAGTACCACCATCATTGCTCAAACAATGTAAATTGGTACTAATGGTACTTGTCAATATACCGAAAATAATTATTTGTGTTTCAAACAACGTTTTCATCTTTATTATACTGTATCACTTAAATAACAAATATCTAGTTAGTTAGATGTTTTGAAAATTTTTATTATTTTTTTTCTTTATTTTTCAGAACAAAGACTCATTTTTTGCTTTTAGTTTTTAATAAAATTTGCTTTCAAAGGTAAAGAACAAACACCGTAGTTTTGGGCAGAGTTAATTTGAAAATAATTTGAAAAAATATTTTATTTTGTTTTATCACTTTACCCAAAATAGGGAAAAACTATCAAAACGATATTTTTTCAAAGAACTTATTTTAATTAAATAACAACAATCATATTAATAGATTTAAAAGCTTCATTAGCTTCAAAAATATGCATATGGGAATAAAAGTAGACATGTTTTAATTGCTCAAAAGTGGATGAAACAAAAAATTTTCAAGACTTGCCAGATTTATTAAATATTTAACTACAGTCATGATACATTCCAAAACAGCTTTCTTAATTTTATTATTACCTCAAGACACTTAAAATGTATTAATTAAAACGAAAATGTGTGTCATAATTATGTCTGATAATATACGAATGATAACTTTGGAAAATAAATTAATCTAAAAAAATCTAACATTCAGAAAAATGGCAGAATTTTTAAAAATCCGTATTAAATTTAAAAGTTATTTCGTATATCCTTCTAAGTGACTAAACCACTTTAATTGAAGCATGAATACAATTTTTATCACAAAAACCAATTTAGATGAGTGTTGCAAGATTGTTCCATTCACATGTAGAAAAAGTAAGTGAAAAAAAAATCCACCGCAGTTTCCGTTTAGTTTTTTACGTTTTTGACGAAAAACGTTCATTTTGAATCACGTTGTCTCCAGTGCTTCTTATCAGATAAGCTTTTAAGGACTATATTCTCATCAGCCAAGGGGCATTTGCCGCCTACCGAGTTACTGATAAAAATTTTCTTTGGTGATAATTTATCAGTCTTTCCGTTCATTAGAGTTAGATAACGTCTTTGTATGTGCAAATGTTTATTTTTTTAAAGAATAATTCTTCAAATTCCTTAATAGATAGATTCTCAATGAGGATAATTATTTAGAGGATGATTGAAAATCTTTTATTTTATTATATTTTATTTAAAAAAAAAACAATATTATAATTTTTAAACATATATAATAATTAAAATTTTTAAGTAAAAACCATTCCTTACCTAAAGTTAAAAAAAGACTAATATTTTGAATTAGTTTTATAGAGAAACTTTCTTATAATTTTCTTTTAAATGTTTGAACGAAAAGTTTATGTTTTGTCCTAAAGATTTCTGTTTTAAGACACTATGATCTATCATTCTTCAATTCCTATTCTTCAAGTTATGTCAGTTTTTTAATGCATATTAAGCATATATTTTTATGCTTTACATATTTTTAAATTAATCTATTTCTTTAAATAATATAAAGTAATAGTTACAAACAATATTAAGATAGATTATTAAACATTATTAGAATTTTCATTCTAAAATAATGGTAAAATAAGCGGCAGCAGTCTGCCCATCAATTTAACCTTAAAGTTTATGGCAAAGAACATTTTTTATCTTTACGGTTTTGGAACCATTCACAATTAGCATGGTTTCAAACCTAGAAAAAAGAAATTTAATTGGACTTGGAGATAGTTTAGCAGATTTATAGTGCTGCCATCTATGCTTAAATGTGAGTATCGTACTCTGATAGACCAGTGTCACAAATTGGGGAGTGCAGGACACTAGAAACTCTTCATTCTTGAAAGGATTGGAAGAAATATAATATTATCGACACTGGGACTTGAACCCCTGTTCTGTCGGTCATGAGATTAACAGATTAGCCATCTCGGTTATAATATGTACCCAACTGCAAGGAACTAAGTAGCTTTATTAGGTGGGGCGATAAAATTATTTTTGTTTAACCGTATTAGGTGAAATCAGTTCAGGAACAATTTTTCCCACAGTTAACAGTTTTAATACCATCTTATTTGTGTTTATTTGACTATTTTGTTTGAATATGGTAAAATAACAATTAAAAAAATTGTTATTTAACCATTTTAACCGAAAAATTTCTAACAGTGAACAAAGATGTATATGTTTAAAAGTATTATTTGATAGCATATATTATTTTTATTTAATCTCGAATAATTGCATTTTGTAGAATGTAACTTACATTTTAAAATAAATGTACGAAAAAACAATATTTTTAAAAAAAATTCGCACATTTATTTATTTGTTAATTCCAATTAGTTAATTCATTTTCCCAAAAGGATAGCATTTTGCCGTTATTATTAATGTTATTATTTTTTATTATATATAAAGTACTTGCTGTAAGTTATTTTCTCTTTAAATAATTTCACAAGAAACTGTCATTTTTGAACAATGGCATTAGTGCTAATTGGAAAATATTTGAATAATACCATAACGTTTTTATTTATTTATTAATTAATTTATTTTTTTAAAAAAAATAAGCTATTTAATTGTGGACCAATGGAAAAAGTAAAAGGCATTGATGGGAAGTAAGAAGACGTAGACAAATTATTATGCTACAAATGTACTAAGTTTAAAAAATCAAGTAACAAAATTAGTATATATTACTTTATATCCTTCCGAAATGGTGTATTATTACAGTTATTAGTTCAAGTATTTTTTAAGCATTCTGAAAAGGCATATAAAGAAATATGTATGAAATCCTACAAACTTTTAATTTAACCCTTTCGTATAAAGTACTAAAATATTTTTGTCATTTCTTTCTGTTACTACCTACATAATAAGTTATGTTTTTGTTTCTTAATTTTTACATTAAGTGTTTGGTTATGTACACATAATGCTATTTCGTGAAAAGGATGTAATTTTGTTTTGTTTGCATATTTTGGGTGCAGAAGTGAAAGTTTAATCCAAACCATGTTTTTGGTATAATTTTTCTCTCTCATTTTTTATCCATTTTTTTTTCTCTTTTTCACTTGTAATTTGATCATATTCAACTTTTTTCAAATTGCTTAGGAAAAATTTCTTCTTTCTGCTCCATGCCTCTTTTTTTCAAAAATGATCTAGAAAATAGCAAACAAATTTTATTTAATGAATGGAGAAAAAAAAACTTTAAAATGCAATTCTAAATATCATCTTGAATAATAATATGCAGCACAAATAATATTTTTAAAACACACGTTTATATGGTATTTTGAAACTGTAAAACTTAAATAACAGTTTCAAAACAAAAATTCAAGAAAAATATCAGATTGAACTTTAGAATTATTTATTTAAACAGAATAACTTTCGTAAAATATGGTTGAATTTTCATTAAAGTATTTTAAAATTATTTTATTACTATGCGTAGTGTGCATGTAAAATATAAATTAAGTAGTAAATGAATTATTAGTTAACGTTTATGCAAAATCTATAAAAATCGGAATCAGAATTCGATACCTCGAATTTTGATTTACCACAATAAGGAATATTGAATAATATCCTTAAGAAAATTTAAAATCTTTAAACTTCTCATTCATAATTTTCTGTTCAATAATATATAAATTTCTTTTTCAATAGACTTATATTTTTCTTTCACAAATCGTAAGTAGCCTTCTCTTTTTTTTTTCTAAATAGTATTTAAAAACAAATAATTCAATTACTCATAAGGAAACGAAAAATCTGACAATTATTCAAGCATAAAAACAAATTAGTTAATAAATCACAATTTAAAGTCAAAGTTTCGTTTAAATCAGATTCTTTGATTTAGTTTTTGATAATGATATTATTACTATAATAGCAGAATACCTTTCATTACTAATGCAATATCAAAAATCTTACTTTTTTGTATGTCTTTTCTTATTTTAATATTATGTATTTTATACTATTTAGTTACTGAAAATTATTTTCTCTAAATGACTATTAAAAAAATAATGTATTCACTCAGATTTTTCATTAAAATAAAATCGATTATTTTAATTATTAAAAAATGATCAATAATTTTAACAATTTAATACAAGCTCTTGTGCTCAGGAAACCTATGGTATGCTTCAGGCTCCACGAAATGAATTTTCAATCATTTATTAACAAATATGAATTCTGCACACAGAGTGCATATAAAATATAAATTATTAAATCCTTGCCTATAAAGTAATTAATAAATTGTTAGTTAACATTTATGCAAAATGTATAAACATCTGAAAATTCGATGTTTCGAATTCTAATTTACCTCAAGGAGGGATATTAAATAACATCCTTAAAGAAAAAGTCTTTAAACTCTTCATTCATAATTTTCTTTTCAATCATAAGGAAACATTTCTATAGCTCTCCTTATTGGATTCCTTTTTTTCTTTTTCTTTTTCTTGCATAAATTGTTAGTATAACTTACTTGCTATTTTTGTTTCCCTAAATAGCATATAAAAACAAATCATCTAATTACTAACTGGAAAAGGAAAAAACTGACAAAAGTCACAAACAAAAGCAAGCTAGTCAATAAATCACAATTTAAATCAAATTCTTTGATTTAATTTTAATAATGATAATATTACTATAAAAACAGACTACCTTATTACTAATGGAATAGCAGAAATCTTACTTTTATGTACATCTTTTTTTATTTTCATGTTATGTTAGAGAACAAATTTTTCTTTAAATAGCCATTAAAAACTGTATTTGCACAGATTTGACATTAAATAAAATCCCTTTTTCTTAATAAAATGTTGTAATAAGCTCTTACCAACGAAAAAGTATTAATATTATGAGAATACCCAAATTGATTCTATGAGGTAAAAATAAATATCTCAATCTTTTTCATATAAATAGCATGTGAAAAATAAAACAAAATAATTTGCTGCTCGGAATTTCATTTTAAAATCAAACCCCACCTTTTTAATCAAATACTACGATTCATTTCCTAATAAAGTGAAAATAATACCTTCTTTTCCTTCAAACGCAAGTCAACCCCTCGAAATATCAAGTAAAACATAAAAACTTTTATGTGAAACGGGGGTGACGAAGTAGATTTTGTCCGAAATATGTAAGGTCAAGAAAATAATAATGTCCGACATCACGAAAAAATAATTAAAAACATGGTGCCGGCAGCGCTATAGAAATGCTTTTAAAGAAAATAAAAATTTTAAGGAAAGAAATAAACTTTCAAAGAAAAGGGGAAGAACTGGAATTTATCCAGGCTTTTTATTTTTCCCGAAAAGAAAAAAATTGCTTTTCATCTATTAGTGTGCGTGTCGGGTTTACGAGTTTTCCAATTTATTCTCTTCCAAGGTTTTATTCGCCGACGGGTATTTCAGCTTAGATTCAGCCGGGAAAGAACCTCACGCATACGGCATTAGTGACGGACCGATTCCTCATCCTTTTGTGGCTCTCAAAGAATTCTTTCTTTTTTTCTTTTCTCTTCACATTTTTATTTCTCTCTTTCGTTTCTCCTGGAAAAAAGAAAAGGCATGAATTCGACTGGAGATTCCATTTATACCAAACCCATCTCAATTATTGATCCCGAATTTTTATGTTTGTTTTTCTCAAGATTTCAGCCTCTATTTTCGACACCCGCCTATTAAGAACCGAATATTTTTTATTTCTTTTCCTTACTGTCATTCGACGAGATTTATAGAAGTTCAGTTAAATATCTTTTCTTTCTTTTTCTCAAACGAGAGAGGCTGTAAAATGAAATAACTTTACGTCCCCCAAAGAATAAATTTATAGATAAAAAAATATAATATATAAGTTTAAAAAACTTGCTTTTCGCATGCATCTCCAACATGATTTTTTATTTTATTTGAATCATATTGTGTTTACAAGACGTAAGAAAATTGGAAAGAGAATAAAAATAAGGTGTACTTTAAAATCTATCTAACCTATCTATATATAAAATAAAAAAAACGCAGCAAAACGTTAACATGCAGTTTTATGTCTTATGAATTGGTATTACATCCAAATGCTAATTTTTACTTCAATATCTTCAGAATTTTCTTAAAAAATATTTATGACTAAACAAAAGAAAAATGTAAACGTTGTTGCCAGCACACTTTCATAAGTAAAAATGAAAAAATATTGTGAACTGAGAAAAAATTATGGTTTGAGCTGACAAAATATGGGAAAATTTTCCGTGTTTCTGGTTAGATAGGAACAATAAAAAGCTCTATAATTTTTACCGAAGTGCTTCACTAAAGATTTTGGCAAAATTACAACAAAATATTGTTCTGTAATATGTGAAAAAATTTGGTAATTATATCATGGTATCTTAGAGCATTGCATAGAAAAAATTTATTCAGCTAAATTTCCTTTTAGTTTTGTATTTTTTTTCACGAAATTTGTAGTGAGAAGAACTATAATTCTGAAGCCCAGAATTTCCAGTAAACCATTTCCATGCAACATAAAAATTACCAAATGATTGGTTTCATTAATCAAAATTATGTTTTTATTTTTTTCATTTATGTGTTTTTGCTAAAAAATTTATTACTATAAAGTGCGGTAATTTTACTTATTTTTTTCTCCGTGTACGTTTTAACTATACACTCATTATAAACAATTATTTTATTTAGAGGATTGTGAACTACACTGTATAAAATTCTTGTTTAAATTACGGTAAAAAGTACCGGCACTCAGAGTTCCGGTTCATTTTATCAAAACTTTTACGTTAGAAAAAATCTGATATACCGTAGTTTTTATAGTAATCTTTACCGTTAAATCACTGAATCACAAAAAAAGTATTATTATAGTATAATAATAATATTATTATTATTAAATAAATATTACTGAAAAAAATTATGGAATAAAATTTTACGGGGATCATTTTTACTGGAATTTGATCCAGGATTTTTTACAGAGTAGATTATAAATGTGATAAAAAGTTATCTGCTATGTTTAAACATGAAGATTGAGGTATAAAGAATATACTAGATTAATTTATTTTCTACATTTTCCAGCGTAAAAAATATCTTGTTATGATAAATAACACTATTTTGCCTCTAGAATTTAGCTCTTAGATGTTGATTCATTATAAGCATCTCGTTTCATTATTTGTAAGCAAAACATATTTTCAATGTTTTAAAAAAGTACATAAGTGACATAGATTCTAATTTAAACAACTCTGTTTAAAATGTATTTTCTAATATAATTCCTTTCCGCCAAAGAATACAATTTGTACAGTATATTTTCAAAACATTACTCGTTCTTTGATATTTTAGAAGTGCTTTGAGATATGCTTTTCAAACGTATGCAATCAATAATTTAAGGGTTTACTGTAAAAAAGAAGAAACTTAGTTTTCTGATTCTTATTATTAGTCATAAAAACACTGAGTTCCAGACTGTTAGGTTTTCGGCTGGTTAGCCACTTTTACTTGAATTTCTTAACCAATTTTTATGATAAGGAAATACTTCTGTCATTCAACCAGTAGTTATGGATCCTTTATAATAATAAATATGAGAAAGTGAAACAATCTATTCTTGCTGCATATTATTCAATTAGAGATTATATACATTTAAAACTTTCATATTTAAAATATCAATAGAGCTGGAAAAGGTATATTAATTAATGACTATAAACTATATTTGAGCGCAGTTATAACATTAGATCAAAAATATATAAATAAAAATTAGAAAATTGTTTTAACGTTAATTAAAAGAAAACATCAAATTTTCTTAATCGATTTGAAAATACTTCTTAACACGGAGAAAAAAATACTCTGATAAAATTACCGTACAGTATGGTAATGACTTTTCAGGTAAAAAAAAATCTAATTATAAAACTAAAAATATACGGTGTTTAAAGCATTCATTTGATAATTTTTCCGTTCACATGGTAATAGTTTATCTGAAATTATAGTTTTTAAATTATTGTTCTTATAATGACACATATAGTTGAAATTCAAAACTATAAAGTAAATTTAAACAAATAAATGTTCTTTCTGAGATGTTCCAAATAAATGTTCTAAGGTATCATGATAAAATTGCCATATTTTACTACAAATACCAAATTTTATCACGAATTTCAAAACCATATATTATTGTTAATTTTACCAAAATTATTACCACAGCGCTTTGAAAAAAAAATTATCGAGCTTTTTGGTGTTCCCATTCAGTAGGGCAAATTTTACCATATTCTGGTAGTTTTGATAAATTTTTTTTCTCAGTATACTTATGCATATATTACTTAATGCATAAACTTTTTATTTGTATATCATAATTACTTAGAATTAAATCACATTGATCAATATTTCCTTCTAGAGTTTTGAAAACATTTATACATTTGTAAAACGAATATACAATATGTTCAATACGTTCTTGAACAATAAGTTCAAGAAATTTTAAATACAAAATTTTAAAATTTTCTTAGGACTCATATATTTTTTAAAATTTGTTTTATTTAATTGTTCCATATAATCTCCAAAAAGATTTTTTCTTAGTAAAAGGTTAGAACAATTTATTAATAATAGTCCTATTTTTCATTCTATGCAGTCTAATTATTTTTAGACAAGCAGTGACATCAATTGCTTGTCTAATTTAATAACTATTTTTAAAATTTAATAATTATTTGCATAAATTACGCAGTTAATAAAATTTTCCTTTCATCATATTTGTTTCTAGTATATATTTATCTTATGCTAATTCGACAGTATTGTGTGCGTTTATTTCGGTAGTTAATAGAACAGATTTACAAATAATGCCATGACTATAAACAAGAATAAAGATCAATATATTTTCTCATTTATTTGAACATGTAATTAATAATCTAATATTCCATGTCAAAAAGAATCAGAAAATTAAAGAAAAAACCATCACAGTTCTATAAATATTCACTATTAACAACAATGTATATATTCACAATGCATGCATTCAACAATGTATTCACTATTGAAAACAATAAGCGTTTTGCATCAAAGATACAACGACCTGAAACATGAACTAAAATTGATTTCTTTCTTGATACTGAGAAACATTGTAATCCAATAATAACAATTAGGCTGATAATGACTTAAAATTTCTAATTTGAAGTGATAACAGCTCAAAGGATTGATTCCTATCTCTTAAATATGTGAAAACTGCTTAAAAAGATAAAGCTATCTGACGTTTAACAATAAAACATGTACACAAAAGAAAAATATTAATAGCCACACGCTACACTGGTTTTGATGAAAGAGTTGAATACTAATGCATATTATTCTTGTCCAGATCCAGCTATATTCAGTTCAATTCCACTAAAATCAATAAAGAATATAAATTAATGGTTTACATTTTATTTTAAATTGCACATAGGAATAGAAAGTGATGATTTTTAACAAACCAAATGTAAGGATTTTTAACTTGTAGTGAAATATGTTTTAAATACTACTTACAATAAAAATGTTTATTTCATGTTGTCGCTGAAATATGCAGACAAAAGAAACATTTAGATTTAAATATCTTCAACAATTTCCAATTATTTTTTAAAATATGTAGATTTTCCGCAATAGATAGTGATATTTTTTCTCAAATGTTTAGATTTATGTTAACACACAAATATAAAAATTAAAGAAACATTTCAATAATATATATATTTATATTAAATGAAATGCATAGATAGTTTTCAACACATTTAGATGTTTACAAGAAAATATATAAACAAATAATTTTAACAGTTTTCCCTAGTTTTTCGAAACATTTAGATAGAGATGTATCTAGACATATAAATAAATATTCAGATTTAAAAAGTTTCAATAGTTTTTCAAAATATTTTGACAGTGATATATTTTGATCTATAAACAAATAAGCATTTCGATTTAACGAATTTCAATAGTTTTTTAAGATATTTAGATAGTGAGCCATTTTGATTTATAAACAAATAAGCATTTAGATTTAAAAATGCACAATAGTTTCTCAAAATAATTAGATACATTAACAAATAAACATTTTCAACAGTTTCTAATGATTTTTCAAAACATTTAGATGCTGACTCGAAAATATATGAGCAAAAAAACTTTTCGAATTCAAGATAGCTTTTCAAAACAACTAGATTTCAAAATATAAAAATAATTTTTCGAAACATTTAGAACTTAAAATGAAAAAATTTTAACAAAAGAAATTTTTAAATTTGAAGATTTTTTACAGTTTTTCAAAATAAGAAATGTATCTTTTGAACGTAACTAAAATTAAACTTTTTAGTAAATCGAAGACATAAATTGTTAGCAAACAAACTTTTCATACGATTAAAATATGAAAAGTTCGTAATTTCGTCAATTTAATTTTTTTTAAATAAATTTATTGAAAAAATTATATTTACATGTCATTAAATACAGGAAGACTGAAAGACAAGGATTATTACACTAACAAATAATTTGAAACATAAGCTATAAAACCTACATATTCCTTTCAAATCTATTACCTACCAACCGATTTTTTCTCTGAAGTAGTGCTTCTCATCTAATATAAGGAAGAATTTCAGAATCTACTATTTCCCAACTGAATCTATAAGCTGAACTAAAATAAAAGCACTAAATGTACGCTTAAAAAATGTTAGGAACAAGTAAATGTATTGCTTAGTACAATAAGTAATCATTAAGCCATATTAATTTGTAAAAGAACCGGTGAAAACCCAGCGTCATATTTATGATCTCATATTATACCTAAATTTTAATATTATACCTGTGACTTATTGAAATGAAGAAGTAGCTAAAAGTAGAAAGCATTTTATAAAGATTATTTTCATTTCACTTTAATATAGTAGCGTAACTGCCAACACTTTAAAGAAAATATCTTTCTGTCGAGCATTCGTTTCAGGGGGAAATACCAGTCATATATACTTGCGTGGAGCACTTGACTTCCACTTGACTTAAATACTTTTTATTAAAATAATTTCACTTTAATATAACAGCATATTTACCCACTTTGAAGAGAATATTTTTATGTCGTTTCAGGGGGATATTAATGACTCAACTTAACTGAAGTAATATACCTATATAATATCCAGAAACGGAGCAATTATTCATTTTGCCCACCACGATGTATAGAAAAAACGCCATATCTCGACGAAGTCTTGGAGAAATGAAACTGCCAATTTTAGTATTTAAATATTCTCTAATTCTATTAATCTTTAAGATTTGTGAAAGCTGTTATTATACAACATGAATACGATTCGCATATTTTCGCATGCCCCTTCGCATATTTTTTGCATACTTTCTAGGAATGTAACCTTTATTAAAAATAATGGCATTACCAGAAATTTTAAATAACATTTAAATAACATTTTCTTCCATTTAGCTCTAATTTGGTTATAAAAATTCGCTGATTTCAAATGCGATAATGCGAATTTATTTAAACCTAAAATACAGCAAAGCAGTTCATATCTTTAGATTTTTTCAAGTAACGAAAATAAATATATAATTAAATAAATGCTGAATACTGTGTAGAGGCATAAAACTGGAGATTTTATTGTGAGTCAGTGACAAACTACAAAGAGAAAAAAATTAAAAAATAATTCGGAGAATGCTTAGTTGATAGCTTTTCGTTTTTAACTATTAGATAAATTTAGAAAAAGACTTATTAAAAGAATGTGAAGTTTTCATTTCAAAAATTCTGCGCGTTTAATTCAACAAAAACTAACTACATACGAAGTCATTTTTTTCAGGATAAATAAAAGCATGGAACAAGATCTTTATTTCTCAATCAAATCCACCATTATTAACAGCATGATTAAATCTGATGTCGTGTAAATAAATACTTGAATTAATATGTAGATCAAAATAAATACTTTTCTTTTCATTGTAATATACTATACAATAAGAAATTTCTGTGAAACAAATACCAATTAATTTGAAGAAAAAGAGTAAAAGTTATTTTTACTAAATGTGTATCTTTTTTAGAATATATAACTGTTATCTTCAAAACAACAAAATACGTATTTAGTTCCACTCTAATTTTTTTTTTTTTTTTTTTTTTTGTAAGAAAAGAACGTATTGTTTTGATAAAAGCTATAGCAATAACGTATTATTGCGTACCTGCTTTACATTGCATTTGCGTATTTTTCGTATTTGGATTTTCAATTGAATGGATTAATAAAATGCTCGCAAGTTAGTCAGAGTTTAATAAAAATTGTATTGTTTTTCATACTTGTCTAAGAGAGTGAAAAAAAATATCCTTTTCTTTTATTAATATTAAATATTTCTATATAACTTAATTTTTAATTTATATTTATCAGAATAAGCAAAAAATAAATAAATAAAAATAAACAGGTTTTTAAAGAAAATGGTGCATTTGTTAGATAACAACATCACAATTATACGAATTTATCGAAAATACATTTATTTTCAGTAATAAATACTTCAGATGAAACCTAAATTTTATAAATAACTTAGCGGATATAATTAAAACTATAAAAAGTCCCCAACACCTGCCTGTTAATGAGCATTTGAAATAGATTCGCAAATATATCGATAATGCAATTTTGTATATTTAATTTCTTAAATGATTTGTTAAAATAACTTTCATTATTGTTTTGTTCATTATCATGCAACATTATTATTACAGTACGTAACTATAACATATTCATAAATTTGTGCATATATAAATAATAGTAATGATTTTTAATATCTTTAATATTTCTCATTTTAACCACTAGAGGGCAGTATTGTACTAGAGCAATTAATTTAAGAATTCTTGACGTCAGTGGGCAGATCCTCTTAAATCTCTCCTCAATTGTCACGTGAGACATAAAAAGGCAGACTTCACAAAAATTATAATAAATGCTGCAAAACCTGCATAATCAGTCGTTTTTTCTACTGAGCGTTAACCCCGCCTTATCTCCTTAAAGATAACATATTGTTGATGAAATGTTAATGCTAGTCCAATGAGAAATGGAGATTTTTAAATCTATGCAGAAAAAGGCGTGGTTAACTGGTAACCTTAGAGGGAGCCACAATGCAGTCAGCAGATAAGCATTCAAGACGCATATTATTTGAGCTCTGTATTTTGTTAATTTACAAAAATAATTCTCTAGGACTGATAAGAAAGCATTGACTATTATGATAGAAAGCATTAATTGGTATTGTATGCAGATACCCATGCCTCAAAGAATGATTAAATTTAAGTAAATATTGTACAAGAATAATTTGTAATAAATTATCCATATTTAGTATATGTGAGTTTGAGAAATATATATTACAATTAATATTATTCTATTTTCAGTTAAAAGTTGCTTAGCAATCAATAAAAAAATATTTTTATTTCTTTGAATTTTTAATGAATCGTTTAATGCTGTGTTTAATTCAATAACATAAAATAAAATTAAAATAATTAATTAGGTTAAAAGATTTTGGCTCCTAATTTTTGGTGATATTCATTTTACAGTGGTATGTATTATTAAAGATTTTAGTTTTAATGTTCATTTTATGTTTATTTTTATGAATAATGCATTATTTCATAATACGAACAATAATTGTTTCATAATTCATTTTCGCTATTACATTTTGAGAATATTTTAAGTAACAAGATAATAATAATAAAAAAACTTCTTAACAAAAGAATTATAATGAATAAATTTAAGCTACCAAATAAATACATTAATAAGGCTGCTAAATTATGTATTCGTTATTTAAAACGTGAATTTTATCATTCGTGAATCACGTTTTAAAATTTAATTTAATTACCCAATTATCAAAAATGTAACAATTTAATACAAAATAATTTAATATTTTAGGCATTCAATTGTTAAATTAAATATTCACAGTTTTAAACGTCATTTATCATCTTCTAAGCTTTTCATTTTTATGCATAAATTTCTCCTGTAAAAAATTATCTCTACCTATCTTACTTTTCCACAATTTTTTTAAGTATAGAGTATAGTATAGTTAGAATACTATAGTTAGTATAGTTAGAATACTATAGTATAGTTAGAATAATAGTTAGTATACAGAATAGAGTATAGTTAGCACGGAATAGATAATGACTTCGCAAAACAGAAAGAAACAATTATGTATGTCTTAAGATTTGAAAAGAAAAAAAAAGTTTTGTCTACATAACTATTGTAGATTAAAAAAAAAAAAAAAAAAAATTCATTTTTATTTCGAATCCTTTAACAAATTAAATTATTTGTAAAAATCTATTTTTCTTAGTACGCATACTGAAAATAACCTATAAATATTAAGAAACAGTGCCACAAAAACTAATTAGCAAAGCGATGAAAAAAATGTAACATTTGAAACGGAAAATGAAAACCATTGTTTGAAATATTTCAGTGTTTTTAGACATCCATTGTGTAATTTCGTATATTAACTAGATTTCAATAATAAAACATAGAATTGTTAATTATTAAAAAATGAAGATAAAATATCATAGCATAACAATGAATTTAAGTGGTTTTAAATAAATCCCTTCTTTGGAATTTACATTTAAAAAAAATTTACTATATAATTTGCTACGTCTACGTTTTTTCCATCTGTATACATAACTATTACATTATAGTCATATAATTACGACACTTGGTTTTTGAGCCGTGGTGGGTCGGGGGATAGAGCGTCCAATGATGGGAACCAGGCTCGAATCCCAGTCATGGCTGGTCGATACGAATTTCGCATCGAATCGAATCGACGACAGTGCTGCCGTAAAATATCCTCAGTGGAAAACGGATCATGGGTAAGAGTCCCCTTGCCATCACGCTAACCCTGAGATGTTTTTGTGGTTTTTATCTCAATGTAACGCAAATGCTGGTTTGTTCCATCGAAAAGTTCCCCCCGAAGACAAATTTCATCCAATACTTGATCCAGGTCTTCGGGACTGGGTTCAAAACTTCAAGGTTACGGAGAACATTAGTAGTCGTTGTCTGCCATTCAACGACTGTTATAAAATAAAATAAAACACTTGGTTTTCGAAAAAAGTAAAACATAATATAGAGAAAAAAAGTAATAGTTAATGGTTTGAGAGAAAATAATTTTAATTGCTAATTTGATAAATTGGTACATTTTTCTAATTTTTCCTTACTTTCACATGTTTCTCATTATTAATCAGATTTGTGTAAGATTTTTTTTTTCTCTTTTTGCAATTTAAAAAAAGGGTATGGAAATATTTGTTTTTAAATGTGACTTACCGTTTGTTTTAGCATGTTAAAATTCTTTTTTCCAATGAGACTCAATTTAAAACATATAATGAAAAATATAAACATAATTTATAACTTTAACTATTTTTTTCCGCTATTGTGTAACTCTCTTTCTCTTTTAAGTAACATTATATAAATCTTAAGTTTAAAGTTTTCAAAAAGGGACTTATAGTTAGTTTTATCATGCTATGTATTTTTTTTTCCTTTTAATAATAGCCCCTTAAAAAAATATTTTAAAACTAACGGTTCTTTATTTTAATTAAGTTTAATATCACCTTCACTTTTACAATCTAACATAGAACTGTATTATGAACTTTACGAGAATCTAAATGATAATATTTTGCAAATTTCAAACATATAATAAAAAAACCAAGCATAACTTATAATTTCGCTGATTATTTTTTCCTGTTATTATGCAACTATATTTCTTTCTTTTATAAGTAATGTTATATAAATCTTAAACTTAACGAACATTCTTAGACTAATTCGGCTAATTCGGCGTTGTTAAAGAATTCTCTCCATTTCGAGACATATCAGAAATAATGAGCTGATTTATGTGAAACACACTTTAAGTGCCTCATATGAAAGCTTGTAATTAGCTGAATATGATTCTAGCAAGATTTCGTGCTTACAATGCAGGAAGAAAAAATATTGCAGATGAATTACGATTAGTCGCTCTTTTAATTATTTCTTCGAAAAATACGTTTGTACTCATGTTTAAGAACAGCTTTATAATTACTCTTAACAAATGACATTCGAGAAATAGAACTCCAAAATAATAAATCATTCCCCCATTAATTATCTTCATTTTACGAGCTTCTGACTAATAACGAATTCCTGTTGTTGTTTATAGGGAATTTAAAAACATAATTTGAAATACTATATTTGACATTAAAGTAATTTTATACAATTCAGCAATTCGCGACTATGTTAAATGGCTTAGCTTAATTAAGATGCGAGGGAGAATAATTTACAACATGTACATTTTTTACAAAATTATTTAAGTTGCCTAGTTTGCTATCAGTATTACTGCTTGAATAATTTATGGCTTTTTGTGTTTTTCCTTTAGTTTATGTAGTTTTAAAGCTTTGATGAATGCACACTGCTTTCTTTTCTTAAATTTTTAAAGTATGTTTATAATTAGTAGAGAAAATAAGGTAATTTTGTGTTAATTGATCATTTATCAATTACTTGACCGTATTTTTCTTTTTTTATTGTTTTTAAACATTGGTTCTTTACACTTTTTTTCGTTTATTAATCTCTTGACATAAAAGCAATTTGTGTATGAAAAATATATAATTGACATCATATATTTAATCAAATATTTATTTTATGCATTACATAATATTTGTTATTTTTATTTTAATGCAAATATTTAAATTGTCAATTAAGTTTTTAAATATTACAAATGTTACAAATATGAGTTTGTTATGAGCTTCGTAAACTATTTTGGAAAGTGTTCAGACATTTTGTGTTTCTTCGGAAGATAATTAGAGGAAAGCTATTATTAATTAAACTCGTGCATTCTTACAGCTGTAACTAATTTATAAGAAATCTATTAACCCAAAAAAAGTTAATTATTACAGAAAAAATTGATCTATACTATATGGATAATTAGAACAAAGACAGGATTAAAATGCATTAAACTCTCCCCCTTTTATTTTAAAGGAGTTTCATTTCTCTTTCTGCTAGAACAGCCTTACTGTCGCCATCTATTGAGAAAGTGTTGAACTTCTTACTGCTTACGCCATCTATTGGTGCAAAAAAGAAACAGTTGAATGTGTTTTTTTTTTTTTCTTTATTCCTTTATTGAATTCTAGCTAATGCGCATCCATATTAAATTTTGAATAAATTTTCATAATAAAGAAAAATTAAATAATAATAGAATGAAATAAGTCAACTGTACTTGTTTTATAAAATGAAATACGTAATTACATTTGCATTTGCGTTAGTAATTATGAAATAATTGTTGCAGAAGTAATTATGTGTATTAGATCGTTTAAGTCTAATCTAATATCGAATTATTAATTATCATCTTTATTAATTGTTTATAAAGAGGAAATGTAGAGAACTTATAAAAAGTTACTGTAAAGAAATATTTTTATGAAATACCAATTATTATTAGTATTTTTATTAAATACTAATTTTTTATTCAATTTTAATTTTTGAATTTTTATTGAATACTAATTTCTTATTTCATTTTAATTCTTGAATTTTAATTAAATACTAATGCTTCAAAAGTATTTAATTAATTAATAATGATTAATTAATACTTTTAAACCATGGATGTAAGTAATCTTTAATATTATTTCAAATTCAAGCAAAATATATTTTTTCATACAGCTTAATTTCATTTTAAACTATGAAATCTTAACTTAAGTTTTGAAAAGTAATTATTATAATATTTATTTTCTTAATTGTTTAAAACGCGTTTCAGATTATCAGTTATAACAGCAATTTTCATTTCAAAATTCATAAAATTTAGCTAAAAGGTAAACAAAGCCATTTTATCGTTTTAATAATTTTTGCTTATTATAATAATAATGATTATGAAATTCAATGCATGTGAGAAGGTTAAGCAAACAGATTTTTTCGTTTCTTATCTGTCATAAACTCAAGATGCGTTCTCTGATTCGCAACACAATAATTCATCATAGTTATTTGTATGGCTGAAACAAAAGAAATAAAAAACTGGTATTTATTCAACTTTATTTCTAGCTTGCTTAAAAATTAAAATGTAAGTTTTTGCAATTCTGGCTGCCGCTATTTACTTTTTTCGAGTGTGAAACAATCTCATACAGGGGAAAGAGTTGTGTGGTAGCTTGGATCAATTTTGACTTTTTCATTTTTTATGCAAAATGTAATGAGTCAAATAATTTATTTTCGAAAAAATACATAACACACCTGTCTATTAATACCCGTTTTTTACTTATTTATTTATTTATTTTTAATTTTTGGTAATTATTTTTTTTTATTTATTTTTCTTTGCCCGAGAATACTATTAAACTCTTCGAGACGGGCGAGTCATATATGTATTCTAATGGTGGCGATAATTAGGGTAAAAAAATAAAAACTGGTAGTAAAACTATTTTTATAGCAGTTTATTTATGGGCGGGTAAATATTAGTCTGCTTTTTTTAATTCAATACCTAATTCGAATTGAAAATTGTATAGCTACACTTTTAACACACATGGATTGGATGTATTTGATTTAAAATGAAAGCAAAAATAAATTTGTCAAATTAGCTTTGCCCAAACTTAAGCTATCGCTCTTTATTTTTTACAATCCTGATATTGATTCCTTGCAAATACATTTATGACTCACCAGTTCTGGAAGGGTTAAAATTAATAAATAAAGGATGATTGGTACAACCTGGTCATAACTAGGACAACCTCATATTCTCCCTTAGACCATTGGATTCTGCTCCCTTGGTTATAATTAATTAGCTCTACAAATCAGTATTTTTCTGAACAAAAAAAGGCATGTTTTAATTTAAGAGAAGGAAATTAAAATATATAGATATTTTTTAATTACAATAAAAAAATATTCAAAGGGCGAAAAATATAATATGTTCTTTTGTTATTTGAATAAGTCATGTTATTAATCCCTGCTCTTATAGTAGACCCTAAGTTTAAAAAATTAACATGAAACCTTCCTGATCAGCACAATCAACCAAACCTATGTAAGAAGCTATGTTATGGATAGGAGAACAAATTTATAGCATTTAAATGACTATTGAACTATGTGAATTTCTAATGCTTTGATGATACGTTGACTGTAGGAATTTTGAGGGACCCGCTTGACACCCTGCTGCCCATTTTGAAAAAAAGACAATTACTTTTTTCAAAAAAGTAAAGTGGTAGAGCAAGTGTTTCATTGCTGGGATTAATTTTGCTGAAAGAATGTAGTTCTGTCTACCATATTATATTAATAATGTTAAAAATTGATCTGAAGTAAGCTAAAGTGGTAGTAAACAAACTTCCAACTTGTACGGCCAAAGCGAAATAATTTTCTTAGTGGTCGCAACATTAGCCTTTTGACGTATTCATACCTGACAACTTGTACGGTTGTTAAAAAAAGTTTTTGCAAAGTGGTTTTAAAACGGCAATTAAATTACAAAAATTAAGCTTTGTTTCTAGAATTTTTTTAAAAACCAAACTATTGAGATATCTGTAAGCATAATACACAAACAAGTAGATCTTATTTACGCATTATTTTAAATTATTAATTCGTCGTAATAGCTTAATTTTCTTTCTTTTTTTTATTATTTTTTTTTTGAAACTTTAAACTTCAAGATTTAATACGCCAAAACGCTAATGTTGCTACCACTAATAAGATAGATCCTACTATTAGTTGCATAACTTTTTTTGTAATACAGATATTGTAATACTGTTTTTATTATTAAATTACCTTGAATTTGATATATAAAAGCTTGTATTTAAGTGAAAATTAATATATTCTACAAGCACACAAAGTTGAAAAACATGAAACTTTCAAAAAATGTCCACGCTTTTGGCCACCACTGTAAGTAAAACACATTATAAACCGATAATTTTGATTACTTATCCAAATTAGAAACTCTAACATGAGGGACGTATAGGTTTTGTTGTATTCCGATAACCAATTTTTATCATTAAAAAAAAAAAAATAAGAAGAAAAGGAACTGTCTTCATATGAGGAAGCTGGGTGATAACTAATAAATTAAATTAGGAAAACTACTACTAAAGTAAGAGTACGGCTACTAAAGTAAGAGTAACTTCCAAAAATTTAAGCTTCTTACATTACTTATAGCCTCCAATATTTTCAGTTTTTTTGCAAAACATTTTACTATTGTTAGTAAACTGATGAAAAAATACTTAAAACAAATTGAATTTTTATAAAACTTTAAAACACTTAACTTTTATCTGTTTGAACTTTCAGATGATTATTTTAATTATTTATATGCATTAGTGGACGAAATACTTTATTCCTAACACACTGTAAAAAATTTCAGAAGCTAATTTCGCTCAACAAAAATGTTTCCGAAAATCTCGGAGACATTTTGAAAAACACTGATTTTCAAGATTCGCATTGACGTTGATTCAGTTTCAGAGTGTAGCGTCACTACAACTATTAAATTCCAATTCAATGTTAACTCGATTCTGCCTTAACACTTTCATGTCCGGTGACACCAACGTGTTGTCACGTGAAAACCAAACGTTAGCAGCCGGTGACAACACGTTGGATCCATGTCCAAGCCAAACGTTAGTGGCCGGTGACAACACATAGATGTTGCGCGTTGCAACCTGATATTCATGTGACATTTTGTCAAGGGACAATAGAGTACAGGGATGCCAACTGTTCCGCTTTCTGGAATAGTTTTAAAAAAGTGGTAGCAAATTATATAGTAAAATTCGTTAAAGAAAGATAGTTGCGCCTACTTTTTAATATAGTAACCAGTAGTTTGATGCTTTAACGTTGCATTTTATATCATACTTATAATTTTTGATATTTAGTGGTGAAAAAATTACTTATAATGAAAAATACTAAACTAAAAATAACTTAAATTTCGCTACCACTAGAAAATACTATTTTACAAAGCGGAGCAAGTTACACGGAATCGGTTACATGGTAAACTTATCACTAAATATATGCGGACCGCATAGTGTTAAGATGCCTTTTCAGAGATGTTTCTGGATTCTTACGGTGCACTATGCAATCGGGTTACGTAAAAATTCGTTTTTGAAATTTCTGTGATCCATACAAAAGGTCAAAAAGTGGTAACCAAACTATTTCGTTCTGCTTTTTAAATAAATTATTCATTTGTAATTACCAAAAGCATAAATGATTCAGTATATATGTAATCAGTACTACAATCATTCGTCGTAATATTTTTTTTAAAATTGAAGTTGTTGTTTTAGTGATAAGTTTGATTTAACTTATATGAAATCTTGTCAACCACTTTTTTAAAATTTTCATTTATAACAGCTGTAGTACATTACTTGGAAAAGTTGTCTGCATGCAATGTGTTAAAATATTAGTTATTTACCTCTTCTTCCGCAAGGAAAAACGATTTCTGATACTATATATAAATGTTTTATAAACATTTGCTTCATTCCGTAAGTTCTAAAAAATTTTGATAAAAGAATGTGTTCAAAAAAATTGGACCTTTATACGTTTTGAGAGAAAAATTTTTCTAGCGATGGCAAATTTTTTGTTTAAACTTTAAATAACTTTAAATTTGATTTAAAGTTATTTTCAACAAAACTACGCGTGAATGATTCAAAAATTCATTTATAAAGCTACTTTATGCGAGCTCTTTTGTAATGAGGCTTTCAAAATGTTGGAGAAAGCAAAATAGTTTGCAGTTCTGATAATTCAATGACCTCTTTTATAGGTCTTTTATTTCATATAAAATTTAATCCAGCTTTAAATCCAAAAAGAAAAATGCAGACGATATTGTTTCTTTAGAACGAAATAAAATTCAGGTGCACAATGTCGCTTATGGAGTTCAATAATTTAAAGTTATCCGCAAAACTCCTTTGCTGAAAAATATCAATTAAGTCAAAATAAGTACGCATTTTAAATATTTTTTACTCTTTTAGTGATGACAAAAAAGTATATAAATAAATAAGTAAATAAATAAATAAAAATGACGTGATGTAGGTAAAAAATGGAAAATGTTTATTTTTCTACTATATGTGCTAGTAAGTATAGTTTTATTTATACCATCACCTAGTATATAAAATCGATGTTCCCACGTTCAGTATTAAATGTTTCGCATAAAAATATGCGTGAATAAAAACGTGGCTAAAACATATCATAAAACTTGAATTTTACTTATACCTTATCATCAAAAAGAACCATAAAGCGTAAATATTAAAAGGATTTTTCTAAAAATTAAAGAACATTTAAAAACATAATTTCCTAACTAATATAAATATGATTAAACTATAGACTTTTTATGGAAACTTTATCTTTTTAAACTTGCTTTGTACAAAAAAATTAGTTTCAAAACCAAAAAATCGATATTGAATCCTTATTAATAAACCAAATTTAGTTGCCCCAACGTAAAGTATAAGGAGTTCTATATATAATATGCCATTAAAACTATTTGGCTTAAAAAAGAAATACAATAATTATATCAAGGCAAGTAGTCATTTTTACATACAATTCTCATTAAGCTATAACTTAAAAACAAATTGGATGTGAAATTTTAGTGTGTAAAAAATGGAAAATATATATTTTACTACTATTATTATATGGTAGTAAGTGTAGTTTTATTTATAGCGTCGCCTAATAAATAAAATCGATGTTCGCCGGAAAGAAAGCAATATCCCATTCTTCACATAAAATATGCCGGGACGCTAAAGTGGTCTGAAAGCGTCATAAAAATTGAATTTTACTTTTATCTTATCATCAAAAAGGACCATAAAGCGAGGAGCACACATCTGACACGTCGAAACTTGTAGATTCGTTTGTAAGATTTCTGACTTTGTCACATACGAGTAATCAGGTTTTCGTCTCTTGAATTATGGCAAAATGTATGTGTATAAAAAATAAAAAAAAACGAATTAAAACTGTCCAGATTGCATGAAGAGAAAAACTGTCCTTTTCATCTTATCATTGGGGGTTTTTTAAGCTAAAAAGTAACATTCTTTTCTTATCATATCCTGCCAAGTTGGCGTCAGTACTGAACATTGCAAGGTGGATTGGTTTTGTTTTTATAGCTTCAAAATTCCACTCGACTCACAGCAGATAGAGGTGAACTAAATGATAACTTTTGATATTTACTTTGAGAAAAACAACATTCTCTTATTTCTTTTCTTTTTCGTGTACTTTTTCTTCCTTTTTAGATTGATACTTATCTTAACTGTAACGGGCCCTTCTACATTTTTGTAATATTCGCAGATTAATATATGTCCTCCGATAGAAATGACAGTGGTATCAGTTTACAAAAAGTATAATTCTCGATTCATATGCTTTTTAAGAAGCCCATGAAAATGCTAAAATATGTAAATAAAAACATTGTTATATATAAATTGATGCTTGATACATATTTTATATTCTGATAACATCGCTTAAGCGCTTTATCTGCGAGAAAATTTCCACAATCCATAGGGAAAAAAATTACATATATGAAAAAATAAAAAAATTAATGAAACTGTGACGAAATCAAGTTGAATAAAAGATGTTTTAACACTTCTTAACATCAAACTAAATATTTATAAATATGTATTTAAAAACGTTTTTAAACGTAAACTGATAATAGATACACTTATTTATATTCTGCTAAGATCATATTAGCACTTTATATGCTACAAGATTACAACAGCTTATAACTATAGAGTTCTGGTTCAAACTTTTCAACAGAGCTACAACTTAAATTTTTTACTGCCAAGTATTTCAATCCGTACTAAATACATATCTTCTGAATAATTTATATTTGTGATAATAAGGAATGAGTTATTTCTTAAAAACAGTAAAAAGGAAATTTTTCTGCTTACGACTCTTTAAATAATTCTATAAAGATAGAAATTGCACATAAGCATTTAGCTTTTTTATAACACATTTTTTACCTGACCCGCATGCAATGAGTAAACTTTATTTTGTTTGGCGTTCTGAAAAAAAAGAGAAGAAATTTTTTTTTAACCCATTAAGAAATTTCTATTCCGCCGGAGAAATTTTTCCTCGCAAATTCTCTTCCACCTCAATAAGCAATTATAAATTTAAAGTATAGAAAAACTAATTCAGGCAAACCTAGAGAGTTTCAGTTGCTAAATTTTTTTTTTTTAAATATTAAAAAGCAAAAAAATTATTGGAAGATAACTCCCATTGAGTAATTCTAAGTTATCTTTTCATAATTCAGTTTCTTTTTGATATTTTGAAAATTTCTTTTCAGTATTTGATACTTACTCTAGGTTTGTATGATCTCACTTTCTTTATACTTCATATTACTTACGGAGGTGAATTTGCGATGAAAAGTTTTTCCTGTGCTATAACGTTCCCTCAACCATTTTCATGTACTTTTCGTGCACTTTTTTCGAACCTTTATTTCAATTTCAAAAGTTCATTTTAGAGAAAGTGACATTCATTTTCACCAAAATAGATTAAAAATTTGAGAAGTTGTATTTTGATACAAAATTTATGCACCTCCGATATATATATATTTTTAAATAAAGAACTAATTTTATTAGGAATTATCAACTTAAGTTCTAATTCCCTTTGACTTTTCATAAAAAAGGTTAGTTTTTCAAAAATTTGCTAATAGGACACTTTTGAGTTAAGTTTTTCTTAAAAGGAAAAACTTTTTAGTAGAAAAAACGTGGCTTATTTTTTACATTGACAAAATTTTTTTAATCAAAACAAGATCTTAATATACATTTTATTTTCTTCAAATAATTACGCATTTGATTTTTATTGTTTTTCTTTTTCTTTTTTATGCATTTCAATTTCAATTGTTATTATTATTTTTTCGTTTTTTTATTGTTTATCATGCTTTTTAGCATTGGTATTACATTATTAGTAAAGCTTCATACCCTTAATGCTAAACAAAATATAAGGAAATCTTGAACTATTTTTTATTGAGTGGTAGACAGTGTACTTGTCAACAGTACACTGTATTTGTACAGTGTACTGGGGAGAAGAGAGTATTGGTGGTACATATGCTCTTCTCTAAAAATTAAAAATTGTAAAAATCTGTTTTTGAATATAAAAATCAAGATTTTTTTTAATTTTTTCAAGTGACAGATATCAGCAATATGTTACCATTTGATCTAAATGCAAATGTGCAAATAATTTTTTCATTACTTCTGAATGGGATTGCAGGTGTTAATATTAATATTTATAGATAATTTATCGATCTATTTACAGATAATTTATAGATATTTATAAAATTTATAGATTGTCCTAAAGGCTTAACTTCTCAGCTGGAGGTTTAACTTTTTATACCCAAAAAGAAGCACATGCTTTCATTTTATCTGTCCTAGCTCATGCTTCATATTTATGATCTTCTTATAAACTTGCACTATTTAAGGTATAATGTCATTAAAAACTAACATGACACTTTTAATAAATATAATACAATAATTCCCTCGTTTCAGAAAATACATATGTATATATGTCACTTTAAGTTAAATTTATAAATGCAAGAGTCAAATAAAAAAGCATAACTTTTGCTACTACTTTAAATTTAAAAGTAAAATTTTACAGAAAACCCGAGAAAAACAGGATCTATAGTGCTGGTGTTCAAACTATTTGCTTCTAAACGTCCTCCGTTTTTTGGCAACCGCAATTTTTTAAAACAATATTGAGTTAAAGGCCTTTTCTTAGAGTTTCCAATCAATTAACCATTCCAGACCCTCTATAGTTTAAATTAGCACGATTTTGAATAACTAAATTACAAAACTTTCGTCATCTTGAAGAAGAAATTTATCGCAAGAAAGTTAATTTATTTAAAAGTAGATAATGAATGAAATTGTGTAGATAAAATTTTTGAAGAAGATGTGTTCATGTTACTTCAACGATAAGATTTGTAAATTACCGAAATTTTATATTTTTTCCCCTTGAAATATTTAAAATCCCTTATTTTCTTTGTCTTTTCTTCACAAACCTAGAACTATCGGTTGTGTAGTTAATGTACGATTTTTTCCCCTTTGAGCGTCGAATATAATTTAATATTAGAATGTGCAGCAGAAAAAAAATATATAATTATCATAAAAAACATCATTTACTTTTTAAAAATGGCATATCAGTTCAAAAATTAGAAGCAGCTTTATATGATTTTACACACATTTTCTCTGTTTCACGATTTTATAACAAAAAAACCTATCAAATCTTTTTTACTCGTCATCATTATTAACTACCAGAATGCGTTTCTTTCCTCGTTTTATATTTATTCAAGTCTGTTTTATTGAGCAATTATATCCTTTAAAGTCATGTCGAAATTATTTAATAATTATCGAGATTCGCTCATCTCTGTTCTTTTAATATTTACTTCATAATTACGATTTTTATGTAATGTCTGACCATTCTTTACGGCTTTTAACATGTCAAATTTTTTTTCCTTCCAAATCTCAAGTTGTAAATAACGTCATAACATTAGATTCAAGATTATTGCTTGTTATCATAAATATTAATCATATGTATATTTTATATGCAGAATATAATGTTAAATTTAGCATGCATATTATTCAACATTAACTTAATTATTTATTAGCAAAAATATGAACGAAGAACATTGATACATCAAAAATTTTAATTTAATATGAATATATATATATATATATATGACTTGAATTACATAATATTTAATCAACTTTTGAAAGTAAAAAATTAGCATCTAGGTATTACATGTCTTTTGAATTTCTTCTAGGCTGGGTTTTAAATTGAAATGCATTCTTGTAAATTTAAACTACCAGAGAAAGATTTTATTTTATATTAAAACCAGAGTTGAACAGTCGACCCGATTCTGAGTTTACAGCTATCAAGGTTCAACTCCGTAGCCTTGTAATTTTAAACCCAACCCAGAAGACAAAGCATTGAGCATTGAGACAAACTAGCTTTCAAGGAAGAATTTTTCGATGGAACTAAACTGCTTTTGCGTTACATGGAGAGGAAACCATGAAAACCTCCCATGGTTACCCCGGTAGCAAGGGGATTTTAGCCCATGATCCTTCTGCCTTTGAGGATACCAGAGAAGTATTTTGCATTTTACAACCGGTGTTGAGCATTCGACGCAATTCTGAGTTTACGACTATCAATGTTCAACTCCATAGCTTTACAATTTTGAACTCAACCCAGAAGACAAGAGAACTCCCGGATCAAGAATTGGGAGAAACTAGCCTTCGAGGAGGACTTTTTGATGGAACTAACCTGCATTTATGTTACATGGAGGGGAAAACCACAAAAAATCCCACGGTTAGCCCAACAGCAAGGGAACTCTAACTCTTGATCCATAAACCACTGATGATATTTAATGTCAACGCTATAGTAAGTGCAAGCAGGGAGTAGAATTCGTATCAGCCAGCTGCCGCTGGGATTCGAACCTAGGTCACTTCCCATTGGAAGACAAATACTTTATTCCCTGAGCCACCACGGCTTCCAGAGAAGAATTGGGAAATCAGAATGTAGAAATAGTGACATGCTTCTATTTTTAAAACTGTCAAAAGAAAAAAAAAGAGAAGGAAGAAGAAAAAACATTAATCATGCAGGGGTCCCAAAAGTCCACTAAAACTTTTAAACTGGTATCAAAATTTATACTATAAAACACATTCCTTGTTTTTAAAAATTGACCAATTCATTTTTCTTGATCACTATAAAGGTTTGGAAACTTATTGCATATATTTAAGATTGTTATTCAGTTATAGTTGCTACTATTATGATTAATTGAACTTTGATGCGTTATATAACCTTGTTACAGAATGATTTGAGACATATATTGGTGAAATCTTAAAAATATAAAGTTTTTTAGCCGTTCCCTTCAGTTTTTAATTATTTTATTAAGTATGACAACCCCATCATTAAAATGTGAAAGGTTTAGGTAGTTCATTTTAATCAATGGGTGCGTTTTTATAGATTGATCGGTGTGTAAAACTGATATATTTTACAGTATGCTGTAAAACTAAATGGGTTAAAATAAACAACAAAATTAATTTTATAGCGGCACAATCACGCGAATTGTATTTGGAAGATGAGTTTGCAATTACATAACCTGTTTTAACCACAGTAATATTTGAAAAATTTCTATTTAATGGTAATAACAGAAATAAAATAAGGAACGATTCCAGTAATTGACTGTAATCTCGAACGCATGACTAATAATCTCTTGTTTTAACCCATTTGGAAACAATAAAACTCTCAAAGGAGTCTTCCCAATGCTATTCAGCAAGAAGTTCCATTTTTCCTATAACTCACTTTGTAACCCTCTCAGATATCCCAATTGCCATAAAGATTCGGAAAGTTAGCCATAATCTTCAGCAATCGGCAGTTAACCATTTAGCTAGGTTTTAAGTTACAGGGGCAGAATCAAGCATATGGTTACCGTATCTAGAGGGAAACGACCTATTATGTTTGGCATGCATGCATAGTAGGCCTATAAAATCTCGTCTGTAACTGTGCCTTTAACTGTTCTAACCTCTTGCGCAGAAAAGCAATTCCCAATGCTTAATCTCAGTCAGAGTCTATGAGAAACCGTGACACCATAAATAATAAGAAATAAAGGCCGAAATATGCATAATTTCGTTAGACAATGGGATGGCCGTCACGATATGGGAAACGTTGCAACGTTTAAAGCTAGTTTTTTATCCACACTTTGGCATTCTAAATATGATTTTTGAATAAAGCTAATAAGTCTTTGTACCTGAGGCGATAAAAGTACGTTGTAAAAAATGAAAATTGTCCAACAGCGGGTATCACGAAAAAACCGATATACTCACGCCCCTCTGGTTTAAATGGTCAAACCCTGGTGTTTTATGACTAGACCAACTATTTTTTATAAACCTTTAATGATGACGTAAACAAGCATTGAACAGTTTCATTTTTATGTGAGCCCACTCGCAAATGATGTGAGGATATATCATTTTTTTTCCGAGAATATATTCTTCTTAACGACATGGTTACTGGTCTATAAGGTCACTTCAAAAGATTTCAATTGCATGGAAACAGTCAAAGTGACTGTCATAATTAAGAGAATTGAAGCTGAATGATATACGTAATAATATTTCATTGAGAATGAAGAAACAACCGCCATTCTCTACCAAAAGTTTTAATGACACAAATAATGGTTGAACGTTGGAAATGACAAATATGGATTTCGTTGGAAGAAATTTTATCTCAATAAAATAACTTTTCGAAGTAAAAAAAAAAGTTATTTTTTAGTAAATACAAAGTCATTTTTTTAAATTTTACTTTTATAGAGCCAAAACAATAATTTGAAATTGAGAGAGGGAATTAATTCATTTGTACGGGACTTTCAACAGGACTTTTTCAATAAGAGTTCATTAATTTAGTAGTTCTGTCTACCATAATATATAAAAGTTTAAAAATTGATTTGTCTGTCATATTACTTTTTAAAGTAGTAGTAAACAGAAAGAAATATCAACTTAGTATAAACAAATATTCATTACCACATTTTTCTGAAAAGTATTTTTGCATATGTAGGTACTTTTTTGTGCCTGGGTATAAATGGCTCCTTCAAATTGTACCTAGCACAATTTCCGATATCAAATTTATCTTTTATTCAATTTTATTAAATAAGTAAAAAGTTGTAGCAACATGTTTCTTTTATTGCTTGGATTTTCAGAATTGTTTCTAACGTAATATATAAATAACTTGCACTTTATATTTGTACTTGGAGTCGAGACACACTAGCTTTTTAAAGACAAATAGTAAGCAGCGGAGAAAATTTTTTACTATGACTTGCTATTTTTTACTTAAAATTTTTTTACTTAAAATTTTAAGTATGACTTGCTTTTCATTTATTTAGTGTTGAGTTATGTTGAAGGATTTATTACTGTGAAATAATATCAAGCAGCCAACTAAAATGAATTTAACTAGCTTAAATTAAATTACGTCTTAATTAGAAAGCGAAGAACTTATTAAAAATTGCATCTTCTTTTCTATTTTCGTTTCTCAACTATCTTAGAATAAGGACTTCAATTGTAGTAAGAATAACCTTTAATTTGAATATTCTTAAATTTTGAATAAATTTTTAAATATGTAAGGGTTTTTGGAGAGTTTTTAAGTGTTGGCGAAATTTGTCATTTGTCGAAAATATTCTCAGTGGTAGATGGATTATAGGTTAGAGTCCCTTTGCGGTTAGGCTAACCGAGGGAAATTCTCGTTGTCTTCCTCTCCTTGTAACGCAAATGCTGGTTAGTTCCATCAAAAAGTCCTCCACGAAGGCAAAACTCCTTCCAATACTTGATCCAGGAGTTCCCTTGTCTTCTGGATTGACTTCAAAATTACATGACTACAGAGTTGAACATTAGTAGTAGTACACCTAAAAAATTGGGCCGGCTGTTCAATGACGGTTATAAACTAAAAGTAGTAGTGAACTAAAGCTGAATGTTTTGAAGCAATTAAAAAAAATTAGACCTTTAAGAGCTTAAGCAATCGTCAATGTGATCTTATGTTTAAATTTGTTAAAATTACTTGTGTTTAGTAATGGACAAAAATTTTTAAGTCCGATTTGGCAAAATATAAATGTATTACCCTTGCTACCACTAGAAAAAATATTGTCTAAACCCTCGGAAAATCAGTACTAGTTACTATATCTGTCCTCCAAATATTACGGCATTTCCGTTGTTTCAGAGAATGGTTTTTTCTAGTGGTAACTAAGAAAATGAATTAATATTTTAACAATTTAGAACAAAAAAATTTTTTGTCCACCATTACATATCATATATATTAAAAGTCGGAAAGTAGAATGATCATGCTCTAAAATCTTAATGAAGATTATATGAAACTTATGTGTTTGTTCAAAAAAGTTCGCTACCACTGCATGTGGAAAGACGTGTTTGTTAGCGTTAGATTTTACTTAGATTTTAAGCTAATATATAGGTTGTTATTGAAAACAAAAATATGTCAACATGTCCTCTCTAAAAATAGTACCTGTTCACCCTTTGACGAAGAATTTTTATCAAACATATTTTTTCATACTTTTTCACTATTTTGTACTGTTTTAAGTCAAAATAAATGAAAAATATTATATTTATGATTTTAATAATTTATGGTAATAAAATGCAACATGAAATAACAGTGTCTTTTTCTGCGTTAAAGGTAAAATCTTCCAAACAATACTCACTTTCAAATAATAATTTTTCAAATTTTCACTTGTGTGTAGTTATTTTGATATAAGAGAAACATCTATTCATTATTGAAATTTATTTAATTTACAAAATCAATTATTGATAAATTTTTGAATATTAATGAAAAAAATACTCAAACTACATTTTTGGATTTTTATATTTAAGTACAAATGCATTTCCGATAATCTAACAAATTTTTTTGCTAGCTATTAGATTGCATTATAATTTAATAATACCAAAATATATTTTTGCCTGTAATTAGAGCATTAGAAAAAAATATATATAACGAGACACTAATGTCCAATCTGCGTTAAAGGGTTAAATGAGAGGTAGGTGCCCAATGAATCATTTATTTCTTTTATATAAGAGCTAATGCATCTTAATATGGAAAATACTACGGTAATCAGAGGTACAAAATAGGTTTTTATATATTTTATATTTAGATGCACCTATTTTTTAATTTGTCAAATTTCTTTTTTGCTATTTAAACTTTCAGCTGCACATTTAGAGGGTAAAAAAAAATATTTTTTGAAAAAAAAGAAGAAAAAAAAGACGAAAATGGTAATTTTATTGCATGAAATTTTATTGACTATCAAAAAAAATCCGGTTTTAAACATTGACCAATTGCGTCAAACTCACTCCTATATTTAGCATTTTTACGTCTATCATAACATTAACAAATCCACAATGGAGGCAAACAATGGATTATGGGAAAATTTTAAAAGAAGGAAAATATAAAACCCGGTAAAGAGCCAGTAAAGAGTGGGCTTACTTTACATTTTCAATGCCTACCCGGACTGCATTTTTATCCTGTTTCGGATAATATTCCAGGAATTTTCCTTACTGCTTGGTCGTAAATGTTTTTACTCTTCGGCGTCATTTCGATCACATATAGATGTCTTTTCTTTATTCGTGTTTTTATTTATTTGTTTTCGTCCCCTTTGAGTCTTAGACTTCATATACAACAATTGCTCTTTTTACTTCTCCCATAAGAAATCAACCGAATTACCGAATTGGATCTTGTCCTGAGGAAACTGCCATTTCAGATATAAAGACGTTACTTGTCTGAGCACGTCTCAACGTTCCAACGTTCTTTTTGGTGAAGAGCAGGGGTGTGGTAAGAAGGTCTCTAGAGACGTGGTAGTTTTAGATTCCAAACTCATAAATTTCGGTGACAGACAATAAGAATAACTGGTGAACAGTATTTCCAGCGAAATTATTTTCTTTTTAGTTTCTATAGGAGAACATCAATTCGAAACTATTCCTTTAACATATAGAACAGAGCTTGAGAATTTCTAAAATAATCTTCCTTCTTCATTTAAGGATTACGAA
This sequence comes from Parasteatoda tepidariorum, assembly GCF_982258835.1. Taxonomy (NCBI): domain Eukaryota; kingdom Metazoa; phylum Arthropoda; class Arachnida; order Araneae; family Theridiidae; genus Parasteatoda; species Parasteatoda tepidariorum. Next base: position 61,069,905 of record NC_141766.1, read on the forward strand.
ATGTGATTTTATTTTATAACCCGCGTAGAACAGTCAACCTGATTCTCAGTTTGCAACTATCAATATTCAACTCCATTGCCTTGTAAATTTGAGCCCAACTCGGAAGACAAGTTAACTTCTGCGAGAAATTAGCCTTCGTGGAAGAATTCTTGATGGAACTAACCCGCATTTACGTTACATTGAGAGAAATATCACGAAAACCTTCCCCGATTAATTCGACAGCGAGGGAACTCTAACCCATGTTCCGTCTACCACTCAGGATATTTCACGTTAGCACAGTAGTCGGACCAAGCCGGACAAGCTATCGCTAGGAATTTGATCCTAAGCGAGTGCTCAATCCCTTGAGCCACACTTTATAGTTATTGGAAATAATGCGGAGTTATAAATGTATTAAAAAATCAAACTGTAAATGAATACTAAATATGTTTCAAAATAAAAATAAAGTTCAATATTCTATAAACACTAAAAATTTCTTCAATTTACTTTAATATCAATGATTTTTGTTACGAAACATTTTTGATTAATACGAGAACATTCCTTAGGAATCAATAAATGAAAGCATCCTAATGAAACAACAGATCCAAGAATTATAAAATGAAGGCACATTCTATGTAATTTGTTTATAAGCAGCTAATAAAATTATACTCACATTCTTTTTCGATAAGGGATGTATTATAATCTTTGCATTTTATTTAAAAACTGCAACAACAAAAAAGTAAAAAAACTGAAAAATTGAAATATTGTGACAGTTTTTTGATTTTTCAGATACTGTGATACTTAGGTCGATTCTTTTTCAGCTAGCACTTAAATTAAAAAAAAAAAAGTCGTAGCAGGAAAATACCAAACCTAAAATACATATTCTTACACTAGAAACACTAAAAATTGAATTCAACCTTGAATTCAACGCCGAAATTTGAGTACCATTTTTTTTTTCATAGTTTATAAAAACATCCTCGCAATAAAACGCTCACGTACAAATCAGGAATGCCAACTTCCCCAATTTCTGAAAAATATTTTATAATTCAGTAGACAATTCAAAACTAAATGAATTCTATCAATTAGCTAAAATTCATTTTATTTTTAATTAATTAAGCATTTAGAATAATTCTTTGCGTTTGTTAATGTTATTCTATCACTTAATAAATCGGTAAGTCAGCCCTATGCCAATTTAAAATTCCCACCACTTCATCGAATGCATAATATTGATTTATTAAGATAATATACTTAGTTTCCGGCAAATAATCGGCACAGCTAATGAGATAACGAATAATAACAAAATAAACGTAGGAAAAAGAAAGCTTTTACTTCGATATAATAGGAAGTAATTGTGTGCAGTCACATGCTTTCTTAACTTTTTATACGAGAGAAATGATTGAAAGCCTTTCAAACGTTAATGTAGATTTCATAATTTCTTTAATGAGAACAAAAATTTAAACAATAGAAACATTATTTTTAATAAAATGTCTTTGCTAAATTTTGTTGTGAGCTTTCGATATGTACGACTTATAATGATCTATATAATTTTAAACAGAAGTAGCCAAATTTATATTGAAATCTAACAATAATTTGAAGATTTAATGTCATAGTTGCCAACTTCTGCATTTAGCGAATCTTCGATTTATATTGAAATTTAAATATAATTATAAGTTTTAATTTTATCGTTGTTTCCAAATTCTGCTTTTAGCTGGAGAATTTTCACAAATATTTAAAGCCTGAGCAGAATGTATATATTTTTTTAATTTAAAAATCACCTTAGTTTAAATATTTTTAAATTTTTAAATTTTTACCTTTATTTTTTAAATAAGAAATTAATGGTTAATATATTTTTTTTAATTTAAAAGTTCTGATTTATAAGGATTATTACTCTTTTCTGTAAAATATTTTATAGACAGGTCCAACAGGAACCAAAAAAATAACTCAATCAAAAACTAAAGCCATCAGAATTTGGTTGATTTCGCTAACATTTTATAGCTTTATCACGAATGAATTGCGATAAAGTGTCTTTTTAGGTGAACTTTTGAATCATTCACAAATGTAATGAATACTTACTAATGGTAAATTTGCCAAATACAGGCAAATTAAGTAAATTAATTAGTAAGTTAAATTTACTAAACAAAGAATCATATATTAAAGCATAAACTTTGCTAACACTGGAATAAATTTTCCCAGAAAGCTTAATAAGTTGACTGCCATTAAAATATATCATATGGTCAAGTTTTTAACCCTTTGAACTCTCACTACTTTAAAAGGCAGTTTGAACTAATATAAGCACTAAATCATTAAAAATACATAATACTGTATTTTCAAAGTGTTTAAAATAAATTGATTACTAATTATTAAGCTTTAAAAAATTTTAATTTTCGACGGCGCCTCAGAGTTAACATCGGAGGGCAAATGGTTAAGTGTTGGCAATATTACGGGGAGTTAGAAGTTAACACTCAATAACTATACTTCTCATACTGCTGCTATATAAAAAACTATGTTACTTATATGCAGTAATACAGAGACTAGTTATATGAGGCTTTCGCAAATTATTTTTTCTTTCAGTGGTAGTGCAAACAAAACAAAATTTTTTGAAACAAACTTAATATATATATACATATATTAAGCTTCGCTTTCAGCTAAGGGCTTTATCAAGTTGTAGAAAACTAAACACTACGTCTTGCATAATTTTCTTTAAGTTCAAATACTTTAACGGAGCAGCAAATTTCGATTGCAAATTTTAGTCAATCAAAGTATTGGCAAGTACGACTCTGGACAGTACATTCTAAATGAGACGCCATACTTCAGCTCATTGTAGTTCAAAGAACAGTGTTTAAAAGCAAATTCATTTTACATTTCTAGTGGTTTGTAACATTTGTTGAATTTATGTTGCCGGACTGACTACACTGCACTGGAAAGGGTAAAAAGCTTCATAACGAGGTTTATAAGTTTACTGCAGGAAAATTCCTATTATATATCAACCTATAATCAAACATTAACTTTTTGCAGTACTTTATGCTGTTATTTAAACACTAAATCATTTAAATCGCACACATAAAATAATTCATTTAGAGGCCTCATACTGAGTTTTATTTATTAGATTTCCAATTTGGTTAAAGGCTTTAAAATGCAAGTGACATAATGAGAAAAGATGAAAATGATGATAGCACATTTTAGTTTTATTTAAATATTTCGGTCAATCTTTTGCTTAGACAATGAAATAATTGAGTTACTAATTTTCATTTTGAAAAAGGGACATGTTCCAAAAATGGAACAATAGTTTGAGAAATATGAATGCCTTACTGATCTACGATGATTGACAATAGTAAAATAACTGAATTTACTGTCTATTTTTTGAAAAAAGGCATTGCCTCTAAAACAGAATATTAAACAGTTAATTTTAATTATCTTTCATAAGGATTAGTTTGTCATAACGTTATAAGTTAGAGAGTTAAAAAACTATAAAAACTATTTTCGTTAGTAATTTCGTTTTTCTTATATATATATATGTTTAAATAAATGAAGTCACCCTTTTTTACACAATAGGTAATATTTTTAGTATGTAATGTTAAAATAATACCCATTTATTAGTAGGTATTGTTATTAAAATAGTATTGTGAATGTAACACCTTGTTAATCGAAGAGGATTGCGAACTGTAAAATAATTGAGTTAGCAATTTATAATTTGTTGGAAAAAAAAGTATGTCCCAAAAATGGAATATTGTCGTTGAAACAACTAATGTTCAGTATTATTTTTTTATTAGGTATCAAAAGGTTATAGGTTAAGTGAGTAAAAAAAATCCAACCTTTTTTCAATAGTTTTTTAGTTTTATTTTCTATTTTACGAAAAAAAAAATCTGTTTCTTCTAAAATAAAATTTAATTACTATCCACTCTACTAGTTATTATGAGTAGGTAATATTATTAAAATAGTTTGGCGGATGCCTTGCGTATCGAAGATGATTGCCAGCTGTTAAATAATTAAACTAGCCATCTGTAATTTGTTGAAAAAAAATATGTTCAAACCTGAAGAACTATCGTCTAAACAATAAATGTAAATTTTTTTCTTCTTATTACTTATCAAAATGTTATAGGTTTGTAAATTAAAAACAAACAAACAAACTTATTTTCATTAGTTATTTCGTTTTTCTTTTATTTTGCAAAAAAAAAAGAAACCTGTTTCTTTCAAAATAAAAGCTCGCCAGAAAACGAACACTTTTATTATTCTGAACACAAATCCACAAAATGGTTCTAAAAAAAGCGACAATAGCTGACTAAATACACCCTATTCTAAACATAGCAAAGGCAATCTTTATAATAGCCCCTCCCGCTTTACACACCTTTCGACTAGTCTATGACGCCATTGGTTGGCCCTATCACTCATCAATATATAATTTAAAACCTCTTAAATCCCACATATAAGCGACTGGTCAGCCAAGTGTGGTATGTTTGTGGTTATGTAACTTAATTGCATGTTTATTGCATTATCAGTTTGGTTTATGATAGGTAAAACGCCGCTGCCGAATGCAATAAAGCTTCGATGTCGGGTATAGTTTCGCTTCCTTCCTACCCTTATCGCGCAGTCTCATAAAGAAGTTAAAACTACCAAGATGGCCGACAAAATGAAGCTGCTCTTATTTTTGATATATTTTAGTCCAGATCGGAAACACGTTGAATTGTTATAAATTTTTCAACCTTTTTTTTTCTTCCTTTTGTTTTTACCACTCATTGGCATTCAGTTCTGTTTAAAAGGGAAGTTTCTGGCTGTTTTACGTCTATTTTTGTTCTACCCTATCACAAGCATGCATTCCTAAGTTTGCCGCATAAATTTGAATGAGGGCGAATTGCTTATCACTTAGGGGTCTTATCAGTTACTTGATGTGAGTTTCGAATGTGCGTAAGAAAAAAAAAAGAAAAAAAAAAGGACGACAACTTGGTTGGACAAATTTAGTTTTATTTATTATTTTTTCTTGCTTTCGTATGTACAAAATATTAATAGTCATTTTAATATTTATACACAAGTAATAATTCATTTATTTTTTCGCTTTTAATTTAAGAATAAGTGAGAATTTCTTATTTAGTTTTGAATATTTTAATACCATATAGTATTATGACATATTTTAAACTGAAGTTATGGTTAAAAGTATTATGAGTTCAAACAATGTTATTTGTATAAAATCTGAGGTTGGAAAAATGTTTTCGAAGAATATATTTCAATTAAAAAAAGAAAGCGCTAAAGCAAATTGTGCACTGATTTACTGAATTGTTTGAAGAATAATTTTGATTTAATGAATATTGAATTCATTCAAATCATTCATTAAAACGTCGTAATTTATTAGCAATTAAGTGGTTAATGTAAAATATTTATTGAAGTCAAATCTAACTTTATTTCTAATACATAATGTTAGATACAGTAGTATTTGTGCTTATTAGCTAAAAATAAATAAAAACAACTGAACCTCACTTTTTTTAAAAAAAAAAAAGAAGAAAAAACCAAAATTATAAAGACTGGAAAATCGCAACCCAAATAGGATATTCAATTATCGATTATACTATTCACTGATGAAATATCTGGATAATGATTTTAGATTTAACAGATAAAAGGAAACAACTATATATCTAATAACAGTATTTACCTATAATTTATTAATATACAAGTCATTATAATTATAATAATTTATTAATTTATCTTTATCGAATAAACATTAACAACTAACATAAAGACTGTTTTTAATAAATCGCAAAATTAGTTAAAGATGAGTATTCTTAATAAGAGGGAGTCTCTAAAAGCTCTGATGATATCTGCAATTGGATAATACTATACATTAATTATAAATGGGGTGCATGTTGAGAAAAGGGCGGAGCTCCGTTTCCTCATGTATGGGGACTTTTGGGGTTAAAAATAATTAACTTCCCGAAAGGAGGTATTGTATAGTTTCGAATAGAAAATGTTATGTGGTTCAAAAAAATAAATAAATAAAATAAATCAATCATTAAAGACAAAATAAATAAATAAATCAATAAAGACAAAATAAATAAATAAATAAGTAAATAAATAAATAAATGGGCAATATTCTTAAAATTGTATTTTCTATTATTTCTAAAAACCTTCTTATTTAGTTATTTGTAAAGGAAGCATAAAAATAATGGGCTATATTATTAAAGATATATTTTCTAATTTTTGGATAGGATCTCGATGGGATCATTTTCAAAAACATATATAAAATATCTCATAAGCTCGCTGTTATATTTCTAGGTACGAGCATGTTGCCTTCGTTGATTATTATTTCACGATCACTTTAAACATTGTGGGGATAAAAACTATTTTATCATTTTACAAAGATAATCTGATAACAATATATTTCAGTTTTCACCCAATATTTTCATGATAAAAACTGCTGAGTAGCTGCAAACATTTGCATTTTTTGTTATTGTTTTTCCTAGCGATAGGGGAAAATACACTAATAATTGTAAGCAAATATTTTTTTAAAATTACATCAGCACCCTAAAACCTCTTTGATGTGAATATTCATAATTATTTCTATTGCTACTAAAAATTTTTGCATTTTTTAAGACACGATTTGATTTTAAATTAATTGTTATTCGACATCTGTTCGCATAAAAAGTAAATGACTGCTTTTGAAGTTTTAAAAGAAGACTCGTTCAATTAGAAAAACAATGATGTATACAATGATACAATTTCTTAGAGTTTTGTGACTTTTTGAAGAACATATAATTTTTTTTTATAGTTAATATTTACTAATAACTTGTTACCGAACTGTAAATAATATAAAAAATGTTTAAAATTAATTTTAAACAAATTTATTAACGCATTCACAATCTAGTCATTTTGACTGCTTTTCGGCAATATAGGTATATACTAATTTTCCGTCTCTCTAGTGTTAAGTTATGAAACCTTAAAACTGTTAAAATCACATAATAGTAACTGAAAATTATGCGTTCGAATCTAAACATTAGTTTTGAGAAATAATTTAAATCAAGTAATAATAGTCTTTAAAATCAGCTTGCATGGATGTGGTTTTTAAAAATCTTAAAAAACAGTTTAATATCAAATAATAGCAACTAAAAATTTTATCCAATTAAAGATAGGGTAAACTCTGTGCAACCAATGTAAATTAAGCACAAATTAAAGAACTAAAACAACGGGAAAATATTCATTCTTGTACCATTATTTGTATTGCAGTGTCACACTTTATTTGTGCTTTATGCCCATTTTTATGCCATTACTTGTGCTTTATTGTCCATTTTTGCGCCATTATTTACCGTTATTTATGTTATTTAGCTTAACTTTTGACTCATAATTTAAATTAAATAATATTTGTCATTTGGCGTCTGCTTGAGTGAAAATCAAAGCACTGATGCAGTTTTAAAAGTTATAAAATCTTAAAAAATAGTTCAAAAGTACATAATAGCAGCTAAACAGGTTGATAATAATAAAATTTATTGTTTAAAAGATAAGCGTTCTAAAAAGTTTTACTACTGATAACTTTAACGAAATGGTTCTTTCTTTGAGAATGAAATGTAATCAAAACAATTAAGAGATAAGGTGTTCTATGATTGTATGTTTTATGGAGTTTTGTTCACTGAGCTTCATCGGAAATGAATAGAGAATTTTTTCAATGACGATTATTAGATAATTAAAATTCAACTCCTATTCAAAACTATTATCTAATTTTGGATACCCTTGGAATCGTATTGTTCTAATTTTTCTCACATAAATTTAATATCTGTCATTTAAACCTTTATTTCTTTGCAAATATAGAGTAAATTGCAATTAGATTTTCTGGATAAATATCTAGTCAATTTTCATTATGTTGGGGTGAAATGATAGCGGCGAGTACAGGATTTAAGAAGTTTATTTTCCTAGCCAAGTTAAATTTTAGGTTAAATTTATTTCATTTTCGATGTTTTTATTCTTAAAAACTTTTACGATGCTCCACAGCGCTAAGAACCAAGATTACAAAATTGTTTTTTTTTCTTTTCAATAGTTGATTATTTCTGTTATTGTGTCAAAAAATAATTGCGGTATTTAACAAGTGTGTTTGCTGTGTTCAATAATGTATTAGTGTTTTGTTGTAATATAATTATTAACATTTAAACTAATCAAATAACTAGAAGTTAAATTTTAGAATGCTTAGGAAAAATTGATAATTCGATAACTTAATTATAAGTTACCATTTTTGAAAAACTGTTTTAAAAAGCTTATGAAATAAGAAAATAAGGTTTTTTTGCTTCAAGGTTTTCGTTTTAATGTTTCGTTTTTCATTTTTTCTTTTTTTTCGTTCAAGGGAATTTATTCCAGAGCTTAGAAAACGGCTTTCCACTGAACCCTAACTTTCAACAAAGATGAGAAATACAAAATGAGAAAGAATTTCAAGATATTGGAAAAATAGCTCTTGATAATTTTTTGAACTTGTACAGATTTTTTCTTTAATATTTTCTTCCTAAGTTTGCTTTTCTCCCCCCTTAGTTAAATTGACGAAAACTAAAAAGCATTTTTCAAAATTTAGAAGCAAGAAAGGGTTTAACACTAAACTATCTTCCTGGAAATACTACTGATTACAGAATCATGCGTGTATAATTTTCAATTCTAATTAGGTTTTGTTTTTAACAAGTTTCCAAATATTCTGCAGGAAGATTAAATAATTGTCAGTGTAATAGTCAAATATCAATAATTAACCACTTGACACAGAATTTTTATTTAAAATATTTTTCACACTTTTTCAATTATTTTGTAGTAATTTAGGTCAAAATAAGTGAAAAACATTTTATTTAGCCTTTTAATAATTTTTGGTTATAACATACAGCATCGGACAACGGTATCTTTTTCTGCGTTAAATATAAAATATTCCAAACATGACTCACTTCCAAACAGTAATTTTTCAAATTTGCATTCAATTGCAGTTATTTGGTTCGAAGATCAACAGTTATGCAACATTTAAAGTTCTTTAATATACAAAATTAATTATTGATACATTTTCGAATATGATTAAAAAAATTTTTTTTTTCATGCTACGTTTTTCTTAATTTTATATTTTAGTACAAATATAATTCCGATAATCTAACAGATTTTTTCAGTAACTATTAGACTGTTTTTTTATATTTAGAGAATACCAAAATATTTTTTTGCTCGTAATTAGAGTGTCAAAAAAAAAATATGTATAAGGGACACCGGTATCCGATCTATATCAAAGGGTTAAAAGAATATAACTTTTTTCCCTTCATCTACACCCCTCTGACGGCTGAGTTTGGTTGCGTCTGAAAAAAGGATCCAGGACACAAAATATGTTAGACATTTGGTATTTTTCATTATTATTTCTTAAAAAAAAGTAATGCAATTAATTGTGTTAAATGTAGTTCCTTTTTTTTTTTTTTTTTTTGCTTAAATTAAACTTACCTCGTACATTTTCCCTATATGGAAGTTTTGAAGACACTTTTCTTCGGTATTATTTTCATGCTTTTTCTATTTAAAAAAATGTCTTTAAAAGTGATATACCTCTAAATCTATTATAGATAACTGGATTTCGAAAGCATTTATTTTAGTTATTCCCGTTTTATTTGTAAGGCACTGAGATTTGACTTCAAAAAAAAAAAAAAAAAAAAAAAAATTCTTAATGTTTTTAGAAATGATGAATCCTAATCCTAATAATATTTGCTCAAAATCAACTAAAACTTTTTTTAAAATAAATTACAATATTTTCAATGATATTAAAAATATTTGAATTGCATTGATATATTTTTTAAATATTTCAGAATGTGTGTTTGCATACAGTAGTACAAAAAATAGCAAAAGAATTAAAAAATGTGGCGAAAAAAGTGATTCATGAATAAGTGATTAAGAAATAGTGAAAAGCGATGTCTCTTAAAAAAAGGACATTTGCTTGAAACATTTTGTAAGGGCAAACATTTTGCCTTCATTACAACTGACAGACATTTGTGCCTAAACAAAGTGGATAACTTCCATAATTAGCTATCATTATTTACTACTTCAAAACATCACATTAATTCCATCTTTATCTTTTAAATAAAAGGAAATCATTCTTGTTTTGAAAATATGTCCTTAAAAAAACTTAAAGAGTGGTACTATCTCCATTGTTTCATTCTTAGCATTTATTTTACAAAATTAAGACGTTTGTATCAACTAATGACAAATTATTTGTATACAAATTTCTTTAAATTTCAGTCTTTCATCTCTTCAGTGGGTCAATAAATGAGTACCAAGCATGCTTGGGAACCAAATATTGGGGGTTCCGCTTTCGGCTGGCCACCGGACCGGAACATCTGCTCCTGCACCCCAGAATCCAAGGTCAAGAAAACTGAGATGGGCACAGTAGGCCTGTGCCCTCTTTGGGCTGTCGGGCCACTGAGTTTAATTTGAGTTTTCTTTACATAGATCTCAAATTATTCGACTGTGATTTTATTTAAACTAAATATGTTAGTTAATAGAAATTACCCTCTTTTTCAAGTGCACATGTCTGCCACTCTTTTTTACATAAAGCAGTTTTCTTGCCACTACAAAATTTTATCTTTTGACGAAATGCCCAGCCACATTTTCAGTACTTCGAAATCTTTGATAAAATTTGCATATAGACTAGTCTATTTCAGAAAGAGGCCAGATGCCTACTAGATCATATCATCGACAATGTATTTAGTTCAGATATCAGGTTAGATTTAAAAATAAAAAATTAAAAAAAAATAAACTTAAAAAAGCATATTTTTTCTAATGAAAGGCTTATTTCTGCCTGAACTCTCAGTGATGTTGCTTTCAGTTTGCCAGGGGCTCATATCGCGATTGTGAGAGAGTATTAATTTTTAATTTAGCTGTAACCTCTTAATTTTGCATTTAAATATGTCCGTTTTCGATGGATTAAGATTGTATTCTTTATTTTAAATTTCAAGTGCTCATATTTATTTAATTAGCGTGACTAAAGTACTCAGAGTGTTTTTTTGTTGTTGATAAAAGTTCACGTTATAGCTTAACAGTGCCGAACTTCAGAAGCTTTCTATTTTGTTTTCCTTGTTATTGCAACGTTTAACCCTTTCCAAACCAGATGAAATAAGGTAAACAAAGCAATATTCTTCCATATTAAAATAAAAAACTAACTATTTGGGCAATTATGAGAGATGAGACGCATGTGTTCCACTGGGCATTTTAGACTGGACTCATATGTCCCAGTGATGTTTTCGTCTGAGGGACATATATGACCAAGCCGATCCGAAAGGGTTAAAAATTTTTACTGAAATTTTTACTCTTTATTCATCCTTTCACGATCTTAATTTACTCTCTAATGAAAAATGTTCGAAATTGCAAATTTTAGGTGTTGCAGTTCTGTTCGAGCTTTTAAAACAGAAAAAAAAAATGGTAATTAGAGTGGTTTTTGGATATCATTATCTTGATTGTTGTAGGTCAGTCACTAATTTTTTCTTAAAGAAAGCACAAAAAGCATTCCAATTGTTCAGCCTAGTTCTTAATGCAGTACGATAATTTATATCATCAAATATATTTCAGATTTTTAAGGATTAATCATAAAATTTTCTCGATCCCCACAATATAAAAAATTTAAAAAAATAAGCATTTGCATGCGCTTACATTTTGTTAGCCCTTACAGGGATGGCACAAGTGACTGTAAATGTAAAAGTTAGTAGAAACTTTTTTTATCTTGTTTATTATCTCTTACTTATTCTCCATCTCTAATAATTAATTATCTCTATCTCTTAATCTCTCAAAAGGAAATAATTCTTGTTTTGAAAATATGTCCTTAAAAAAACTTAAAGAGTGGTACTATCTCCATTGTTTCTGAATCATAATTGTCTCTTTAATTATTTAATCATAACTACCACTATGCTTACATTACAATCTACGCATATTTAAAGCAAAACATTCTCTGCTTTTACTTTAATACCAACTCGATCACAGCATATATACAAGCTAAACGCAGATTCTTTCGATAAAGTCATAGAATGTAAAACAGCAAATTTTAATGAAATTAAATTTAAATTCTTTAAATTTGAAAATTATATTAAGGATAAAAACTACAGACCAATAGCTACACTTTTCACCTCCGACGCCTCATATCATAACTATCAAAACAAATAATTTCATCAACCTTTCTGAAAATAACGTTTCCTCATGCTGATACAATTCTGAACAACTCCAAAATCAAACAAACACAGTTTAGAGCAACCTGCTCATTTTATTTTTTGATTCCTTTTTAGTTACTCAAGCAAAGTGCTTGAAACATTCATAAAAGCAACTCTACTGCCTGCTGAATTCAATGCTCAACCAAAACAGTGTTAAAATTCCAGATGAATGAGATAGGGGTCGCTTTGCGGCCCAATAAAATCAAAATACTAGGACTAGGCTTTTGCTTTCAATTGTAAACTGAAAAAAAAAAATTCTGAAAAGCTGGTAATTTTAATATCTTTTAATAAATTATTAGTTACCACTTTTTCCACTTTTAGTCGCCTGTGGAAACTCTGCCCTTTTAATCAAGATTTTTTACTCTACATGTTCATGACTTTTAGTTTTTTATTAGTTGTAGAAATGAAAGATTTATCAATTCTCTTAGAAGCAGATATATCACGAAGCAATGTTGTCACTGTTTTTAATTTAAATTTTTTTTTCAATAAATCAAGATATATCAGAACTCTGGCATTTCAATTTCAAAAATATATATTTTTTAAAAATATTAAATGAAAACAACTGGCTCTCTTTCAAAAAAGGAAGATTCAAATAAAAAGTTTTTTTTTTTTATTCTTTTAACTGATTCATTAGTTTTTGCAAAGAAGAAAAACGACCTTAACGAACGCCTATAACTGAAAGCCTCCACATGGTTTCTTGTAGGTAGTCCGATCAGACCACTACGAAGGTAAACCAGTTTACGAAAGAGCCATTTAGTGTAAAATCTAGTAAAAATAAAAGAGTGGTAGCAAATATATGTCTAAAAATGTTTTTAATTCATAAATATTATTCGTTTGTCTTACTTACTTGTCAGCACTACAGATTCAATTCTCGCGTGTATATGATAAATTTCATTCAATCAATTACTTTTGAAATAGAATTTGGGTTCAGGGTTCAAGCGCACAAATGTTCACTTTTTAAATAGTCTACACAGACTACTTGTAAAATACCGTGTGGAGGCTTTCTGATGCAGGAGGTGATACGTAATGTTGTCAATATTAAATTGCGTTGAATAAGAACTGTTAACTTCCCTTAAGCAGAATAGCATTCTCAGAGAACTAAAAAACTGGAAAGGAAATTTCTAAAAGAACATTCCAAAACTCACCACTTCACCTTTCTGATTTTTTTTAATGACTATTTCTGTTAGACAATTTCTGCGAGGTATATCAGTTCTCAGAATACAAAATAGGAAAGGTAAAGCAATGAGTTTTCAAATATTCGTTTGGAAAGTTTTCAAGCTTTTTAATCTTTTGAAGATGCTGGTCCGCTTAACATCACTGCATATGGTTCTCTTGTTTCAAAATTATCTTGTCACTGTTTAAAAAAGGTAGTTTTAAGGGTAAATTTCAGTTAAAAATTAAAAATTTTAACTTTCTTAAGACACTTTAAACATTTATTCTAAAATAGTTGTTTTCAACTCATGGGCCACAGCCTACAAGTGCGTTACAGGCAACGAGATACTGGGCCATTGACGAACCCAGTATGTAGCTAGACTAAGTAAACCAGTTTTTTTTTCTAATTTTTTTAGATATAAACATGGGAATTAATTGAATGTTGAGAGTTCTTACAGGCTAAAGTAATCTAGTAAATAATCCAGTTAAATTCAATCTATATACCGACTGACACGTAGAGGACAGATAGTATAAATAAATATTTTTTAATTTTTCTTCATAGACAGCATCTTATGCTAATAACCGAAAAAATATGCCCTCATTATATATATATATATATATATATATATATATATATATATATATATATATATATATATATATATATATATATATATATATATATATATATATACAGAGGTGGCCGATAGTGCGGACATTTTTTGAAAATTTCATGTTCTTCAACTTTGTATGCTTGTAGAATATATTAATTTTCACTTAAATACAAACGTTTATATATCAAATTGAATGTAATTTATTGTAAAATTTAATAACAGAAACATAATTGAAATATCTGAATTGCAAAAAAAGTTAAGCTCCTTTTACTAGAACAAACAAACACAAATCGTATTGAATTATGACGTGTTTTGTAATAAAAGCGTGCTAGACAATCACAAACACTGCTCTTAGGACCAATCAAATGTCTGTAACTATAGTTTAGGTTATTTGGATGGTATAAGAGTTATTGTTGTGGAAATATTTTGTGGAATGATGCATACTAGTACAGTTAAATAGAGTATTGCTGTTTTTGAATAATTAAAGTCCTTTTTTTAGTTAAACTACACTGGTGTGCAAAACTTAAGCAACAAGTGCATTTTTTGTCATAACTCTACTAGAAATCATCCGATTGACATGAAATTTGAATATGATGTACATTATTTCGTACTTAAACGATGGTAAAAAAATAATGGCGCAGAAATGAATATAAAGCTTAAAGTAGGGTATGGAAAAAAAAGGCTTTATTTGACATATAGTGGCGTTACACATGATTGCCTGAAGAAGCGTAAATACAACTGGCAGATGCTCCCTAGTATGGGATATGCCCCCCCCCCTTACTGTAACTGTTGCTTGGCATCGTCTCTCCATGCTAAGCACCGGATTATCCAGGAGTTCTTTGGGTAAACGTCTCCATTCCTCCTTTAACACATCTTTCAGCTGATGGGTGTTACCAGGAGGGTACTTTAGTGTCGCAAGACGTCTCCCTAATACATCCCACACATGCTCTATGGGATTTAGATCTGGAGAGTAAGCTGGCCGATCCATTCGTGTGATATCTTCACCTTCCAGAAGCTCTTGAACATTAGCAGTACGGTGTGGCTGGGCATTGTCCTCCACAGAAATGAAGTCTGGTCCAATGGCCCCTCGGAACAGACGCACATGGGGTAGGATTACCTCATTGCAGTAGCGGTCTCCAGTTACAGAACCTCGGTCGAAGATCTGAAGCTCAGTTCGCCCGTTCAACATAATGCTACCCCAGACGACAACTCCAGGACCACCGTAACCATCTCTTTCCGCGATGTTATTGGGATGAAATCGAGCTCCAACCTCTCTCCAGATCAACTGACGTTGAGAATCGCTTGTAGCACTAAAACGACTCTCATCTGTGAAGAGGACGTGACTCCATTGATGAGGTGCCCAGGTTTCGTGTTCTCTGCACCACTCTAAACGGTGCCGCCGATGGCTAACTTTTAAAGGTATGCAGCGTTCAGGACGTCTAGCAAATAAGCCACCTTTGTGGAGGCGTCTGGCCACTGTAAATCTTGATATTTGTCGTCCTACGGCTGTGCACAGCTGCTGAGATATGGCGCTCGCTGACTGAAAGCGGTTTCTTTTCGCGTGGAGGACAATGTAACGGTCATCTCTTGGTGTTGCTTTCCTTGGACGGAACACCACCAACTTTCCGAACAGCTGTACCAGTAGTTATAAAGGCATTCCAAGCACGAGAAACAAAACTTTTGTTGATCCCGAACTCTTCGGCGAAACTGGTCACACTACGCCCCTCCTCAAGCTTCCCAATCATTCTTCCTCGAGTAAAGTCGTCTAAATGATTTCTTGAAGACATGTTTCACGAAACAAATCGCTTGCACTTGCAGCGAATGTCATTAACTACGGTGCTCTTCATCCTTTTATCGCAGCTTTGACCTGCGCTTGCCGACCCACAAGGTTTACGTACACTTACATCACCTATGACGTTTCATTTCTAAAATTTGCATACAAATAATCTTTCTACTGAATTACGTGCATATTATACTGCAATTTCATGACCATCTTATACTTTGTTGGGGAGCTATGGCCGAAAAACCACTTGTTGCTTAAGTTTTGCACACCAGTGTAATTTTAAACAATGTCATTAAAAAGAAGAACTAATTGTCATCTAAAAAAAGAAGCCGAATTATCATATTAAGAGAAAATGGCCTCTCTTATGCTGAAATTGTAGGACAAGTTGGTGGTTCAGTGACTTGTTCTGGTATACGCAAGTTCTGTTTACGTTATGTTAAAAGGAAACCAGTGGAAAATAAAACTAAATCAGGCCGGAAAAAAATACGCAAGTGCTACTGCCGATGGAAAAATTAAACGGCTATGACTTCAAGATAGAAAAATTTCATCAGATGCCATTAGATGTGAAATGAATGCAGCGGGTATTGCAGTATGTTCAAGAACAATAAGAAGAAAGTTATCAGGATTTGGACTACAAGCTAGAATTCCAAGGAAAAAACCATATTTAAATCAAAAGCAACGCGAAAAACGAGTTAAATGGGCAAAAAAACAAATGGAAGCAAGTAAAATCAATGGAAGCAAGTAATCTGGAGCGATGAGAGTAAAATATCGCTCTTTGGTAGTGATGATAGAAAATACGTGAGACGTAGAGTAGGTGAAGCACTTCATCCTGATTGCATTGCAGCAACTACAAAAAACCCAACAAATGTCATGATTTGGGCATGTATGTCTGTAGATGGTGTGGGCCGAATTCAAGTGATTGATGGCATCCTGAATGCCAAAAAATACATCGAAACTGTCCTGAAACCAAAATTGATACCTTCCAACAGGGATCTCTTCCCCAACAACGCACCATTTATTTTTCAGCAGGATTCAGCTCCATGCCACACAGAAAAAGTATGCAAAGCATGGTTTCAGAATAAAGGCATAGATATATTACCATGGCCAGGAAACAGCCCTGATCTCAATCCAATTGTAAAATTTGTGGCGACGTTGGAAAATTCTTGTACGAAAAAAACTTCCATCCAATAAAAGACAACTTATTGAAGCTATAATTGATTCTTGTCACCATGTGATTACGAAAGATGAGCTCTAAACACTCGTTCACTCGATGAAAAGACGCTGTGAAGCTGTCTTGAAAAATAAGGGATATCCTACTAAGTATTGATTGTGTAAGTATCACTTTAAAAAAATGCAAATCAAAGATAGATCTTACTATTAGTTGCATAACTTTTTTTGTAATACAGAAATTGTAATACTGTATTTATTATTAAATTCTACATTAAATTACCCTCCATTTGATATATAAACGTTTGTATTTAAGTGAAAATTAATATATTCTACAAGCACACAAAGTTGAAAAACATGAAACTTTCAAAAAATGTCCACACTTTTGGCCACTACTGTATATATATATAACTTTCTTTTTTGCCTATTTTTTATGTAATTAGAATAAATAATAATATATTTTGTTTTTCAGTTAGGATTGTGTGTTAAAAATTGGATATTAAATGGATTACCATAATTTTGGATACATTTTATTGGAATACAAAATACACGTAAGTACATTTTGTTTGTGTTTTTAATTTTCATTGATAAAAAATAATTTAAATGAAAAGTTTCAAATGAAAAAGAAGATTCCTAAGTAGAAATATATTAATTTATTAATTTATTTGCAATATAAATTTATTTATAACATAAATTTATTTATAATATAAATTTATTTATAATATAAATTTATTTATAATATAAATTTATTTATAATATAAATTTATTATCATACTCATTTAACTCAGAAAATGGGGTGCTCATTTATTTCTGATTTTAATTTTACTTTATTTACTTATTAAATCAAGCCTCTGCAAACGTCATATCATTGCTGAATAGTTCATTTTCGATACCGTGTGAGGATGAAAGATTGATATTAAAATAAGGACATCATGAATGAGTGTCATAGACAAAATAAATAAATAAGAAAATATGGTATCATATTGTACACATTGTCTCTGTTAATTCATCTAAAATATACAAAAAATACAATATTAATATTTTAAAGTTACATTTCCGAAATTTTTCATCCAACCTAGATTTATTTCTTACAATTTCCAATTAATTTCATTAACTTAAACCGACATCATCATATAATTACACATTCCTATCATTACACATACTTATCATCTATAAATACAATCACTCCGTACATCAGTGTTTTAGTTCTGACAAAATAATTTATGAGAATTAATTTTCACCAGTGACATCTGCATTGTTTCGACTATTTCCTTTTTTTTTTAAATAAACTGCTAGGAGTCGGATTGAAGTGTTTATATAATTGTTATTAAAATAAATTGTAAAAATCTCATTTACACGTTAAATGTTAAAAATTATTTATTTTTCAAAAACATAATTTGGCATATAATTAGTGTATGAATCCAATTTTCTTCTTCTCTTCTATTGGCTCAACAACTATGTGCGAGCCCTGGCTTTCTCAAGGAACTTCTTGTTCTGGTGACTTTTCTTCAGTTGATAATCTTAAAAGTGTTTACGTATTTTTTGACACAATCAATACCTCTCGGTGGGTGTCTCCCTTTCGTCAGAAAGATTTTCTTACAGTAACAGTCTTGAATTATGGGTAAATTTCCAGTTCATTTGATTTTAAGCGATTTTGTGCATTTACTACATCAGATTACCTATAGAGCGTATAGAGTTCTAACATTTTCTTCACCATATTCCGTTAGATCTTCTTCACCATGTTCACCTGGACGTCACCGAGAATGCATTGCAGGATCTTTCTCTCAAATATCTTAAGAGCTTCTTCATCAAAAAAACTCTGCGCCCAAATCTCTGATGATAAGTCAGGTCAAATTCAGTAAGAGTTATGCAAAGAAGCAGTTTAGTACTTAATTAGTGATATCTGGATTTTAAATAGCTTTTTAAACCTGAAAAACATATTTTTGTGGAAAAGATTATTCGATGTATTTCCGGAGCTAAACCAATTTTAATATTCCTCTCTATTCACGGATAAGAAAAACTCAAATTGAAAATTATCAATTTCTATGTGCCTAATTTATCAATCAGACTTTTAACAAGACAAATATTTATTTTTATTTGCAATTGCACTAGACAATTTACAATTTCAAATACTAAACAATTTGAGCATCAATACAAATGTCATCCGCTTAAGTCAGTTAGTTAGGTTAAGTTAGTTTGGTTAGATTGACTTGTTAAAAATATTTTTTCGGATGGTTTCCTCCAGTCGAATTCGAATGCAATAGTAAATCACATTCATACCAATACATTCCCATGTCTCACCTCAATCTTGACGTCAAGGTATTGTGTTAGGTCATCTAGAAGACATAATTTTGTCTTAGTTTAAGCAGTTTTTACTCGATGGGTATATAGTACAGATTTCTTTAATAACTTCCGTCGCTTAAAACTTTGATTAAGATAGGAAATTTTATCCCTCTTGTGCCAGTGTTATTCTAAAAGGTTGGTTCTTTTTTCAAAAATTACAACTTCATTGTTAGCAGTTATTATGGCAACTGTCATTCACCATAATATATATATATATATATATATATATATATATATATATATATATATATATATATAAGTTCAAAATGAAGAATAAAACAAAGAAAAATTATAGACATATGAAAAAAAGGGGGGTGGGAAATAATAAGTAAAAAAATAACAAACAACATTTTATTAAAAAAAAAAAAAAAGAAAAGAAAAAAAATAAATGAAATGTTAATTAAAAAACCGGAAAAAAAGCCGGAAAAAAAAGATATAATCTTTTCTTCAGCCCACACGATTATATCCGCAAAACAGAGTGCTTTCTGATATTGTATCAATAAAGCCAATCAATAAAGTCATTATATATATATATATATATATATATATATATATATATATATATATATATATATATATATATATATATATATATTTATTGACAGAAAAAATAATTTTAATCGAAGTTTTAGCAAACAATACGCTCTGCGTATATTCTAAAAATGCTTACATAGGATAAGATAAAAAAAAAATTAGATTTTGAAAAATGTATGGAAAGCTTTGAAGATAGTTATTATTGGAAATATTGTTTGGGACATGCCAGGAAAATGACATTTTGATATTAAATTAAATTTTTTAAGTATACAAAACACTCAATGCTAGTGCAAAGTCATTTTAAAATACTAACAGCAATGATATTTATTAATTTTTTTAAAAAAAAATTCTTCCAGTATTATAGTATTAGATCTTGGAGCAAGAGACATTGAATTGTCATGTTTTGTGAGAATCACCCATATATTAAAAGCACGAAGGGGAATTATTAAAATTTGACCGAATTCATCATATTACCTGGTTATTAATAATAATATACAATGAAGTTTGATCAATGTTATGCTTTCGTGTTTTTATTGGGGATATTTCCATATCGTAATCTGCCACGCCCTATACAATCGCCAAGGTAATTAACAAAAATTGATGTCAGTTGAAAAATTGACTGCTCGAAATTGATTTTAAAAAGGAGAAATTAAATTAAAAAAAAAAAAAAGAAAGAAAACTTGTAGATGTTTTCCTGGGGGTGACTACAAGTTATACCTTTCGATTTGGTTTGGACAAGTTTATTTTTCGTGCATTTTTTCTGCGATTTTTTTGCTTCTTCTTGAAGTTGACAATACTTGGCGATTATTCTGCTCAGACCAAGACACAGAAATACCCCCTTTTTATTTCGAATTTTGAGCACAAAAAAAAAGGTTATTATTAGTTTTGACCAGTGAGTATTAATAGTAACCGGATTTATCCCTTTAACCATAACACATATACAAAGAGGCATACCTTTGTCCTATAATGCTATATAAACCGTTTTCATAGGTTATTATTAATAATCCGCTAAAGTGAATAATTTGTGATTGACCAAAAGAAGCAGCTATTATTAATAATAACCGGTTAGTACTAATAACATATATAACGTGCATTATATTAATGTATGACGATTTTTTTTCACATTATTGATTTCTACCCGGGAATTTAAATAGTTTAGCAATGCATGCAAAATGTATTTAAAAACCCAAATATGGTTTCTTAATTGCTAGCAACATTAAGCAAATTGCGTGAATTCAAATATATCTAAATTTGATTTCAATGCTAGTGAGGAAATTTCTTTTTCTAAAAAAAAAATATATAATTTGGTAAGCAATTGTTAAAGCTTTTAGAGAAGGATTTGTGGTATCATTAATTAAATTTCAAAAAGATAATCTAATCTAATGACAAGTTTTAAATAATCATTAACTTTATAATCTGCATGCCCTAAAAATATATAAAATGCACTGGTAAAAGATATTAAAAAAATCCACTCAAAGTGTCTTAAAAAGTGAGTGTCAATTAAACCATTTACCATTATCAGAGAAATAAAAATACTATTAAGCGGATAAAAATGCCCCTCCCCTGTTTCTTGAACTCTAACTGCTCCCCTCTTACTTCATTAACACAGCCCTCAAAGTCATCTACCAATCACATCCTCTGGTGCAATGTTCCATATAAAAACTAAAAAATAAAAATACATTATTTCATTTGCCGACGAAAAAAATAAACTCCACTAGTCAACTCGAGAAAGTCATATTTCAGCCTAATTCATGTTTTTCTGACAACGATAGAAGTTTCTAATTCAACCAACTATGAGTCTTAAGGCTTTAAGGTACCTTCATCAGCATGTACTTGACAGCGAAAATGGATGCTTGTCGGCATTAATATAATATGCCAGTCATTACTGTACCCCAACTGTTTGTCGAGTTCCGCCTGTAAAAAAAAAAAGAAATCTCTCGTGCCGTCGAAAAGAAGGAACAGATATAGGAAAAATGCAAGTTCGTAATTAGGTCCCCCCGTTCGGTCGTATTTACGATCGCTGTAACATAAGTTCATAAATATCCAAATCGTTTCTTGGTTTGTTTTTGCTGTTGCCGCTCATTACGAAGGCCATTTCAACTGCAAGCCATGACAGGCTAGGTACGTGTTCATAACCCGTATATCAAGCTTAGTTTATCCCCTCCCCTAAATGCTGAGTATGAGAAAAAGATTGGATTTAATTGATAGACTAAAATAGCTTTCGTGGAATTCATTCATTGCCTTAATAGTCCATCACATTTATTTACTATTTGCTGGCTACTGTATAATAAATATACGTGTTTAGAATAGAAAGGGTAAGTGGATGAAGGAGGTATGGGATATTTTTAAAAAAAAATAAACGAATGTTTAAAAATTTTTTTTTTGTCATACAGAAGAAGATAATGTGTTGGTCCTGCATTTAAATACTTGTGGAATCACTGAAGAAGATTGACTAATGAATGGTACTGCCATAAGTAGGACAGAAAGATTTTATACCCCCTTCATCCTCTCAGCCTGGATGGAGGAGACATTTAAAACAGAAAGTAGATAGATGCAATAAAAATCATTTCTTAATGGCATGGAAACTGACTGACACTTTATTTAATTTTAAAATGACAGCAATGTACTTTCATATTTAATTGAATCCATACCTTATCAAAGTGCAACAACTCAATACAAATTTTTATGAATGTAATAAATGTCTTTCGATACCAACTGCTTGAATATATTGTGGTTATTCACGTGCAATTAAACTGGTACTTTTATTTATCTAAATTATTTTAACTTTATGTTTTCAAATGATTTTTGGCAAAAATTCTATTCAAAAGACAGAAACAGTTTATATCGATATCTAATGCTTTAGCATTCAATTTTCAGAGATCCCCAATTACTTTGGGTGAAACAGTGATTTCTTTACGTATTAGAAGGCATAAAAGACGTAAAATTTGAAAACATAAAATTGATAAAATATTTAGAAAAATTAAATAAATAGAAATAAAAATAAACAAGTGGCTTATGATGACATTTCTGGACATTGGTTGCTATACAATTCTCGATTTGTTCGATATACTCTTGCCTTCCTTTAAACTTTGGCCCTTGAATTCAGGGACACTCTGTATATATAGTTATATGGTGTAGTAACATTGTTGTTTATTTATAAGAAAATACGGAAAAATAGTTCCAATAAAAAATAGAAATCAAGAAGCACGCCTATATTTTTTTAACACACACACAAATATATATATATATATATATATATATATATATATATATATATATATATATATATATATATATATATATATATATATATATATATATATATATATATATATATATATATATATATATATATATATATATATATATATATATATATTTATATATATATATAAATAAATTAATACAAGAAAACACTAAGAAAGTTATGAAAAACAATAAGTTTCATTTATTGCGCTTAAGCTGCAAGTAAACAGCACTCATTAGAAAAGTTCAAAATGAAGAATAAAACAAAGAAAAATTATAGACATATGAAAAAAAGGGGGGTGGGAAATAATAAGTAAAAAAAATAACAAACAACATTTTATTAAGAAAAAAAAATGAAGTGTTAATTAAAATACCGGAAAAAAAGCCGGACAAAAAAGATATAATCTTTTCTTCAGCCCACACGATTATATCCGCAAAACAGAGTGCTTTCTGATATTGTATCAATAAAGACAAAGCAAAATATATTAATACAATAGTGTGATATATATATATATATATATATATATATATATGTATATGTATGTATGTATATATATATGTAGATATATATATATATATATGAATAGTATATATATATATATATATATATATATATATATATATATATATATATATATATATATATATATATGTATATGTATGTATGTATATATATATGTAGATATATATATATATATATGAATAGTATATATATATATATATATATATATATATATATATATATATATATATATATATATATATATATATATATGTATATGTATGTATGTATATATATATGTAGATATATATATATATATATGAATAGTATATATATATATATATATATATATATATATATATATATATATATATATATATATATATATATATATATATATATATATATATATATATATATATATATATATATATATATATATATCCTTCAAAAATTTAAATTCCAGCTTAGCATCCGGTTGATTGGTTTTGAGTGAAATACCATTTAAACTATCTCTTTTTAAGCTTTAATAGCCAATTCTAATGATTTAAGTGGCCCAATCGCTCGAGCAATATAAAAATATCTAAAACTGCCACCTGTCCGAGCTCCTTTAAAGTATTCTTCCATAGATAATTCTTACCTGTCTACTTTATGAGTAAATAAAATTGGACGATAAACAAATAAAATACTCTATTTCAATTGCAATTTAAACTTAACGCTCGTGTTGAGACAACGGGTAGTATTGATTTCCTTGATGATAAAAGGGAAATTTTAGAAGTATTGCAAAGTGTAAGTTCCCTGCTGATTAATCGGTAAGACTTGCTCGTAAAAAAAAACAATAACTTAAGTATTTTTTCCGTGACGATAAGCTTGTATTTTCCACGTAAATGACAGGAGAGTTAAATTCAAACTTCCTAATAAACAATTATTATAAAATCACAATTGATAGCCATGAAAGTATCGATCAAAACTGTTATTTTGAATTGGAATTTGAAATTTTATTTGTTATATATATATATATATATATATATATATATATATATATATATATATATATATATATATATATATATATATATATATATATATATATATATATATATATATATATATATATATATATATATATATATATATATATATATATATATATATATATATATATATATATATATATATAAACTGCTGTTTGTAGAAAATGCAACACCATGAAAGAATCATCGGAATCAAATGAAATTTAATGCAGAAACGACTTGTACTGATACAAATAAATGATGAAATTTTCAAAACAAAAGAAACAAATTAAGCGTCCGAAATCAGTATTTGGTGCAGCCACCACGCGCTGCAATAAGTGCTGCTATACGACGTGGCATGGAGTCAAACAGATGTTGAATATCTGCTTGAGGAAGAGAATTCCATATCGCTTGTATGCGCAACCAAAGTTCGTCTTTGGAAACTGCAGGACGCGGATCACGAGTGAGACGCCGACCAACCATATCCCACACGTGCTCATAGGCGACATATCCGGCGAATAAGCAGGCCAAGGAAGAAGTTGCATGCGTTGTGCTGAACAGAAGTCTCTAACAGTCCGCGCAACATGTGGGCGTGCATTATCCTGCTGAAAGATAGCTCCAGGGATGCCTTGAAGGAAAGGAACGACTTCGGGCTGTAGCACTTCACGGACGTATCTGTTGCTATTGAGATTACCCTCAATTCGTATCAAATTGGATCGTCCATGATACAAAATCGCACCCCAGACCATAACTCCGGGTGTTCGACCACTATGTCGTTCAATAATACACTCAGGAAGGCAGCGTTGACCGGCATAACGTCTAACACGAACACGGCCATCATGGGTCCACAAATTGAAGCGTGATTCATCTGAAAAGACAACTTGGTGCCAATCAGCTCGCCAGTCTCTGTGCTCAAGAGCCCACTGCCGACGCAGCCGTCGATGATCCGCCGTGAGGGGAATCCTGTATAATGGCACCCTTGCACGCAATCCACGGCGCAGCAGACGACGACGAATTGACGAAGCCGACAATTGTACACCTGTAGCAGTAGACCAATGTGCTGCCAGCTGCCTGGAGGAAGCTGTGCGATCATTCACCGCCATGCGGAGCAGGTGTCGATCATCGCGCTCTGACGTCACCTTCTGTCGTCCAGTGCCTGTTTTTCGAGTTGTTCGGTGCTCGTCGGTCCACTGCTTCCAAACTCGCATCACTGTGGAACTGTTCCGCTGCATACGAGCTGCTATTGCGCGATAGGAAAATCCTCCTTCTCGAAGGCCGATTATCCTCCCTCGTTCAAACTCCGTAAGTTGCTTGAATTTCTTATTCTTCCGTCGTGGAGGCATACTCAGGTCTCACTAAACGTTTGCCACTAACAAATAATCATAGACTATTTTCAACGTCCCGCTACAGCACTTTATTTATACGCTTTCAGCATCAATTCAGAGGGCGCTGCGCGCGCCACGCACGCGCGATGGCTCTGAAACTTTATTAATTTGCATAATATCCTATAATTGACATTTGCTGCGAATTTCATTTGATTCTGATGATTCCTTCATGGTGTTGCATTTTCTACAAACAGCAGTTTATATATATATATTTACATCCAACTTTTTCTGATTTTCCGAATTTTAGCCCATATAATAAAACCATATTAGTTAATTTTACCAAAATCATTTCCAAAATGCTGCGGTAAAAATTACAGAGAATTTTGGTGTTTTTCTTAGAGCCTGAAGCACGTTAAATTTTACCATATATTAGTACTTTTTACCTTACATTTTCTCAACGTATGAGTATATATATATATATATATATATATATATATATATATATATATATATATATATATATATTTACATCCAACTTTTTCTGATTTTCCGAATTTTAGCCCATATAATAAAACCATATTAGTTAATTTTACCAAAATCATTTCCAAAATGCTGCGGTAAAAATTACAGAGAATTTTGGTGTTTTTCTTAGAGCCTGAAGCACGTTAAATTTTACCATATATTAGTACTTTTTACCTTACATTTTCTCAACGTATGAGTAATATAAGTTTTTAAATAAAATGTTTTATTATTTCTTTCAATATTTATGTCATAATTATGATCTCTTGATTGATCTATACTGATCCAAATAATTTGTTCTGTTTTTTAATTTTAATTTTTTTTAATAAAATTTCTTAACACAGTTTTGTATATAAAGTCTGTAATTTAAGTTCGAAATTTCGACTGCAAATTTCAACTTTTAATAGTATTTAATACAGTTGTTAATTAAAAGTTTCTGAGTTTATTTATGTTATTATTCTTACTGAACTAAACTTAGTGGAGCCACAGCCCATGGAAGTCAAAGAAACCTACTGGGTCCATTTCCGTTTTCTTGTCCTTGGGTATTTAAATTTATTTAATTTTTTTTTTTTTTTTAGGTTTACGAGAATAATAGTATTACTATTAAAAATTTAGAAAACAATTTTATTTATTACTTAGTGATATTATTTATGTTGTCATTATTTTATTTCTTTATTTTACAAAAACGTTTGCAATTTACTGTTGCAAAAATTATTTTATTTTATTAAAACTTTATCACATTAGTTTTAAATTAATTTTTCACTTATTGCTTGCATTATTATTTTTATTTATAGTATAAATTAAATTTTCCTCAATTCGATATTATTAATTTATGAACATCTATAACCACTAATTTAATTATTATTTTTGATTAACAATCTAGTTAATTTAATTGTTTTCAATAAAACCTCCAAAGACAATTTGATGTATAAAATATTCTCATTGCAAGTTTCCCAAAATTAAATTTTTATTGTTTATACAATTGTTAATTAAAATTTTCTGAAGTTATTTAGGCTTTTGTTACTAAAATTTATTAAGAAATGTTAAATTGAATTTTCAAATTTCAAATAATTCAAGTTTTTTAATAATTTGTTTAGTAATTTTTTAAAGAATTTTTAATTTAAACATTTTGAGGTGATTTATATTGCTACCATTTAAATTCCTTTCACAATTGTGTGTTATATTATAATGCAAAAGTATCATTAATTATAACGAAAATATAAGTATCAATAAATAAGTATCAATTAAACTAAATATGTTTATTATGTAACTAAGTATTATTTGAATTAAATTAAAATAAATTGAACGATAATTATTTTTACTAGCTACTAGAAACTTTTTTACAGAGCAATCAAATTAAATAATAGTTTTCCTAATTATTTAATTGTTCTGTTAAAATCCCTCATCACAAATTCATGTGCAAATAATTCTAATTATTATGTCATCATCTGCTTAAATTATTTATTTCTAGTAATTTTACTATTATTATTCTATAACAATAGTACATTGTATCATTAATTATATTGTATCTTTTATTCTATTGTCTCACTAATTATCAAATGAACTAAGCTTATATTAAGTTTATTTAAGTTACGAAGTAGCTACTAATAATTTTTTAATTAAATAATTAAATTAATAAATAATTTTTCTTTATAAAGTCCCCAAACATGCTTTTACACGTGAAATATTTCTAATTACTATACCATCAAAAATTTAAATTAATGACTTTTAATAATTTTTCTATTAATTATTTTATAATTTAAATTCGTGAAGGAATACTATATTATGTTTTAATGCTATCATTTACACTCTATGATTAATTATTATTGACTATTTATTAAACTAAGTTTATTTACGTTTGAAATAACGAGCTGTTGATATTTTTTAATTAAAACAATTAATTTGAATTAATAGCTTTATTAAATTTTAAATTGATCTAATATATAATCTTCTTAAATATTCTAATATCAGAATTAATCTTCTAATATCATACTCAAAAAATAAATAAATAAATAAAGCGGTACTTTTGTTCGCAATCTCAGTTCATTTAAAATTGTAAGGGAGAGTAATATTTATTTACTGGTACCTTTTACATTTTATCATTAGTTAATAACTATATATTGAACGAAGTTTATTTTAAATTTGAAATAGCGAGCTGATAATACTTTTTAATTAAAACAGTTAATGCTAATTAACAGTTTGAATCTTTAAACACAATTCCACGTACGTAATATTTCTAATTATTGTGGCATCATAAATTTAAATTAGAATTTCCTAAATTTTTTTTTGTTTGTAGACAATTTCTTCTAATATCATCATGAAAAAATAAATTGAATAAATAAATAAATTATCTAGTACATTCTTTCGCAACATCAATTTAAATAAAATTATTAGTGAGAGTTTTATTTATTTATTGCTATCTTTTGCATTCTATTATTAATTATTATTAATTATCTATTGAACTAAGTTTAGTTAAGTTTGAAATAACCAGCTGTTAATATTTCCTCATTTAAAATGAATTATTTTAATTAGTAATTTTACTAACCATTTTATAAATTTAATTGCTTTAATAAAATCCTTCCAATTACGAAATATTTTTAATTATTATACCATCATAATTTTAAATTAATATTTTAATTGATTTTTTTTTTATTCAGTTGACAATATCTTCCAGTATCTTAATAAAATAAATAAATAATTAAATAAATAACGCTTCATATTCTTTCGCAACATCAGTTAATTTTAATTAACAGCTTTACTAACTATTTTACTAATTTAATTGCTTTAATAAATTTCTTCCACGTACGAAATATTTCTAATTATTATACCATCATATTTTCAAATAAATATTTCAATTAATTATTTTGATTTAATTGACAATATCTTCTCGCATCATAATAAAAATAAATAAATAAGTAAATCAGTACATTCTCGCAACATCAATTTAACTAATTATCTTCTATCATTAATTATAATAAACTGTCTGTTGAATTAAGTTTATTTGAGCTCGAAATAATGAACTGTTAATATTTTTTTGAACTAAAATAATTAATGTTAATTAGTACTTTCACAAGTTTATTAATTTAATTGCTTTAATAAAATCCATCCATGGACCAAATATTTCTAATTACTATACCATCATAATTTAAATTAGTATTTTAATTATATTTTCTTTTATCTAGTTGACAATTTCTTCTAGTACCATAGTAAAAAATAATTAAATAAAGCAGCACATTCTTTCACAATATCAATTTAAGTAATTACATTCTATCATTAGTTATTGTTAACCATTTATTGTCACAATTTATTGTAAATTATTTATTAAGCTCTTTTAGGTTCGAAATAATGAGCTATATATATATTTTTTTAATTAAAACAATTAATTTTAATTAATGATTTCACTAACTATTTTATTAATTTAATTACTTTAATTCAATCCTTCCCAGTACGAATACCATCTTAAATTTAAATTAATATTTCTATTAATTTTCTTTTTATTTAGTTGATAATTTCTTCAAATAACATTATTATCTTTAATACCATCATAAAATAAATCTAAAAAAAAATAATAATAATTAAATAAATAAATAAAGCAACATGCATTTAAGTAAAATTGTTAGTGAGAGTTTTATTTATTTATTTTTCACAATACGCATTTCATGATAAGAGAAAAAAATTCGATTTGATAAGATCCACAATAGCGAGAGAGTTATAATACAGTCTACAGTTGTCTTAGAAGCCCGTTAAACAAAACAAAATGGGAGAAAGAAAAATATAAAAAAAAAGAGAGAGACTAACTGAAGAGTGAGTGAAAGATGAAGTAGAAAGAGAGAAGGAAGCGACCTGACTCTCGTGTAGCGCAGACTTGCAGAGCATTTTGAGCGTAGTGACGGAAACGTCGAGTCA
Source organism: Parasteatoda tepidariorum (assembly GCF_982258835.1). Classification (NCBI taxonomy): domain Eukaryota; kingdom Metazoa; phylum Arthropoda; class Arachnida; order Araneae; family Theridiidae; genus Parasteatoda; species Parasteatoda tepidariorum. The sequence goes on from NC_141766.1 coordinate 61,100,152, forward strand.
TTGGTTGTCTTCCCAACGTTGATTCTGTGATTGGCCTTACGTTGTTTACGCGGGTGTAGCAGCTAATGTGCCGGACTTATCTTTGGATGACTTTTACGTAAAGCAGAGTCTTGAAACAAAACGAGCTATATTATTTTTTTCTATTGATGTTCACAAGAATGAAGTAAAAATGAGCTCGAATTCTTTCATGGACTCGTTTTTGGGGAGCAAGTACGCTAGTGATGCCGTATCATCGGCTGCAGCTCTGCAGAGTTACGGGCATCATCCTCAGCATAGAATGTATCCCTATGGATCACTTTCCCCACAGTCGTCTGTAGCGGTCAGCGGCACTCTTTACTACACCACGAATTCGGATCTGGCCAAGTCATGCCGGTATAACTCGACTGGCCAAACAAATGGACTGGACATTTCCGGCACAGGGTACGCTTTTAATCTCCAAAACTGCGGCGTCTCCAGCTCTACAGCCGCTGCGGCTCAGGCCATGATGGGCCCGGCACAGTTTTTACCCCATCCTGCAACTGATCTGGCATCTTCCCTCAGCCCCTGTTCCCAGCTAGGTTATCGCCAACTGGACCCAATACCTGATGTCCCCCGTTACCCCTGGATGACCATTGCTGGTAAGAGCATCTTCTTATCTATTATGCTCGCCTTTTGTGGTACTTCTTTAGGCTTAGAATCACCTGCCAACTTGTTTAGATGCGGCTTCTCCCTCAATTTTTTCCCTTATCGCATTGTGCAAAAACGGTTAATGATTTGTTTACAAATGTCGCCGAGTTAGGGGATGTTTGTTGGTGGGGTACAATGATCTTTCTTTTGACACATTTTTGATTTAACTTCTCTTTTTTCTTACTCTATGAATAGGAAAGTAAATATTTAATATAATTTATTATTTAAAAAGAATAAGAGAGAAAAAAATTTCAATTATAATTTCGTAAAACTTTCGTAAATACATATTGATAAATATTCAAATTTTATAATACTTATATTTTTCATGTTTTTAGTTTTAGCTTCTCATCACATTATTTTAATAAAACAATATACTTATTTCTCTTTTTTAATCGCATTTTATTTGCTTGTCTTTGTTTTTATAATAATTTTTTATATATTTTTCGTGGGTAAATATTGAATCTTGAAATGAAGTTCAGATATCTTTTAATCTACCAAAAATTTAATTTATCATGGAAATTTCAAATAAATTGCAATTTTCTAAACCAACTTTCATAATTATGCTTGAATGAAAATGTTTGTTATTTTGCTGTAAACTTAAAAAAATATTGTAAAATAATAATTTATTAAATATTTTTTTGAATAAATATTGCGTTATCGATTTAAAGTTTAGATATCTTATTAACTACCAAAAACTTTATTTGTAATGTCATTTTTAAATAAATTGTCAATGTATAAATCAACGCTTAAAATTATGTTTAAATGAAAATGTTTGTTATATAGCAGTGATTAAAAGGAAATAAACAAAAATTGATTATGCATTAGATTAAAAATTTGTTAAAGTTATGCACATAGAAACTCATGCTATTTATTTCGACCAGAAGCATTCCTGAAAAATATAAATAGTATAATTTCATTAGACACACTTAAATTATTTCAAAGCATTTCAGACATAACTATATTAAAATAATGACTGTAATTTTATTGATAGCAGCGCTTCTTTTAAAACAGCTTTAAATAATAGCTTTTTTTCTTTATATAAATGTATCACATATACTATTGAAACATGTAAGTTACATATAAAAGTTTGCAAAATTTATAAATATTTAATTTACTGAATTTTTTAAATATTATCTAAAAAAATCTAAAAAAGAATGTCTAATATGTTTCAAAGTAGAAATTTTGCAAGGAAAGTCATTTAGGGAAATTTAATTTAACTGTTGAAAATCAAAATTTGAAGTTTTTGAGACAAAAATCAACAAGCCAGAACTTAAGAAACTGATCATTTGACTTTTAAACGACGAGGTATTTAATTTATTTCTATTTAGTAAAGGACAAATTTCTTAATATCTTTTCTGCTTTGCAATAAATTAATTACCTTTCCTGCAGCCAGGAAAACTAACTTCAAAAACTGCGGAAGTTAATTTGAGAAATATGCAGAAATGTATTTCTTAAGTAAAAAAGGTTAAATTTTGCTAATTATAAATAAAATCATGCAATCCAAAGCTTATTTAATAAAAAGAGAAAAATATTATTTTACAATTTTTGAAGTGAATCAAGTAGTAAAATTCTTTGAAATGAAAGCTTAAATTTTCTTTCACTTAATTTTAATTAATATTAATTAAATGGAGGTGAATTAAAATATACTAAGTTATTACTCATATAACAAACAATATTTTGCCTTGCTTGATCATTTCTATTTAATTCGTTTTAGTACATTTTAAATCTAATTTTATGAATAGATTTTCTATCCTCAATAAATTTCTAATATTAATTAAATGTAAATTTTCATTCAATCACTTTATATTCATATTTAACTTATACAGCTTCACAGAGTAACTGATTATGAGATAGAATTACTCATATAGTATTAATTTGGTAACCCAAATTGTTCAAGAGAAGCTCTTCTCATAAGGGAACTCATAAATAGTCTGTTATCTTCTAACAAGGGTTATCTTGGTTTGCTTAATCCCAGCAAATTGCCAGTGAGTTACCCCATTATAGAACCCTTCTGTTTGCTTTGGGATATTCAGAGATAAAACTAAACAAGCATCGACATGAAACTTAAGGTTTTTTAAAATAATCCAATGAGGGCTATTCTTGAAAAATAACTATTTGGCAAACGACACAAATATTGTTTAGGGAGGGTTAGAAATTGCTTCATTTAACCCTTGGTGTCAAGAGCCCTTAAAAAGCAACGACGGTGTACAAAGTACCTACTTATAACGTCTTTGAGACAGCTCCCTCTTCTTAAGAGCTCCACAGAGTCCTTAAAATGTTCTGTTGACCTTAATAATCGAAGTATGGTTTAAGATTATCGCGACATTTATGCAAATTACCTCGCTTAGGTAATTTTAATAACGGATATTATGGTAGGTAGCAAATTTTGGGGAAATATTTACTTAGAGGTAAACTATGTGAATCTTGATCTTTGCACTGAATTAAGTGGAATTCCTTTTAACTACATTTTAATTATTCGATTTAAAATTTTTTTTGTTTATAACTTTTCTTTAATTAGTATTTTCTTAGTTTATTAATAAGCGTTATTTTAATAAAAAAACCCAACCTAAATTAGGATTTTGTGCAGGCATAATTTTGGAAAGGCAAAATTTTGTCCAAAAATATTTGACGAAAAATTTCATTAAAAAAGGGGGGAAATGCATTGATTAATATTTGGATTACAAATACTGCGAAAGGAGCATTTAATCACTTTAATGAAGAGTGGGAAAAGCTATTTTCTTGGATTTTATAATATTTTTGGTGTTAATTACACTAAAATTAAGTGAAAATTACTTCTCAAGGAGAATTTAAAATTTTGTAAATATATTACTGAACCGATTTGTAAAATCAATTTCCATTGGAACCCATTTCCAAATAAAGGGAAGGAAGCAAATATACAAATATAGATTCGTAACTTGTTGATAAGAGCCAAATGAAATTAAATAAATGTAGTTTTTACTGCAGTATTTACCACACAGAATCTTTTGCTCAGTTCTTTGCTCCTAATCAAAGCGGTTTAAAAAAAAATCCTTTGAAATAAAATATTTTTGGGTTTATCCACATCAAGTCGCTCAATTAAAAATAGACTTCAGAGATTTTTTACTGTAAAACGTTGAATTGCTGATGCTAGCCAAAAAACAATGCAAAATTACTTTTATGTCAATACTTTTCATTCTTTTTTTCTTCAATTTTTATCTCTATTAAATGTCAGCTTTTATTTACTTCAAATGCAATGTTTTTACGTTTAAAAAGTATTCAAAAAATCCATTTTTTAAGAAATTCAGTTGCCAAAAACAGATGTGTAATTTAATGATAATTTAATGGCCGTTAAACACAACTTAGAAATTTCATTATATGTATTGAAAGTTATATAATCAAACATTATTAGAAATATGTCTGACACGATATTGTAAAGGAGGAGATGGTGATCTAAAAATACACAAATAAGAAGAAGAAATGTTCCCTACAGCACTCACTGGGCCAGGGGATCTCGTATATCCTTGAGAAAGATAAGGTCTCTAACAAAACACGTTTGCTTCGTGAAATAGCAAGTTATTTAAAAATACGGATATAAAGAATTAATAATTATAAATGAAGATATTAAAATAAATAAATAAAGAAAAATTGTGTTGAAACAGTCATTTTCAGTTTGGAGTCCTTTTCATCTTTAAACATATGTTCTGTTAAAAATTTTAATGGTAAAAGAGGTGGTAAATATAGTAAGTTTTAAAAGAATGATTTTTTAGCACTAAATTGATGAAATTCAATGTAAAATAGAGCTCGGGGGTTTGTTCAAAGCTCTCATAAATCCTAATATTTTATTTCTAAAAAAAATATTGTTATTTTAATTTATATCTGTGTATTTATTACCTTTTTTGAGGAAAATTTAGATATTTGAAAAAATTTAGATATGAAGTTGTTCATTAATAAGAGTCTAATACAGAATAAAAAAAAAACTACTGTTGTCAGTCAATCATTTTAACGTTGTTACATTAAAAGGAAGAAGAAAGAATCTACTGATGATGAAAGTGCAAAGAGTAAGATTGTGCATAATTATGAGTAGTAGTATTGTGTCAAAAGGCGAGCATAATTGATCTAAAATGTTATACTTTTTGCATATATTGCTTGCTTTTTATTTTTTTCTAGTATGTGATTAGAATCCTTTTAAAAGTAATGCATGGACATTCTTAAATTTTCTCAAATGTATGAGGGTTTAAAATGAACTTTCATCAGCATGTTTATGAATACTTTTCTCCTGATTTCTAACTCTCAATTTCAAACTATTTCACTATTAAATGAACTCTGATTTCCATTGCATGTGTCTTAGCGTCATTCACATCTTTGACATACTTTATTGATGTAAAGGCGCTTTACCTCTTGCTTTTTTATGTCTATCTTTCCATAAAATTGCTTTCTTTGTTTTGGATTCTATCACATTTTACAGATATCTCAAGCCTTACTAAATTAAAATTTTATGCAGGATGGACAGAACACTCACTTCATGCTGGCTACAGATCTTTAAGAAGTAGGTTCCAATATTATCATAATTTTAAATATGTATAGAATATTGTTTTTCCTATTATATGCTTTTTTGAATAAATATCGTGCAATATGAACAAATACTTTTTAATACAGATTCGTAGCTTGTGAATACTTTGAGTCCTTTACGAGCGAAAGTTTAAGTTACCAATTTGTAGTAAATTTGAGCAAGTAATGACTGCAACAAGAAACAATTCTATGTCTATTTAGTTGAATACATCTAACATTAAACGCAAAGCTGTCTAGGTATATTTTTGTAACTACAATTGCTTATAAATTCAGATTAAATAAATAAAATGATATAAACCATAGTTTGATACATCATAATCAATATTAGATCTACGATAAAACGATATTAAGTTGTTTTTATATTTTTCATCTTTTTATAAATACTTGAAACATATATATATATATATATATATATATATATATATATATATATATATATATATATATATATATAGTTCAGAATGAAGATGAAACAAAGGAAAATTACAGACATATGGGAAAAAGGGGGGGGGGGAGAAAAATAATAATAAAGAATAACAAACAACTGGGGAAAAAAAAAGGATAAAATTTTTCAAAAAAATCCGGAAAATAAAAGATATAATCCTTTTATCAGCCCACACGATTATATCCGCAAAAAAGAGTGCTTTCTGATATTGTATCAATATGGCCAAAGCAAAATATATTAATACAATAGTGTGAGGAGCACTCAAAATTTTTTTTTACAAGAAATACAACAAATGAAATAGAACACAATAAGTAAATATATATATATATATATATATATATATATATATATATATATATATATATATATATATATATATATATATATATATATATATATATATATATATATATATATATATATATATATATATATATATATATATATATATATATATATATATATATATATATATATATATATATATAAAGAAGAAAAACTGTAATTATGAGGATTAAAAAAAAAGTTGTTTATATAATTTTTTAAAATTGATATTTTCATCGCCTATGAAATTCCTGATGCTTTGATTTTAACACTTTGCGATCATATTATGTTTATAAATGAAGACTTTATTTGGATAGTTGCTCATTTCAAGATAAAAGACTTAAAAATCAAATGATTGCATTGTTCTTCCTATTTATGGTTCCCTCAGCTTCATTAGAATATTAAACATAAGTTGTATTAGTATTAAAGTTAGACAAGAATGTCTCATATGAGCATGAAAATAAATTCATGATTTATATGAAGTGATGCTGACGTCACTTTCATAAAAAGTAGAGTATAGGTGTCATGTTGTTTGGAATTAGTTTTCCTTGAATGGTGCAGATATAATGTAAAGAATATTCAAGCATACAGCATGATATACAATATGAGGAATTTCCAATGCATTATTTCTCAAAAACTGGTCGGTTTAGTAAGTATAAAATCAGTATGATTTCTTGCTACAATGGTTTCAAGGACATTATTATTTTGTGATATATGTTTGCGCTTTTCTAGTTATATTTAAAAATAAAAATATTTTCTATAGGATTTGTGAAAAATTTAAAGCTAAAATTTTTGATTCCATAATTGTCCTTGTTATAAATCATAGGAATAAAGTTATCATTTTTTTCATGAATTATGTAATTTAGTGTGCAAATGCTATTTTTCTTTTTTTATATAAGTATTTTATGCCATTATACTCAAAACGTTAAATTTTTTTTTAAATTTTAAAATGTTCAGGGTTATTTAGTGTCTTAAACCTGATTTAAATTAAAGGGGTGATTGGATAAAATAGGTATAAATCTCGCTGTCGAGTCATTGAGGAATGAATATAAGAACAATTTAATAACAAATAAGCTAAAACTTAATACATGTCTACTATATCGTAATACATTAATAAAAAAAATTTACTTAAAATTAAATTTACTCAAACATAAATATGTTTTAGAATTACAATGTATTTACTTGTACATAAATATTTCGAATTTTTAATTTTTCTAATAAATTAATATTGCTTTACTTTAATAAGTTGGTGTAGTTTGAAATATTCTATTAAAAACAACCGAAACTTAGGCACACATATATATTTACTAATTTAAAATACTTATAAATTTTTACTGTTTGCTCTTGTTTTATTGTTTGGTCTAGTATTAATAGAAAATTACTAACTTTGAAAACTACTAAAAATTTCAAGTTTCTTATTTTTATTGACGTATTTGTGGAAAAAAAAATTGTGGAAGGACAAATTATTGAGAGTTTGCATATACGTTAATTCAATGAAAAAAAAAGTGAATCTTAAATTGATGAGACTATGCAAAACCCACATAGTTTAAAGAACCAAGATGCTGAAATTCTTTATTCTCATTGTTAGGATTTTGGAATTTCTGCATTTTAAAATTCAATAATCGTAAACATATTCCAGTAAAAATTATTTTCCCCGGAACACATTATTGTATTAAATCTGTCAGGATAACTTCTTTAAAGATAAAAAAAGTAAAACTACGGAAAAAAAATCAATAATTGAGTAAATAGTTTCCTTTTAAATCAGTAGAGCAGAATGATATCGGGCCAGACTTTTGGAGCCAGAAGGATTGAAAATCAACCTTCCGTATAGTTGAGTCAGCATTGAAATTGAATGGATAAATTGTTGATAAGGGTTGAAGAACTTGTATGCATTCAGCGAAACAAACACCCCATAACTTAAAAATACTCATTGGATTTCGATTGGCAACATTGATGAACCCAAATTCGATTGACTACATTTGATTGTTTCAAGTTATCTTCTGAAAACATCATTGTTTTCGCAACATTTGCTTTAAGTTATTGTTTATTTCTTATGATGACAGCTGAAATACTGTTGTTAATTAGGCATCATTTACAGTGATATTGGAATATGAAAAACAAAAAAAATATTATCCACGACTGTTCTTTGTAACAAAGAGGCAACCTATCACAATGCTAGAATTTTCATTCGAAAATTACGGCAGTCTGTCCATCCAATTAACCATAAAGTTTACGGTAAAGAACATTTCTTACCTTTACGGTTTTGACACCGTTTTCAACTAGCATGGTTAAAAAAAAAAATGACTACAAAACTATACGTTTTTTAAAAACATTTACGACTAGAATGGTTTCAAAACAGCAAAAAGCAAATTTTACTGGATAGTGTAGCTAAACTTTTCGTTAGGTAATGGATATTGTCAGGTTGTGGTAGGTTTGTGTTTTATCGCATGAAACTTGGAATGTGGTTTAATTAGTTTATCAGGTTGCTTCCCCTTAAGAGATGGGAAATGCTAAACTTTCTTGTGTTAAGCTGGTTTTTGTTGCTGCCACCTATGCATGAATGAAAGTATAGTATTCTAATAATCGAGGGTCACAAATTAGGGACCACAAGACACTGGGAACTCTTCATTTGTTGAAGGGAATGGAGGAAACCCTCTCGGCTGTAATATGTACCCAACTGCAAGGAACTATAAGTCGCTTTATTTGGTAGACCTAGTTGGGCGATAAAATTTTTGTTAATTAACCGTATTAGGTGAAAGCAATTGATAAACGGTTTTTCTACGGTTTCTACGGTTGAATACCATCTTTTTTATGGTTATTTGACTGTTTTGTTTGAACTTGGCAAAATAACAATTAAATAAATTGTTATTTAACCTTTTTTCTAATAAATTTCCAACAATGCAGTTTTTCTAAATAAATTTTTTGCTCAGAGTATCTTGAAATTTGCAGATATCTGGGGATTGCTTAATTCAATGCACTGCAATTCTAAAAAGTACACTATTAATATTAACTGGCAGCATTAGAATGAAGATTTCTGTTTTGCTTAGTTTTAAATTTTATAAAATGAAGTGCCATCTGTTATACTACATAGTAATATATTTATGGTGATTCAATAAGATTCTAAACTACCATATTTTAACTCTATTTCAACTTTATGATGATGGTAAATTCTCAATTCTTATGGGTTGAAAACCGCTGGTTTTAAGCTTACTCCAAACTTGAGAGCTGTTTGACAAAGAATTGACATCAAATCAAAAAAATTTTGATCATTACTTTTAGCTCCTATAAAAAAGTCAAACCCAGCTTTTTGTTCCCTTTGGTTTAAACGTCGAATTTTTCAATAGAAGAATTTGTATTTTTCTTTTTATCCATGAAACAAAATGAAAGATATGTAACCGTTCAGTAATATAGATATAAAAAAATTAGGAAAACATATTTCTCCAAGGCCTCCAAAAGTGGATTTGAGAGAATTTTTGTTTCTATTCTGAGTTAAGAAAAAGTATGCCACTACAAAACTATTGTTTATAAGTATGGTTTATTTTTTAACGTAGCCTTCTAAATATAGGCAGGCAAATAACCAGCTTTTGGTCAGTTGCTAATTTTTGGCAACTTAATACTAAGTATTTGTCATTTTTACAAGAGAAATTTGTAAAAATGACATGCTGAATGAAAAATGAAAACGATGATGTTGACGATGAAAATTATTTTTAATCATAAAATTTTTTTTCTTGAAAATGGGATCATTTGTAGTGGTCATTAATAAGGTCGTTTCCTAATTTGGAAGTATTCCGTATTATCTTTATATAAGAACATTTTTCTTCACTTAGCAGAACACAAGTCGATTATTCAAAAAATAAAATTCATCCATCTTTATAAAGTTTTTGATATCGGAAACACTTCGATTTACTTATATATTATTTTGAATAAAAAAAAATCAAACCTTGTTCTATCAGTCATTTTCAAGTTCAGAATTTTTCCTTATGATTTTGATAAAAATTTTTTTATTCTAATCATTTGCTATAAAAACAAATCACCCGTGCAAAGAATTGACTTTCTTCTTATTTTTTAAACTTTCACAAAAAAGCATTTTCATGGTTTATTATGGAGTTATATTTAAATAATAAAACCAAGTCACTTTTATGGACCCTCAAATTTTAAAAAATATTGATAATCGTATGTTAAATAAAGCAACATTTTTTGTTTAATTTCTGACACTATTCATCGATAATTGAAAGGATTTGATTGAAAATTGAATTAATTGCAGATATTGTCTTTGTAATTTTTTAAAATCTTAAATTGTTACTTGATAGCTTATATTTCAGAAATTAAATCTATTTGCTTTCGCAACAAAAAAATATTGATTCTTCAAAAAAGTGAATTTATTGCTGTGTTTTTCTTTAACTTTCATAAAAACAACGTATATTTTTCAGATACACGTTCTCTTTTATCATAAATATGATATAAAAGGAATTCAGATATTTTATCTAAACCGTTTTGCAAATGGTTTTGCAAAGTATGTTTCGTACCCAATAAAGAGAAGAAACAAGACATACTGCCAATTTAGCATCGTAATCTGTCATTTACAAAAACACCTTTTCATCTGAAAAAAAGAATCTTTTTAACATTAATTTGCAGGGGAGGGAAACAATTTTCATTGTTCATGTTTTCATAGAAATTGATTCATGCTTTCTCCCTTCCTTAACTCATTCAGCATTTTGTCTTCCTCTTTTCTCCTAAAGGAAATAACTGACATAAACTGCATATTGTTTCATGAATTATTACCTGTTTTCTGCAGAAAATAAAAAGTAACAGCTATCAATTTGCACATCAGCTTTCTCATTGTCTCCTTAGTTACACTGAATTCAAACATACCAATATACTTACCCAAATTGAATATCGCTCACATTTTTGTTATTCTTACCTTTCGCGTTATTTCAACTCTTATAGATATGCCTGTCTGTAAAATGTTAAAAATATCATCATGCTTTTACTAAATATAGTGTCGACTGAAATACTGGTGATTTTTCATTTATGATCGTTCTGCATGAACCGAAATAGGAGATATTTCTATCTTTTTAGAGGGGAGGTTAGAAATACTTTTGTGGATCACACTTTGACCTGCTGGACGCCCGTTTTGTAATGATGTGAAAACCACTTTTTTGGCAAATTAAATGGATATGTTTTGTAATTATATTATGTTAAACTTGCTACGACCTGGAAAAAAAATAACTAAGTTGCAGCTAAGTTTTCACAAGGTTGTTTCAAAATGTTTAAATTTAGCAATCGTTTGAGCATAAGAAAAACATTTTCCAAGTTTTTTGTACTCATATACATAGTTTCCTTATTATTTTATTTATTTATAATTTTTTGCAGATTTGAGTAACTTAAAACATACATATCATTCTTAATTTTACCATCAATGAAAACGTTCCAGATCGTAGTAACAATCCACTAGTAATTGAATATTATTTTTCTTCCAATTCGGCTTAAAAACATAACAGTTCCTTGAATTCAGAATCAAAATATTTGTTAACATTATTAAACATATATTAAAAATTTTGTTGTTACGATTGTTTTACTTATACAGGGTTGCAACGATCTGGAAAAAAAATCACACAGTAGTAGCAATATTTCCTCAAGACTACTGGAAAATTTTGATATTTAGATGCTACTATATTTCAAAACTAAAAAACTATTCCTACTAAAAAAATATTCCGACGGTTTTTCTTTTTATATATACTTATAAATTGAATCTTTTTAGTAGATACGAATGACAAAAAACGAATCAGTTTTTCTCAATTTTGCTACCAATTTGCATGATAATAAAAAATCAGTTATTTAAGATTAACAATAAACACTAAAAAAATGTTTATCTTTTTGTTGTTCATCTTTTCTAAGTAGTACATTGACATAAACATGGGTCCCGGCACTAAACTGTTCACTAAAGCAAATGGAAAATTTTTAGATTCCGCTACCGCCTAAATTTGTATATATTTTTTTCCGTTTATAGGTTAGATTTTTTATGCTCTTAATCACTGCAATGATACGATTCAAATTTTTTCCCGTTTTTTTTTTTTTTTTTGAAAGCGAAAAACACTTTATTTGATCTGAATTTTGCTATCGACTTAATTATTCGATAAAAATATTTCTATAGCTGCGTAATTTCTTGATTTGACAGAGAAGTATAATTTTTTATTTTAAAAGTGGTACCGAAATTGATGCCGTAATATTTTTCTTTATCTTTGTTTTACAATGCTGATTAAGAATGATTTTGACCGCCATTACATATAAATTATTTAAATGAATATGCGAAATTCGGAACATATTTTTTTAAAAATTTTACTGTGTTCGCATAATTGAAATAGTCCCTGCTTACAATTTTAAATTCAATAGTTATGTCGCTATCATTGCAATGAGTTTTTACCAGAAGGAGTAAAAAAAGGCTACCATTGGTGTTTTATATTTGCCCCAATTGACTCGATCAATTTTATCCTTACTAAATAAAACTTATTCCAATTAAGGGTTAACTGTTGTAATATAAATAGAATGAAATATATATATATATATATATATATATATATATATATATATATATATATATATATATATATATATATATATATATATATATATTTATATATATATATATATATATATATATATTTATATATATATATATATATATATATATATATATATATATATATATATATATATATATATATATATATATATATATATATATATATATATATATATATATATACCAATCACGATAGTTTTTGTATTAAATATTTTATAGCATAGAATATTTACATGGGAAAAGTATTTTGCGTATGTCTCTTTAGTTATGAAAATATACAAATAAAAACAGTTAGTTTTATTAACCAATCCTACATTTGTCATGTAACTCTCTCCGATTTTCGATATAATATTTTATACGTAGTCACAGATAGTATGAATATCCTATACTTTGCAGCAAGTTTTCTACTCTAGTTATTAAATGAATGCGAAACCCGTGGAATCATCATTATTTAATGTTAAAAGAAACTGGCATTGATTTAAATACAAAAACATACATTTTAATGACAAAAATATCCGTAAATAAGTCAATTTATAAAAAAGTCATCATCTGAAGTCAGAAAGTACTTATATATAAATAATACTCTTGATTGTTGAGTAGCACTTGTGGAACTTTTACTGTAAATATATATATAAAAAAAACTGTTAAATAAATGCATTTTGGAGTTACTAATATGATAAGAGTAGTCTCTATCTTCGCAACTAATCGACATAGACATTTAAAGGCAAAAATGTCCATAACTGAGTTTATGCATAAAAAATCATCATCATGAATCAGAAAGTATTTATATATCAACGGGATTGTTGAGCGACATTTTTAGTACTTTTATTGTAAGCATAAAAAAGAAATAGAAACTATTCGATATATTCATTATGGAGTTACTAAAATGTTACAAGTAGTCTCGTCGCAACAAATAGTACATTTTAAGGGCAAGAAACGTCCGTAAATGTATAAAAAAAATCATCATCTGAAATCAGAAATCATTTATATATAAATAATCAAAATGATTGTTGAGTGGCACTTGTGGTACTTTTATTGTAAATATAGAAAAAGAAACTGTTAGATATATGCATTATGCAGTTACTAAAATGTTACGAGTAGTTTCTATCTCCGCAGCAAATAGGTACTTGAAAATGTGTCACCTTTTTATCCCTTTTCCTACCTTCAAACATACATTGATGCTTCTATCTTTATCTTTAGTAGAAAGAACGTAAAGTAAAAAGAACGTAAAGTGAGAAAATGAAGGACTATATTAATACTCAACCGCTGTTTTTAACAGTGTCACCTTCTTAAAATGTTTCATTATTGCTACTTTTATTTGTCAGAGTTGCCATGACTATCTAAGTTTTGGGTGGCCTTAATGATTCTTAGTGAGGAGATGTAGTTCTATATTAATACTCAACTATTATTTGTGATAGTGCCAAATTTCTTTTTTTTTTTTCCTTTTCTCCGAATGCTTATGATGAAGAACGCCTTTCATGTTATCTCTCGGCCTTTTTTTATTTATTTTTTAATGGAAGACTTGAAAAAACTTTAAGAGGTCATTCTCAAAAAGAAAAAAAAAAGCTGTGGGTGCTAGAGGTGTGCCTACTTTTAAATCAGGCCTTACATAATGAGTGAGAACTTAACGCCAGGCGTTTCAGTGTTTAGCTTCCTACGGAAACGGAGTAATATATGTTAAGGTTTACCATAATGACTGAAGTTCCGTAGGAGTTAAATACAAATCAATCATTATATAGCAGGATGTTTCGATATAAATTAAAATATTGGTAAGAAAACTTCTGACTACCCACATTCATAATTTAAAAAGCCCATACACGCTAAATTCTCTCACCTTTAAGGAGGTATTGAATTTTGTGCTTTTTCTTTTTGATTTAGTGAAATTGGTAAAAATGATTTTGACCACCTCTGTTTTAAGACGGAGCACAGTTACCGGTTTTAAGCCAATTTTGACTAAAAAATCATTTTTCTGTTTTTATATGAAATAAAACTGCGAACTTTTCTCTTTCTAAAACTGTATAAGTTTTGTTTCTACGTCAAATAGAAATTATAAAATTTTACGTTTAATAGCTGTATCATTTATCATTGTTATCGTTTTATAATTTAATTTTGATTCAATAAAATTGGTAAGAAAGAATATGTCCACCTCTGTTTGAAAACAATAAGGTAACCGAATATCTAAGCTGATTTAAACTAAACAATAATTTTTCTGTTTTTTATTTTTTGTGTAAAATAAAACTACGGACTCTTTCTAAAACCGTGTAAGTTCTCTTTGTACGCCAAATCGAAATTATGAAATTTTATGCGTTACCATTTTATTATTTTTTTAAAAGGAAATTGGTACGAAAGATTCTGACCACCTCTATATAAGAACAATAAGGTATCCAACTGCATTTTTAAGTCAAGTTTGACTAAAAAATCCTTTCCTTTTTTAAATAAGTGATGAAGTATCTGAACTTTATATATAAGATATCTGAAAGTTTTTCTTTTTTTGAAACAGGTTGAGATTTGTTACTACTTCAAATCAAACAGAAGTTATGATAATAAAAAAAAAGAAACATCATGATTATGAGTATTATAAAGCAGGAATATTGGGAAAGTGACAAATTTCAGCAAATCTATTTGATTTTAAAAGGAGGTCAATTTCCCTTTTATTTTAAATCTAATTTTCTTTTACTCTTTTATTTCATATCCAAAATTAACAGTTGCTTATTTCATTTGAAATTTACATACAGGAGAAATATTATTTTTAAAGAGTTATTTCCTCAACATTCAATGCCTTTTTTATTCCAATCTTTTAATATGATAAAAGGCATTGAAGATGAAGTGATAATAATGGTAAATTTAAGGCTGATGCAAAACTTAAATTACTTTTATTTCAAATCTAAAATTAAAAGTTTGTTTATTTCTTTTGAATCTTACATTCACTTTAACAAGAAATAGTATTTTTCAAAAGTCATTTCCACAACAATTAATGCTGTATTTCCTTAGATTATTTTAATCCTTTAATATATTAGAAGGCTTAGAAGACGCAATTATAATAATGGTAAATTTCAGTTTAACTAAGACCATAAGTAACTTTTATTTCAGTTCTAAAACTAAAAGTATTTTTAATATTAATAAGAAATAATATTTTTTCCTAAGTCATTTCCTGAGCATTCAATGCCTCTTTATTTTAAACTTTCAATAGCATGAAAGGCATGGAAGATGCAATTATAAAAACGGCAAATCTAAGGTAAAAGGGGATCACTTTTATTGCAAATCTAAAATTAAGTACCGAGAAATAAAAGCTTTGAAACGATAGATTCGAATCTACTGACAAAGTTGTAAAAGATGTTATGTAAAATGAAGAGGAAATATACCGTTTCCAATTAAAAAGCTAGTTTGAAATCCCTTTTTTATTCTTGTAATTGCCTCATAATTTTTGCTTAAGAGCGAATGGCCTAAATAAAACCGGAGTCACAACGTTCTTGAGCTGCTTGTACCATGGTCATAGCGAGAATGTGACTAGTCATCCTTTTGAAAGGGTGCGGCCTCAAAGAATCTTTATTTCATAAATCCATGATAAATAAATTTATCTAGCGAATAGGGATGAATGGAATTAATTCCGATGGCTAAGAGAAAGTTTAGTCCACCAAAACTGAACTTGTGAGTTTTATCACCTGACTCCTGTGGCGACACTTCTTGTTTGATTTTATCAGTAGTGAAATATATTTCATGTTTTATCCCATTTTATCCTGTTGATCTTTTTTTATCAGTCGTGATTGTAATAGTTTTTGGATTAGTTTTATGCTTACATCGGTTAATATTTTATATGGTACTGGAATAACTAAAAAAATTCTAAATATATGTTTGTAATTCTAAAAAATTCTAAATATATCCTAATATATGTTTGAAATTATAGTTGCCAACTCATACGCTTTTTAAGAAATATTTTTATCCAGTGAGAGCAAACTTTACACCTTTTTCATAGATTCTTGTTTTATAAATGTAATTTAGCCTTAGATAACTAAACATTTGTCTTAATAAACTATCGACCACTGACAGTTTTGCGAATTTGAGATGTTCCCGTGGCTTTGACAGTACCTTTTCAACTTATAAAATGAATGATCCGAAAATGATAAGAGCACACTTGTCACTTTTTGAGATTTGCAGTTATCGTCACCAAATAATCGAATGTTTAGTTAAATCAAAATAAACATTGAAGATACTTTGAATATTGAAAAGCAGCAGAATACAAGACTAAAGCAGCTTAAAAATTCAGAACTTTCAGTCCATCTAAGAAGCACAGAATGACAAAAGACGTATTCAGCAACTGCAACAAGGCCATTTGTGAAGAGCACACATTTCACACCATGGTTCTATTTTTGGCACACCATGGTTCTATTTTTTTGTTGAAATATTATAATACTTTTTTTTAAGTTAATCTAACTAGTTTTAAATAAATAATGGAAATATAAAAATATACATGTTTTCAAATCGTAATAAATATATAAATCATAGTAAAAATATACATGTTTTTAAATCTTAGTATCAGAATAACATTGATTTAAGTTTTAATTATTTAGGATCAAAATTATTTCATTACCATGACATAAAATGGAAGACCAATTAATAATATTGACTTTAAGCGTATTCGAAAGAAAACATATTTTTGCGTGGTGTAACAAATTTAATTACGTTTTCATTACCATTAGAAAAAAAATAATTTTAAAGTTATCAGCTATATTGCAAATAAGAACGTGTAAATTTTGTTGAATTAAAGATCTATTAGTGCCTTTCTTGTCTATACATGAATTGATATGAGAATTGCTTGCAATTTGGTTCTTGCCCCCAAAGGATAAATTACATATAAAAATCTTTAATCATTATAATTGTTCTATTTGTATCTTTTTATATTACTTGGATAATGTTATAGTTTTTCATGTCTCTATATGTATTGATATGAGAACTGCTTGCAATTTGGTTCTTGATCCAAAAATTGCCAAATACAAGGCCTTCCTTGTCTTATATGCCCAAATATTGATATAATACTGCAGAGAAGTTGAGGGTAGATAGAAGTTTGTAACAGATGTTGGAAAGATAAACACCTTCTTACCGCTTATATGAGGAAAGGGAGTAAAAAAGGGGAAAAAAAAGCTGTAAATTATACTGAATAAACAAGTTGACAGCTTACAGGAATTCGCCAAGTTTTGAGAGGAAAACGTAGTTTGTTATTCTCTCTAGAATGACTTCTCTGGCACTTTTTGACTGCATCATTACCAAAGTGAGAGCTTGTAAATGTCAAAATCTCTATAAAAGAAACCCTAGTTTTCATCTTGGAGCTTTTTTAAAAACCGGATGCATTCAACAAAATTGTTTCTATTTGGATACGTTGTTTTAATAATTTGTTCTAAATTGCAACTAACATATTGAATGCAGATAATTTTCTTTACTTTCTACTTTCTAAAAACTTTACCATTGCCATGGGTTATTGCCAAGGATGCTAATTAACTTAATTCGCTAATTGAAAATGCTAAGTATCCAATTTTTAAAATTTTTCTCATGCAGCTTATGGAATGAAGATACATTTCTTTCGGTTGGATTTCTAAAAACTTCAGAATAGTTAAACTTTACTATTTATGCTATTAATTTACATTACCAAATTTTTTTTTTTGCTCTATTGTCTGAAAACTTCGCCATTGCAACTGGTTGTTTCCCAGGATACTAATTAATGTTTAAAGTTAATTCGCTAATTTGTAAATGTTGTACATTGAATGTTTTGAATTGGAGCAACTAATGGAATAAAGATACTTTTGTTTCGGTGGTATTTTCTGAGAACTTCAAAATAATTAGACGCTGTAGTTTAATATGTTATTTTTGGTGCGCTGTTACCCATTATATTAAATTTGCTTACATTAAAGTTATTTTTTATGCGTTATCCCATTTGTTATTTCAAAGTTACTAATTAACATGAAATGTTTAATGAGTTAATTTCGTTGTGCTATGCAATCAATATTATAAATTTTTTTAGGAAGCCCTTGGAATGAAGATACATAACTTTTGGTGGTATTTTCTGAAAACTTCAGAATAATTAGAATTTACAATCGATGTTATTAATCTACGCTAATGCTTAATTAGATACTTTAGATATGCTGTTATCCATTATTTTTAAATTTGCTTTTGTTAAAACTACTTCATTTATGCTCTATCTCATGGGTTATTTCGAAGTTACTAATTAACGTAGAAGTTTAATGAGGTCATTCAGACATTCTATGCATTCAATGTTTTTAATTATTTTAAAGGCCCAGGGAATAGAGCGTTCGCCTCCCAATGCGGCGAACTGGGTTCGAATCCCAATCGATTCGAATTCCGCATCCGGCTTGTACCGACCACAGTGCTGACGCGAAATATCCTCAGCGGTAGATGGATCATGGGTTAGAGACCCCTTGGCGTCAGGCTAACCATGGAAGGTTCTCCTGGTCTTCTTCTCCATGTAACGCAAATGCGGGTTAGCCAAATCAAAAAGTCCTCCACAAGGGTAGATTTCTCCCAGTACTCGATCAAGGAGTTCCCTCGTCTTCTGGATTGGGTTCAAAATTACAAGGCTACGGAGTTGAATATTGGTAGTCGTAATCTCATAAAATTGGGTCGGCTGTTCAACGACGGTTATAAAATAAAAATAAGATTATTTTGAAGTAATTTGCAGAATGCAGCTACTTTACGCTCAACTGTCTCTTTTTTTTTTTTTTTTTTTTTTTTTTGGTATACTTTGCCATTGCCACGGGTGACGTTAAAGATTAATTTGTTAAAGATTAGTTAACGCTAAGGATTAATTTTTTAATTAAAAATGATATGCATGCTATGTTTCTAATTTTTTAAGCAACTTATGGCGCGAAGATACATTTCTTTTGGTGGTATTTTTGAAAACTTCAGAATAGTTGGACGTTTTCTTTTTTATTAATCAGCGTTAACATTTAAT
Source organism: Parasteatoda tepidariorum (assembly GCF_982258835.1). Lineage (NCBI taxonomy): Eukaryota > Metazoa > Arthropoda > Arachnida > Araneae > Theridiidae > Parasteatoda > Parasteatoda tepidariorum. Next base: position 61,119,679 of record NC_141766.1, read on the forward strand.
TAGTTATTTTGGATGCGTTGTTTTCTGTTGTCTTAATTTTTTTCGAAAAATTATTTTCTTTATGCTCAATATCATGGGTTATTCCAAAGTTGCAAATTAACGTGAAAATGTAATGAGTAAATTTGAATGTGCTATGCATCCAATGTTTCTAATGTTTTAAAATAATTTTACTTTTTTGTCAGCTTTATATTCTGCAAACTTCAGAAACATTAATATTTATTGCCAATGCTTTTAACTAAAGTTAATGTTTAACTAATTTAGAAAAGTTATGATCAGAAGCTTTTAAATTTATTTTCATTAAGTTAACTTTCTGAATTCAGATACATTATTTTCAGTTGTATTTTTAAAACTTCAAAATTGTCACGAACCAATTTTACCAATTTAAGCAAACTTTGCTCTACTTACAGGTAAAAATATATTTTGGTATTTTTTAAATACAAAAAAAAGGAGTCTAATAGTTACTGAAAAAGTGCTAGATTATCGGAATTACATTTTTACTAAGATATAGATGTCAAAAAAAAGTAGTTTCAAGCATTTTTTTCTTTCATATTCAATAATTGATTTTGCAAGTTAAAGAAATTTCTAATTAATGACTGTTTCTCTTAGATCTGAATAACGTTAAATAGGAGCAAATTTGAAAAATTATTGTTTGGAAGTGAGCCGTATTTGGAGGACTTTACCTTTAACCAAGAAAAAGACACTTGCGTTTCAATACTGTATTTCATAACCATAAATTATTAAAATACGGAATATAGTATTTTTAACTTATTTTGATCCAAATTTTACGAAATAATGAAAAATATGTTTAATAAAAATTCTGTGTCAACGGTGGTTTTTAAAAATTAACTTATTTTAACTATATATGAAGCCAGTATCTTATTTTTGAAGCGAAATGTTGAAAAAATTAAGTTTTTGAATGTTGAGATATTGTTAAAATGTAAAATAGTTTATAGATATTTTTTTAATTATAGTCGAATCTTCGCGGTCGAAATTTAACCCGTTTCACATTTTTTTAAATTTTGAAACACATTTGTTTAAATTTACGTTTCTTACTCAGCCAGGGTAATAAAAGTGTATACAAACAGATTTGATTTTTAAAAAAAAAAAATTTTTGAACAATTATATGGAACAGGCGTAAAATTTTCATTTTTCTACCAAACTGCTTTTATTAGTAGGAATAAAATAAAAAATTAAAATTTCAGAGCACTGAAATTTTAATAGACTTCATTTGATTTTGACGAATTCAACTTGGTATCTTCCTTATTTAAATATATTTCCTTAAATTTGGAAATATATTTTGTTAGGCAAACATATTTTTTTGGACCGGATTCCTAAATACATTTTTTGGACCATAGCAGCAACCCAGAAAATAATTCAACATTGCTTTAAAATTGGACTATTTCTTCTTCAGAACTTCAATAAAAGATATTTTTAAGTCTTAACTATTTTCAAAATGAAAAAAAAAAAAAACTTTTACTTTCAAAACATGAAATGTTAGCTAATTCTACATCTCCTTTAAATTTTTAGATTCTCTAAACGTCTGTAAACGTTCTGATTTTTATCATATTAGGAATGTTTTGGTTCTCTCTAATAAATATTTATAATGAAATAGTTTATTCTATAGGATTTTCATTTTGTGGAAATATGAATTGAATAACGCGATTATCTCGAGAAATATTTAGCTAACAGGTAGAATTTTCAGACTTCATATATGAATAGCAATCGATAAAAATACAAAAAAAAAGAAAGAAAATCTGCAATAAAAACACCTTTTCATGCGAAAGTTTTTACAATCTTTTCAGTATTAAGATCTGCTTACAACATCCAGTATTGTTTACAAACGATTTATGGAATTTACAAGAACTTATTATAGAAAGCAGGAAAAGTTAATCTATATTCCAAATATTGCTCCATCTGCTGCCTTTCTATGTATATATGGGCTAGCTTTATATTTATGAAACATGATATAGGCTACCAATCTATTTGTTCACCTTTGTCTACTCCCATTAATTTAATACTGTCGGGGGCATTGAAATAAATCACCAGTTTACTTTCTGCAAAGCACAGGATAGATTATTTGTACAAGATTGTGTTAGTGGGATAGAACTGTCATTTGCTTTTCCATAACTGATAATCATCGCGTCTGATGACTAAGTCAAAAAATACTATAGAATATTTGCTCAGTCGCTGAAAATGGTTTTTGTGGAGTGTTTCTTAGATGATAGATAAAGGTTTTAATATTGAATAGCCACAATAATGATACTTTAAATTGTATATTGACTTTTTAATGTGTTTTCAACTGTTTAATATGTTGGTTTTGATATGGTGAATTGTGAAATATATAGTTTGTGGAAAATCACGTGTATAGAAGTATGTAAAGCAATTAAAAAGAAGCAATACTGTTTTTATTTTATTTTTTAAAAGTTTCTTTAAAAAATGAGAGGGCCAATTTAGATGATCTTTATAAATTCCATGTCTAGTATATTTTTACTGTAATTTAAACTTATAAATTATTTTATAAAAATATACAAGCTTTTTTGAACGCAGATTTTTCAAATATCTTCTTTTTTTTTTAAAACAAAATTGTCTTATCTCGTGTTGCTTGTCATATAATATATTGTTACACGAAGAATGTAAAATAAAATAGCCATAAATTTTAACCAATAAAATGTATTTTTTAAAATTTTTTTTGCTAAATATTCTTAATAATATTCATTTTTAGTGATATTAGGCATCGTATTTTCTAGTTTAAAACTAAGCACTAAAATATGATGCCACTGCGTAAAAATATATTTTTCAAAATGCCAATTGAAATATATTTTTAATATTTATCTATTATTAAGCAGTCACTTTAAATAAGGGCAATCATGCTTTTAATTTATAATGCATTTTAATAAATAATTTGTTAATTGGGGGTGAGGGAGATCATATTATTTTTCGCCGAAAAAAGTGTCAGAAATGCGCATTGCAACAAAAAAAAAAAAAAAAAAAGAGAAATCTGAAGGTAATATAAACAATTTAAATACTAGTGTCATTTTAAGTGAAATTGGATTAAAATAAATTTTCTTTGGCTAGTTACGATGATGATGGTCAATAATGTAAATAAATTTTGGAACCTTTTACGCTTTAAACTCATTCATAATATTAAAATAATGTTATAAGCTTACTCGATAATGATAAAAATTTTATAAGCTTCTCAAATTATTAAAGAGGGAGAAGTCTGTTTCAAATTTTCTCAAAAACTCATTCTCGAAACCAGCAACATACAAGATAGATTTGTGCTACTTTAACTTAATACTTTTTATTTTTAGTGGTATTTAATGCAAAATATTAAGTACTGAATTTTGGCAATTTAGTACTCATTTGCTTTGGTTTCTTCTAAATGATCATTACATCATATTCTAAAAAAATATTTATTAATATTTATTAAAATATATGCATTTAAGAATTAAATATTAGAAAAAAAAAGATATGCTCCAAAACGATTGGATGTAGGCACAAGTGACCTCATTGCACCATATACCAATTTTTATTGATAGAGTCACTTTTTTATATTATTTCATGGCGAAAAGTCAGCCACTTTAAAAGTACTACTTTAGTAATTTTATGACGAAAAATAATTTGTGTACAGTAAATTATGAAGGTCAGTGAAGGACATGTATGCACAATGAACTGTTTATCTTTTTCACAATTCAATTTCAATTTTCTTTATGCATTCATGACTTTAATGTGTTATTTTTATGTCACGTTGTATGAAATTTTTAAAACTTTAATCATAAATTTGTGTCATTAAATATAAATAGTAATGTTTATTGATATAGTTTATAACGCAATATTATTGATGTCTATGTTTTTCAGCTTACTAAAGTTTAAGTAATTTTAACGAGTATTAAGTTTGCAATGAGCAGTTAAATATCAGCTTATAAGTAAAATTATGTGTTTGTTGTGGCCATAGGTATTGTGTTTCTTTATTCCTCGCATAATAAACAATGAACTTAAATTTATTTCACTTAAAAAACACATTTCATAAAATCATATGAAGCGAATATTTCGAGTTTTTCTCATGCTTTTATCTCCCTCCTTTTTAAATTTTTTCCAATCATTTACTGACCTTTTAGCTATTTTTGTCTTAATTTAGACATACTCAGCATCCTTCCTACATCAGTTTTAAATAATTACCTTCGAGGATGTTTTACAATTTGAAGTACAATGTAAAAAAAAAAATTTGCGATGTGCAAAAATAAAGAATTTCATCGAATGTTTAGGCAAATATATATATATATATATAATATATATATATATATATATATATATATATATATATATATATATATATATATATATATATATATATATATATATATATATATATATATATATATATATATATATATATATATATACAGTATGAAAACTCAGATTAATTTAAAATAAATGATGAGAAATTCTTAAACAAAGCTCCTTTAAATAAAAAAGAAATGCCGAAATAATTTTTTACACGAATATACTTCTACGATGTTAATTTAATTAATTCAATATTTTCTTCATTATGAATCCCGTTGCCATAATTGGAAGTTAGAGAAACTCCTTAAGTTTTTTCCAAAGAAAAAACTTCAAATAATTTTACGAAAAAAAAAACGTAATCTAATTTATGTCTTTTGTTCAAAAATTTAAAGTAGCTCGTATTAATGAAAGCCAAAATTACCCTTCAGTATTTCCTTTAAGTCATATTAATTATTTTTGTTTTACATATAATCAATTTATTGAAAGATTAATGCAGTCACCGGAAACTTTCTCTATAAAAGCGTGCGCCGGAGAAAAAAAAAGAAAGACCGGGGATAATTATTTTTGTGTTTTAACGTTGTTTTTGCTCAACAACGGTATGAAAGCATCTTTAGAAACCTTTTTAGAATACGAATTATTCTTAGAAGTTCCACGTTCGCTCGTTGGTAGCTCATTTATATGCAAAAATAGAGTAAAAATGGTAACTTAGAACGTGAAATATCTCTGGCGAGGTGTAATTATCGGCAATATTAATTTAGCTGCTACTGAAAAAGCAGTAAATGGGAAAATTATTCAAAAAAAATGCGGTTCGAATTCATTTGCTTGGCTCATTAACTATTCGTCATTAAGCGTAGTTGTATTTCACATTGGCCATTAAATGAGAAAAGAGTATTAAAGAGGGGAGCAGAGTTGGGAATTCTGTAGGTTCATAAATATTCAACGAATTAGGGTTAAGCAACACTATGCTGAGTTCTTTTGAAACATATTAGCTTGAGCAAAATCCACTCAAATTACTATAGTAGAACATTGAAATAATTATGAAGGGATATTTCTAAAGATCAATGAAATTATCGCATTTGCTTTAAAAATTTTTTTTTTTAAGTTCACTTCTCATCAACATCGTACTTATAAAGTTCTAATGTGATATGAAATTGAAAATGCTATTAGGTTATTAAGTAAATTGTACAGCTGTTTGATGATTGAAAAATGATTTAAATTTCCAAATAATTATCAAAATATTAAATATTAGTGAAGTAAAAGATTAATGCAGTCATAATTATGAAGGGATATTTCTAAAGATCAAAAAGAAATTATCACTATTGCTTTAAAAAATTAAAAATACTATCGGGTTATTAAGCAAATTTTTTACAGCTGTTTCATAGCTAAATATGATTTAAATTTGCAAATAAATATTAAAATATTAAATAGCTTAGTGAATTATTATAAGAGATAAATTTTTGAGGGCAATAATTTAAATGAATATTTTTTTGGACAGCTGCAAGTTTAGTGAAAAAAATACAATGACGTGATTCCAGATAAAAATATTGGATCAGGAATATATACTGTGTTCGATAGGGCTATATAATAATTGTACTACTCTTTTTTTTATAATTTTATTTAAAGGAAACCAGCCTTTTTAATCTATTAGCGTCGGACTTTTTATATTACAGAAAAAAGAGGGGTAGTTCATTAAAGTTTAAATTAGCTGGGTATTGTCTTATGTAAACTACCACTTGAACAAAAAAACATAAATGGATGATTAAAAATTAAAATAAGAATCTTTATTTTAAAATATATCAGAGTAGGCAGTCATGTTTTGCTTATCTAAGAAAAAAAGAAGAAAAAAAGAAGAATGAAATATTTGCATTACCAGTTTTTATATTTTTTGTAGAAAGAACCTGCAAGTTTTCTTGTCAAGCTGTTTATAGTGGCCACCAATACCAAAAATTACTTCATAAAAGAAGTGGTAGTATAGACATCGATATTAAATGAGTATTTTCTTCTCTTAAATATCACTTAAGCTTAATGCATCAGTGCCCTGACAAAGCGGTTTATATATGAAAAACTACTATCTGAAAAAAGTGGTAGTACGTATCACTTAAAACTAAGTGGGTATTTCTTTCTTTTAGCTATCATTTTAAGTTTAACAAAAGTAATATGCCTCATTTCAGATTCAATTATAAATATTTATAGTATTAATAAATTATTATAGACAAACCTTCTTTATTTCTGAAAAATTAATCCTAGCGAGAAACCACTTATGCAGACACCTTTTTTTTAAAAGTAATTCTTTTAAAAAGACGTTAAGGAGAAACAGACTTAAATATTTTATCCTAAATTAATACAAACTAATGAAAAAAGTGTGAAAAATATGCTTCATATGCTTAATTCTGCGTCAAAGCCTTAATACATCTGTTTAAATTACTTGCTTGTTGCGATATAAATTATTAATACATTTGTATTTCACCACTGAAAAAAAACGTAATTTTCTAAAGCTTTGGAAATTCCATAGTAGCTCGAAGGTATGACAGAGTTTGCAGGCACCTTAGTCTGAATGGACTCTACTTCCTCAAGCCTACACGATATCGCATGTTTGCTAGAATTGAAAAAAAAGAAGAAATTGGAGTATCAAAGTAAAGAGGATAATAAATGAGATCATTGGGCATCTTCGGGGTAATCCATGTTTACTTGAGGAAGGCAAATTCATTGAGGGGAACACAAAACTAGAACGACTCTCATTCATCAATTTTATAGTAAAAACATAGAAACAAAGAGTCTCTCTTAAAATTCTATTGGTTCTGAAAGGGTTAAAGGGGTTTGTCTCATTTGTGCCTAACTGCCTTTAGAAAAGACAGTTTCCTTTTCTCAAAAAGTAGAAATTTGTTTCAATATTAGCATTTATTTTGCGGGGACAAGTTTTTCTTACCGTAACATATCAGTATTATATTAATACTTTTTCTGAAGTCAATGTACTATTAATTTTCCATACCTGCTAACTCTTCAGAAATTTCTCGGGAAAAAAATTTCCTTGCCTGGAAAAAAAAAAAAAAAAAAAAAAGAAGAAGAAAAAGCGGTAACAACATTTTTACTAGGGTATCGTAAATTTTAAGGACTTTAATTTTATGTCATATTTAGTTTGTCAGCTACAATACAGATATTTAATTTACAAATAATTTTGGTTGATATTATTTATTTACATTTTTGTTTCCTTGATCTTTTTTTATCAAGTTCTTTTGGAGTTAGCTATCCACGATTTTCCAGGAAATGTTATTTTTTTGTTTAAAGTAATAGCAAAATTTCGATAATCACATTTTATTCTTGTTTAAACAATTGCGATGTAAAATGTTTTTGCGAATACCATCACATTTAAATAATTTAAACATATCTATACTAGGCATGATAGCTCTTTAAAAGTGGTTTTAAATGTTGGCTAAACTTTAACAAAACATCAAATTACTTATCTACCTCTCGGAAAAAACTTTTTTGAAAAGCGTAAAAATTCGTAAGTGTGCTTTTTAAAGAAACCAAAGCGATAAATGATAGCGTGAAATATCTATTTGATTATATTAGGTACAATGTTAGAATTTTCTTTCTAAAATTATGGTAAAATAACCGGTAGATGTCTGTCCATCCAATTAACCGTAATGATTAAGGTAAAGAACATTTTTTTACCATTAAAGACCACGAATAAAAAACTATACGGTTTTCTGACCATTAACAACTAGCATGGTTTCAAAACTATAAAAAAGAAATTGAGATGGTTTAGCAGCTTTATGGTGATGCTCTCTATGTGTGAATGAAAGTATGGTATTCTTACAGTCCAGGGTTTCAAATCGGGGAGTACAGGACACTCTTTATGTGTTAAAAGGAAAGGAGGAAATGTCAACGCTAGGACTCGAACAGCCGTTCTGTCTGTCATGAGATTGATAGATTAGCCTTATATGTACCAATCCGCAAGGAACTAAGTGGCTTTATTAGGTGGGCCTAGTTAGTGCAATGAAATTCTGGTTGTTTAACCGTATTGGGTGTGTGTGTGTGTGTGTGAAGACAGTTAATCTCACTATTAATAGTTTGAGCACCATTTTAGTTATGGTTATTTGATTGCTTTGTTTGAATATGGTAAAATAACAGTAAAGTAAATTTTTATTTAACCATTTTTTCCTAAAAATTTCTGTCAGTGTGTAATTGCTTTTTTGTTGAGGGAACTTTTTACATCGATGCATCTTTTGTGATTGGTTAAAATAAATTAAGAGAGAGTGTTTCCAAATATAGGCTTTGCTGATTAAAATGTAATTCTCAACTTTTCAAATGAGAAAAATGTTACTAAAGTCACATACAATCAAAATTATAAAAAAAAAATGTTTTGCATCTCACCTTTATTAAAAACTTAACTAAAAACAAAATCTGATATCGGCAAAATATGAACTCATCACGATAAAAATATTACAATAGCCAAAACTCTGATTTTCTATCAAAAATTATTTTTAATATTTTTTAAAGAAACTGTAGCTGAAAGGAATAATGTCGGCTGCATTTTTTTGTTCAATTACAAGCTAACATTTCTCTGAATGCTAGTCAGCAAATACTTGGCATAAATTAAGAAAATGTTCCTTATGAGCTATTGGTCATGCTTAAGATGAACAACAAAAGATTCTAATCTTTGTAGAGAAATAAAATGTCTACTTTTTCATTGTAGTGAATATGCGATAAAATCTATCTTCAAGAAAGAACTGTCATATTTATGTTTTTGTGATATTCTTGAGACTAAGTTAATGGAGAATGCTTCATGTTGAAACGCTCTAGAGAATTTCATTCCTTTATATATAAGACAACATGTTTTTCAACGCACGAAATGCATAATTTTATCGGACATTCGAAGCTGTAAAAGAAAAATCATATTGTTCAAAAATCTCACTAAAAATTTGAATTTTCCCAACTCCTTGTTTCGGAAAGCGTCAAAAATGTAATAAAAGTAAACTTAAAATAATTTCACGCTTTTTTGAATTTGAAAGTATTATAAAAATTTTATTTGTTACTTTCAAAGAAAAATACTAAAATAAATTCCGGAAAATATAAAGCTTTTAAAGCTTTCTCACGATCATCTGAATTTCCATTGACTTTTGTTTCGTAAAATTTTTGGTGTGATAAAACGCTCCATTTTCCTTTTGTGTTACATTTTATCAATAGGGTCACAAGTTTTTTATTATTATTAGAATTATTCTAAATCAATAATTACTTTAAAGAATTTATTTTTATTTCAAAAATTCAAATTTTTTATAATCAGAAATATATTTCATTTGATTTACTCATGTATATTTCAGTAATAATTTTTATATTACGAAACAGATTCAGACTTAAAAAAAAATACAATTATGGCTATTTTAAGAGAATTTGATTTGGTTTACGCAGATGGGATAACGGTGCCTCTTTTATAAATTTTTTTCTCACGTTCTAATTACAAGCAAAAATATATTTTGATATTTTTTTAATTATAATAAACGGTCTAATAGTTATTGAAAAGCCTGCCACATAATTTGGAATTTAATTTGTATTAAAATATAAAATTAAAAATAAGTAGTTTGAAAAAAAATCATTCATATTCTAAAAATTATCAATAATTTAATTTGTAAATTGAAGAAATTTCACTGAGGAATAACTGTTTTTTCAAAATCTAAATAACTGCAAATTTGAAAATTTATTGTTCGGAAGATTTTACCTTTAATGCAAAAAAAGACATTAGTGCCTCATTCTGTATTTCATAACCATAAACTATTAAAATGCTTAATATAATTTTTTTCACTTATTTTAATTTAAATTAATGCAAATTATGCAAATTAATGAAAAAAATATGAAAAATATGTTTAATAAAAATTGTTCGTCAAAGGCTTAACTCTTTCCGAAACAGCAGGCATTTTAATCAGGCAGGACTATCAAATACAACCTCTGACGAAAACCTGTATTTCAGGTACCATGTGAACGAAATAACTATCAAATGAATAATTTAAATAAACATAACTGTCTTCAAACGTAGCTATGAACATGCATTAGCATTATCAAAGGTAAATTGTTAGATCGAAAATAGCTTGAACATTCATATTTAATAGTAAACTTTAATGTGAAGAAACATTGTTTATTTTAATATTTAACTTATCGGCTACTGTTTATTGTTGGTTTTTAATTTTTACTCCTTTAAGTACACTTCCCATTACTTCATTAAACCACACAATATTTTCCATGGAAAAATATAATATTTAAGTACAATATTTTTATAGCAAAAATTTATTTTTAATTAACATGTATGCATGCAAACATTGAAAAATATACATATAGTTTTACGAACAATACCCACGGTTGTTAAGCAACTAATCTTTCTCAAAATTTTAAAATTGATAACTAGGTTATTTTAAATCTATTAAACAACTAAGTGTTGCATGATAATTAGTTCTATACTAAATATATTAATGATGCAGAAATATAGATAAAATTTAATTACAGAGCTTTGTGAATTTTATTTAATAGAAAAAAAAACTGAGCAAAAAGAAGACAGAGTTTTTAGTGATCCACTGAAAAATTTAAGTGATAAGGCATTAAAAAAATCAAATATGAAATGATGATTATCTTTCAAATTTATGCAAAAGTAATAATTTATGCAAAAATTGAAAATATTTCGAGGACTACTGATTTTACTTGAAGGGTTATAAAACTTACAAAGATAACGTTTTTAGTAATCCCAAGCATCGAATAAAAATCAAACATGAAATGATATTTATCTTTAAAATTTATGAAGCAACAATAATTTATGCGAAAAATAAACAAATTTCGAATTTTAATTATCAAACTTAAGAGTGGAAATTAAACTTACAAATTTTCTACTCTTGAAAATCATTCATTTAATATGATTTTTAGATCTTTGGAGAGCATATTATTTTTAAACACAAATTTTACATTTTTGAAAAATAAACACTGCAAACCCTAAAAAGATAACCAATTTCTTTCTGCATATATTTACTATCGATATCTTTAGATCAGATGCTTTCTTACATCCCTAAATGAAAAGAAGTTCCGCTAAAACGGGTTAAAAAAAAACACAATATTCCTTTCACTAAATAAATATATCTTTAATAATTTAACAGAAATGGCAGCTAACAACTTGATTTATATATCCTTTGAGTACAGCGCAATAAATACAAAACATGCATAATGTATAATTTTTCCGTGGTTAAATTAAATACTCCGATGTTTTGCCGTATGCATCTAAGCTGGTAATTTACGCTACGTACTTCCTCAAGTCAAAATAAAGCAGCGCTTACTTTTATAGCAAGTTAAAAACACCTAATATAGGTATATCCGGTGTAGTGCACTCCTTTATAGCGATCCAACAGTTTGGTTTACAGTTATGTTTATAGCGATCTCCGAATATGAAGCAAGTTTAGGTCAACTAGATCAGTTTATAGTTATTTTTAAGAAGATCGGCTGCGCGAAATTTATTAGTGTATTTTCAAATTTTCGGGGAGGTCATAAATATATTTATAGTCTTAGATTTACATAAATGGTTTGACAGTAAATTCTGAGCAGGTACTAATAAAAAGAAAGTTGGAGTTAGTTTTAATGTTAAGACTACCTTATACAGTTTGTCAAATACTTAGCAATATTAACTTTTAATGCCCTGTCAGCAAAAATTAGAAGATTGTTTCATAAGTGGATTTATTTCTGAGGAAACATGCCTAGAAAATACAGGGGGATTATTCAAAATTTGGAGAACCTCGAGAAATTTATCATATCATCACAGTTTTCGAAAAGTTTATGGCAATTATAAAGTATTGACTCTTAATCATATTTAATTTTTCGAAAATTTTAGGAGTTTAATTTATACTGAATATGAAAGACGCATAATTTTACGATATAGTTAAGAATTTAATATATAGGATTCTCATCTAATTGTGTCGAATACATTATCTTTATATCGAAATATTTCTCTAACTATGAGATGTTCTGACCAGAACTCAATCTTAAAATGATTTAAAATTGCCAAATTTAATATTTTTTATTTATTTATTTATTTTTTGTTAACTAATAACACGGTTTTACTTTAGATGGCAGATTATTATTTTTTTTATACAAATCATTTTATTTTTTTCGCTAATTAAAAAAAAAAAGTTTTTGATTTACTATCCTTACAATATGTCTATTTTTATATCATTTTAACACCTTTATTTATGAATTTAAAAATAAAATTGATTATTCAAATTACACTATATATAGTTCTTCAGAATTACAAACGTAAGCATTCACAAAAATTGCTGATCAATGCAATTTAAGATAAGTTTATGACAATATGGAAGAGTATTTTGTCAAAATTATTATAGTTCTGTAAGCTAAAATAATGCTTAATAAAGATCATAAAAATAAAGTCAAAAGATACTTTTGCTTTTAATCAACTTCAAACTTGTCGTAGCCTCTCCCGTAACTTTTACGCATCAAAATATAAGACATTTTGAACATTTATTAAGGATGCAAATTATTTTCAATAAATAGTTACAACACATAAAATGGTTCTTAAATTGTTAAATATTTATTATGTATCAAACAATTAATTATTGCAGTAATCAGAGTATGTAATCAAAGTATGGCATATTTCATCAACTTATTTAGTTAACAGGTTTTTTAAAATTTACGTTAAAATATATTTAAAAAATTGATTAAATCTATAATTGTATTAAACATGTACACTGAGAAAAAAGTATGACCAAAACTATCAGAATATGATAAAATTTACCGTGTGGAAACACCAAGAAGCTCGGTAATTTTTACTGATGCGCTTTCATAATAATTGCGCTAAAATTAACGATAAATTATGGTTTCATAATGTGTGATAAACTTTTGTAATATGTATTACAATTTTTCAATTTCATCATGATACCTTACAGCGTGGCATGAAAACCATTTTTTCGGTAAAATTTACTTTTTAGTTCAGTAGCTTTTACTAAATTAATGAACTATAATTTTTAATGAACTAAATTAAATGAACTATAATTTTTAAAACTAAAATTTCCGGTAAACCTTTACCATGTAAACGGGAAAATTGTTAAATGAATGTTTTAAATACCGACCAGAATTAAAAATTTGTTTTCCAGAAATGTCATTACCATAAAGTCTAATTATTTTATCAGAATTTTTTCCTCCGTTTACAAACTGTATGTGGTTCTAATTGTTAGAAAAAAAAACTTGGAGTCATTTTCTTTAATTCTAAAGCTTGTCCCACTTTTTTTTTTTTTTAATTTTTATGGTTTGCAGGAACCGTTTAACTCATTCCCTTACAAGACAGAGGGTAAAATGCATTTCTTAAAGGTATTAGTGTAAAACTTAAAAAAAGTATTTTCTAGTGCCACTTAACTTGGAACATGGGTGACTAATAGGCAGGGCTGAAGGTATATATATACATGCACATACATACATATATATATCTTTCTGTTAACCAGAGAAAAACTAAATAGTGAAGAATAGTTTACAGATAAAAATAGTAAGGGCTTATTACTGATCACCAAAAAATACAGCCGTAAAGTTATAGTTTTACTACCAGTTTTCTTATCCTTCCATCATACTTTCAATCCTGATTACGGGTTAAATCAAACGTTAAACGATGAAAGTACATGTGAGAGAAATATTAAAATTGTTTTTCTCATAATATTTATTTCCACCCTTCAAAATTGAAATAAAAGTGTTAGATTAAAAACAATTATGTTTTAAGATAAAATTTGATTAATTTAAAATTTTGTCTAATTAGAGAGACCTATTTGTTCTAGTATCGTTTAAAGATTTGAAATGGCTCTTAAAGTAAGTTATTTTTGATAAATGCGCACTTGTACGAAATGAAAAATGTAATTCAGTTTTATTGCCTTCACTTAAAGATTAAAAACCTTCTATCTCAACTGTTATGACATTCTACTAAAAATTTAAAGGAAAAATTACGACGTTTTTAAGAATTGATTTAAAGCTTTATTATTGCTTTTATAAAGCTATTTAGTGTAGAATAATAGTTCGATAGTAATTTTATGAGCGATCAACTGAGATAAAAAGGAGAAGTATTTAAGTGTATGTTTCTCTCTTAAACTCACAATTTCCTTGAAAAAACTAATAAAATTTAATAAACAGTTGACGTAAAGAAAAAATTAATGATGATTTTGTAATAATATTTAAATATAATGAATAACATATTAGTACTTTTCCAAGGACTTGTTAGGAGATTGCTTAAGAAACTACTTCATGCCACTTATAATAACTCAAATTATTGCATAAAACTTTGTGAATGAATAGCACAAATAAAATTTGTAAGTCAATTTCCAGGACAATGCAAATCATTGAGAAATTTATAATTAAGCATAAGTTAATTGAAATTATATGAGCTGTTCAAGAATGAATTTATTTTCATTGTATAAATTTTATTGAACAATTAATTCGCGTGTTTATAAAAAAGTGCGATACACGTACCTTAATTTTTTATAAATTTGAGAAAATGATTTAATGTTACTACAGTATTATAACCTAAGTAAAAACACATTTAACTTAGCATATATTTTAAATCTCCAATAAAGATAATTTATAAAGAGTTTTTTGTCTTTTGTTTTGTACCTATAATTAATATTTTTCTATATTAATTTCGTTATGTGCAGTTAATTAAATGTATTTATTGGTTTGTCTTTTTCTTTTTGTGTTCTTACTTATATTTTTTCATTAAATTGCTCAAAGAAGAGCTGTTTGAAAGAAAAATTTAGTTTTGAAATGTTTGCTTATTTATTTATTTAATATTACAATTCTTTTTTTAAAAAAAATCTGTGAATTACTTTCGAGTTCAGACAATAACTACTTGAGTTAACTATTATTTAGTAAAAGTTCATGTAAATAAATCGATTGAGTTGTTTTCATCAAATTTAAAATATAAGGTTTGAGTATATATTCACCTTTAAAGTTTTGGAAGTACTATTTTCAGTATCTTACTTATGTATATGTTAGCAATAATATTACTATGTATGTTAAAAATGTTATACGGCAACTTTTGAAATTTGCAGGAAATAAAAATATTACCCAAGACAATAATTTCATTTAATTACTAAAATTAGTTTCTTTTTTTTTCATTTGAAAAATAGTAGAGTTATTGAATAATTGGGGTACTGTTATAAAATACATTTTGTATACTAAGTGAAGAAATATATTAATAGTGTTAACTGAAAAATTCTGGAACTTCAAAAAAGGGAAGCGTTCATCTATCCCCTAATTAAATATTCAGTCGCTTATAATGTAATAATATACTAATTACTGATAATAATGAGCTTGCTGATTAGTGTTCAGTGAATTTTAAAATGTCAAATAGATAAATATTACGTGCCTCGTTATATTTTTATACTGTTAGTGAGATATATATACTTATTAAGAAATGTATCCCAAAATTTTTTAAATACTTTTCTTGCGAACTAATAAATTTGATGCCCACTTTTCATGCTCAATAACTGAGAACTAATAAATAAATAGAATATTAAAAAACTTCACGGTGTAAAACCTTGGCGCGTTTTTTTTTCCTTTTTTTTCTCCTTCTTCTTTTTCTGGAAATGAGGTTAGCTAAATATCGCGACTCATAGCTGTCATTCTTTTGAGCAATATATGAGGAATAATCGTGATGTAATAGGAGTTGTCACAAAATCAAATTCTTGTAATCGCAGCAGTTGTGGCGCTAAATCACTAGCGAATCTATTGTGATCGCGATTTCTACTAAAAGGAAATTGTTACGACGCCAGCAATATGACTTTTTTTTAAGGCATATCCAACTTGTTTAGCTATTATAGATACTGAAGTCGCAATATGATCGTAAACAGAATTGAAGCAGTCTGGTTTTGACTGTAATGGGTCATTACTCGTCCACTCGCATCTTAGGTTTGTCTTGATATTAATGTAGCAAGAGCGCAGTCAGCAAGGTCATCTAAGCGAAAATTTATAATCCATTTTTGAAGAAAATTCTATTTTTTTTCTTTTTAGATCCTACAATTTATAACGCACTATATTGATGGAAGGTGGGCAAAAAATCTCAATTTAAAATAATTTAATTTAAAATAAATGTATTAATTGTAATGGATCAATGGATTGTAATGGTCCACTCGCGTCTTAGGTTTGTCTTCAATGTAGCAAGAGCGGAGTCAGCAATATCATCTAAGCGAAAATTTATAATCCATTTTTGAAGAAAATTCTATTTTTTTCTTTCTTTTTAGATCCTACAATTTATAACGCACTATATTGATGGAAGGTGGGCAAAAAATCTCAATTTAAAATAATTTAATTTAAAATAAATGTCATAATTGTAATGGATCAATGGATTGTAATGGTCCACTCGCGTCTTAGGTTTGTCTTCAATGTAGCAAGAGCGGAGTCAGCAATATCATCTAAGAGAAAATTTATAATTCATGTTGGAAGAAAACTCTACTTTTTTTTCTTTAGATTCTACAAAAGATCACGTACGATATCGATTGAAAGTGGGCAAAACAATTTAAATTCATATAATTTCAAATAAATGTTATTACATGTGCAATCACATCTTAAGTTTGTTGCGATATTAAAGTAGTTAGAAACGAAGAAGCATTAGAAGAGGAAATTAGAAATGAAGAGTATTTGAATGAATATATATATTCTACCAAGGGAAGATCTTTTTTGTTCGAATTTTCATGAATTATATTGATTAATTAGGGATGAAAAATTTTTAATTCTAGTTAATATAATTTTAAATTAGTTTAGTTACTTTAATGGGTACATTTGAAGAAAACTTTTCTTTCTTCTTTTGTACAATATTTTCCGCATTATTCATTAGAGATAAAAATAGCTTTAAATAATGTAATTTGTAAATAAATTTAATGACTGTAATAGGTCATTATCTAAGCAAGAAATTATCTGCTTTAGAGCGATTTCTTATGTGTTACATCAAGTTATAAGAGGTGAAAACAATTTTAAACTTACGGGTAAATAATAACGAGTAAGTAAATGTAATGGATAATTAATGCAACAAAAGAACTGTAAAAAATTCCGTATCAAATTACGGTACGTAATTTTTACTGTAATAAATACCATAATCACTCGAATTAAATCATTACTCTAATTAAATAAACTAATTTCAAAAATCGCTCTAATAAATCACTCTAATTAAATAAAAATTGCTGCAAAAAATGACGGTATAATATTTTAAGGATGATTCACACAAAGTGCCGGTCCTTTATTCAATAATTTGATCAGGATTTTTTTGCCAGCAATGTCATTTGAGTGAAAATGCTGATCTTATATTGAATATAAGATATATATATATATATATATATATATATATATATATATATATATATATATATATATATATATATATATATATATATATATATATATATATATATATATATATATATATATATATATATATATATATATATATATATATAATATATATATATATATATATATATATATATATATATATATATATATATATATATATATATATATATATATATATATATATATATATATATATGTGTGTGTGTGTGTGTGTGTGTCTGTATATATATATGTATATATACGATTTTTCATGAATTATATCGATTTATGAGAGTAGGAATGTTTAATTTTTAATTCAGTGAAAATAAATGTAAAATATGAATTTAATAAAAGATTTACTAAACGATTCTTATTATTTATTCTATTCAGTACAGGAATATACCATACCGGCACTATATTTTTGCAGATGGAAGTACAAATGCTTGCATAATAAAAGAAATTGCGAAAAATTATTTTCTTTAAATTCAAAGAATGTTGACGATTTATGTTTTAGTAGGTTGCTTAATTTTTGTAACGAATGCTTAGTTTAAAAATAATGATACCGCCTAAGTTAATTTTCTAATTTTTATAATATAATAGTGCTTCAGAAAATTTTATTTCATAATAGATATAAAAATAGTTGCAATAAATATAGGGAAATATATCTTTTTTGGTTAATTTTAACAAGATTTTCAATTTATTTCTTGTGACATATAGCATTTTGAAACAAAAGAAGCAAGAGAAAAAATTTTTTTGTACCGATCCAAGCTTAATTGGGAGCTCATTTTTAAAATTAACTGCGCATTTTCTCCTTTATATGATAGAAACATATAACATTGTATTTGCAAAATTGATGAATAATATAAACAATAATTGTCTTCCCCTACCGAAAATAACACTATAGTTATAATTTCTGCACTTTTTCTAAAAAAAGAAAAAACAGTACAAAAGGAGAATGAACAGGATAAAAAATTAGCGGCATTTTATCTAATATATTTATGTAGTTTTCTCGTAAATTTTGCATCTCAATAAGGATGATTTTTATAACTAACGTCTTTGTAAATTGAATATTTTGTTAATAAGACAAACAATATCAGCATTTTCTTGGTTGAAATAATGTAGTTTTTTGCTCTACCTTTTTAATTTTTTTTTAATGAGCAGAATGAAAAAAACAAAATAGCGCTGTTATAACTACTTGGATTTGACCTTCTAACTTCAATTAATGAAAGAATTCTAGTAAATAATGTTTAAAATAGCAAACTTGCTCAGATTTTACACGCCTTTAAGTTTCATATTAATAATTCAATGTTTAAACTTACTCAGCGCCACAAAGTTTAAACTAATATTGATTTGTTTGAAGCTTAAACTTGCATTAATTTTTAATAATAATATATTTTTTTCAAAATTATCTTTCACCCGTTTTTATCATAATAAAGCGCTGGGATATTTTATTGCATGTTATTTATGTTAGATTTTTTTTATATAAAATTGTTTTTCATTTAAAACGATCAATATACTGAAGAAAAAAATATTTAGCCTAGTTACATACTTTTGATGTCCACACATTTTGTGATATAAAAATAAATTATTTTTTAAGATATTTGAAGTTCTCTTTGAGGGCTATTATCAAAAGTCATTGCTATTTTTGTCTTCATTACTAAGTTTGTTTACACTTTATGGCCCCTTAGAATTTGATACTGCACTATTTCAATGATAACAGATATAATTAATTTTAAATATTTTACAGTGCACGTAAGATCATTTTTAACAAACAATACAATATTATTTAGTCATTTTGATTGCCAAATTTAAATAATTACCTGCTAACAACTTCGGAATTGTTTTACATGAATGCGAAAGATAAGTCAATACAAAAACAGCGTTATCTTGATAAATTTAAAAAATATGTCATTATTCTTTAATAAATTTATTTTAGTTTGTTGTAATGTTTGAATGCAGACACGATTTTGAGGAAAGTAAAAATGTTTTTACCAAACATTCAAAATGATGATGATTAAATCTATCATCATCGACATGAAAACCCTCACATAAATAATAAGAAAGTTTATCTAAAATTCATCTTTGTTTCCTTTTTCGATTCAAACAAAACGTGACCATCATACAAATAAAAAGAAGGATAATAAATAAGTAAGAAAAAAAGCATTGAGAGCTTAGCATATAATTATTTAAGAATACCAGTCATGTTAACTATCACTAAAGATTATCAGGAAGATATTTGAACTAAAGAGGTAATACTTATCACTTTGACATTATGGATTCTTTACTTTGTTTTGAGATAACGGATTAGTTTGATGCATAAACAGATTCAAAGAGTTACATTCAATTCTGTCTTTGAATAATTTCCTGCAAACAACAGTGTGTGAGGTAAAATCGTGTATTGAAATGGTAAATGTAATTATCCGTTTATTGCTTATCGGTTCTTTGATTTAGAAATTGTTTATAAGTTTTGATATTAAAATAGAGTGACGAAAAAGCTTAAAAATACCATATATATTTCTTTATAAATCTTTGTAGCTTAAGCACGAAAAAACTTATGTTTTTTAATGTATAAGAAAAATTGCTTTTACCAAATGAAAAAATAAATAAAATTGTGCTCTTTTTTATAAAACTAATAACAATCAAGATAGCTGTTGCTTATCAAATAATATAATTCTTAAGACATATGAATTGCGATAAGGAACTTAGAGAGGCTGCCTTAAGAATTTTAATGAAGTGAACTTGTTAAATAACTCAACCAGAAAACTTTAATATTTTGTTCAAGTAGAATCGTCAAGCAATTAATCAAAATAAGTATTTTAAGCGATGTTAAGCTACATTTTTGCATGAAAATACTATGAATAATTGTTATTTACAATTTCTCATTAAAATGCAAAATTTTTACCATCTTATTATATCTATTTTGTTTATTATTCTTTCCTCGTGTATTTTAATTGTTATGATAGAATAAATCTTTTTTAATAGAATGTTTTTTCAAAAAATATCTATGTTTTTATGATTATAATGCATTAAAGGAATGCTAATTTTACTCTCATAAAATTCATGCTTTGGATGAAATTTATCCATAATAGGTGTATAAAATTATAAATTATTCATTATAAGATAATAAATTAGTCATAATAAAATTCAACAATTTTATTTAAATTCTCCATTTTCTTTCTTTTTTATTTAATATATAGTATTTATTGATTTTAACTTTTACCAGAAAAATAAAATAGAGCATAGTTATATTTTTCGCATTTTTCTTCTTACAAACTGATATATCATATAATGTTTAGATATTCTAACAAATAAAGCTACACTGTGGGAAATTCCGAATTATATTATGGTAAAAAGTAGATGCACTCAGTTTTTTTTTAAATGTCACTTTTTATGTGAGCCCTTTTAAACGCTTACATGTTTGGGTGCCCATTTATTTTATTTTTGAGGTAAGCAAAAATGTCATTAAAATTTTATTAATAATTTTATAATATAATTTAAAAAAATACTCTGTTACATTGAAAACTTATATGTATATTTATTGATACATGAAAATATCGATATGAGATCGTAATATTATTTTCAACTTTATTAAAGCCTTCAGCAAAAATGACAAATCACAAAAAGGAAAGTCTAAAAATTATACACCGGGGAAAAAATTAAGCGTACAAGAAACTTTTTGTTTCAGAATTTTAAATACATTGAAAATTATTTGAATTTATTAATTATTAAAATATGAGCTACAAAAATTGCGTCAAATTGAACTGAACGTTGAATTGGGTTAAATCGAGCAGAACGTTAATAAAATAAACATGCTGTTTTGCAAATGCAATTAAAATTTCAACGATCCCACAAATATCTTCTTTCTAAATGAATCTACTTTTTTTCCCGTAACGGGTATGAAAAAGTTTCCTCTAATATTCATGTACCTCCATTTTCATAATCTCTATGAAATTTTCAGTCCTGTAGTTGAGTCAACTCAAATAGCGAATATTCTCATAATTATTTCCATTAAGTGTTATTGATTTATATCCTTATTTTTATTTCTACTTCTATTCAGTTAGCCTATATTCTCATATTTAATTCGATTAAATGTGAAACCATGCTTTACAAAAAACTGCATTTAATTGAAAAAGTAGAAAAGTTAAAAATAATTATTCCAAACGTGCATCCATAACTTATTTTCGATGCATATATTTTTTTTATTTATTCAGTTTTAGCAAACGATACCGAAATAAACGAGCTCGTTTGCAAATACATTTAAAATTTCAACGAACACACAATGCCATTCTCAGTTAAGCGGCAAATAGAAAAATAAACAAATAAAAATAAAATTCTCAATCTATTCTTTCTAAATGATTCTACTTTTTCATCCAT
Source organism: Parasteatoda tepidariorum (assembly GCF_982258835.1). Taxonomy (NCBI): domain Eukaryota; kingdom Metazoa; phylum Arthropoda; class Arachnida; order Araneae; family Theridiidae; genus Parasteatoda; species Parasteatoda tepidariorum. Next base: position 61,141,678 of record NC_141766.1, read on the forward strand.
AACGGTATGAAAACGTTTCCTCTAATGTTCCATGCACCCCCTTCCTCACAATCTCTTTGAAATTCTTACTGCCTCAGCCGAGCCATCTCAAAAAGCGAAACGAATCTATATATTCTCATATTTATATCGTCGCGATATGCGAAGAGTCGATAAGAATACTCTCTTGATGAGCTGGGATGGAGAATAGGAAGAAAAAAAAAATAAAAAAAGGGAGCGGGGAGAGCTAGAAGCAAACCTACATTCAAAGTTTGCTCAAATTGATGAATCCAGCGAGCGGCTGCAACGAAATGGGGCTGCTCTTTCAAAAGCTTGGCTCGTAGCGTAGATTTTAATAGCGAACAGCAGAGCTAGAACGACCCCTTTTACCAATCGATCCGGTTCTTCTCCTGGCTTGGAAGCGCTAGAATTCCAAGCCATGAGAAGGGACTACCCTCAAAAGCTTCTAATGGCCATGGTATTGATGCAATGGTATGGATGTTCGCTTCCGAGATAGAGAACTTACCATCTACTGGTCGCGTTCAATTTGCACAAAAATCTATTCAAAGAAAGGAAAAGAGCCAAATTTATAGCTCCTGCACGCATAAAATAAGACAAGTTCGGGCTCTTGTTTTGCATTACTTTTACACGGTACCCCGCTTTAATAGTCACCGTTCCAGGAATCGCTTCTCATCCGAATCCGTCTAGCATGGTACCATATGAGAAAGTAATGAAATATTTCAAACGGCTTTCACAGAATTGCTATATCAGAATTCTTAATGCTTCCACCCCCTACTTTTAATATTACTCAAGTCAGAAATATTATTTTCTTCTTTGAATTTTTATCATAACCGAAAAAAGAATAAATAATTGCTTCAACAGAAATACAAGCACAATAAAAAGTCAAATATATATATATATATATATATATATATATATAAGAGAAAATAGTCTCATTATGTATTTTATTGTAATTAGTGTTAATTTTTTTTATTTGTTAAACATTAATAATTCCAATTAGTAATCAGTAAGGTACCCCGTCGTAATAGTTTCCACTCAGGGAATAGTGCACCAAACGAACCTGTTTAGCAACGTACTATAGGAGATAGGAGAGATATATTTCAAACTGCTCCGAAAAATAGCTATATCTGAATATATATCTGAATGCCGTAATAGCTATATCTGAATGCTGTAATCCAACTCTTAAAAGTTAGAAACAAAAGTTTGCTTATCTTTCAATATTTATCAATGCCGAAAAGGAATAAGTAATTGTTTCTCATACAAACAAGTACCAAAAAAATGTCAATATTTCTGTTTTGTATACGAAATGTAGGTTTTTTTTATGCTGAAAATTGTTCATTTATATTAAATAGATTTAAAAAAAATATTTCGCAATTTTAATACCGTAAAGAGAAAGTAGTTTCATGAAGAGCTTTATGTAATGAGTGTTATTAGGTTTCATTTATTATTAATTGCTATTAGGTTTTATTTATTTAACTATCTACGAGGTATTCCTGAATGAATATTAAGACAAGAAATTTTTCATTGTTTTGAGATTTTTACAGCTGCGCTTATACGTTTTATTTATATTTAAATTTGATTTGAAACAAGAGCATATTTTCACTTGTTTTTTATCTTTTCAAAAACTTATTATTACCAGATTATTATTATTTCCTAAAAGAGATCTTCATTTTTGTATGACTTATAATCTTATTAAATTCAAAATTTTTGTATACATTTTCTTCTATTTTAGGGAAATTATTGAATAAAGGTAAAAATATATATATATGTATATATATATGCATAGAATAAAATTAAAAATAAATTAATGTAATGAATAACATGAGAACTACGTGACTTACATGAATTATGGAGTATACAAATACTTCTTAAAAAGACTTAAAGCTTTTCGATTTAATTTTGAAATATGAATCAATGGTTGCAAGATGTTTTCTTAAATATAAAAGAAAATTCTTTTAATGCATTTTAACTTTAAAAACTTGCAAGAGCAGTTTGTCTGACATATTAAAAATGGTAAGTAATATTTAACGAGTACAATCTCAAATAATTAACGAAAATGTTAAATATACACAACGTAATCATTCAATAAAAAATAAATATTTTTGTACATAATATCAGAAATACATGATTGAATGAAAAATAAAGTTATAATATAAGGCAAAAAAGAAAATTTGTAAAGCTCTTTTTCAATAAACTTTAAATTTTTTAAATAAAACCAAATAAACATGGATTATTAATGAAACAAAATGGATTATTGAATGAATTATAAAATGAAACAAAATAACTGCATAAAATATACAGTAATTGAAAAAAAATTACTTCTATTTCTCACCTATAATTTGGTAATCCAATGTTATTATCCAAAGCAAACATCCAAAGAGAATGAAGAACAAAATCACAAGTTTAAAATCAATATCAACTAAGTTAGTTGTGTTTACCTAAATTTCAGAAATGCGTGTCAAAAATAGAGAAATTTTTTTTTGTCATTTTGAAAGTAAGGGAATTTGAAGGGGGGTTGTCCACTTCCATTTAGAGATATCACACGAGGGGGTGAGGGTAGATTTTTCAGAATGTCAATCAGAAAGAACTACTGTGCTATATTGGCTCAACCAATCATCGCGTCCCATACAAATCCTCATCCACTGTCAAGATTCAATTTTAGAAAGTGTTTTATAGCTACTGTGTCATGAGTAAATAATGTTCTGTTTTGCCCCCCCCCCCCCGGTTTAAAACTGATATCTTTGCTTATCGTTCTAATTTATGCACTGCTTCTTGAATTACCTCAAGGAAAATGTAGAAATTTATGTCCTGTCCACTATTCCCATACTTCTAAAGTAATAGTATACGCATATACATAATATCCTATATATACATATACATAAAATTTGGTCTGAGTTTTTTAATTTTGTATGAAAACCTGTGTTTTTTTTTAAGTTTAATAATTTTACCTTTTAACTTAATTATAGTTTCTTTTTAACTTTAAATTAAAAAGTGATAATTAAATGAATCATAATATTTATTTTTCAAAAGTTTATTACTGTTATTGCTGCGCTTGTTTAATTGTGACTGAAAAAAATCAAAAACTGATAATACTTAATTTTTTTGTAAAAAAAGTTCATTGATATTAATTATATTTGTAGAGTATCAATAGTTTTAAAAAGCGCACAGTAAATTGGGCATATTTTTTAATGTAAACTACTTAAAATATAAGGAAAAAAATTTTTTCGTAGAAAAATACATTTTCGTTAAAGAGGGAAAAAAAAACAATTATATGCATTTTCAATTTAACTAAATTTAGCTAAAAAAATATTCATCTTTATTATTTCCTCCATTTTTTAGCATTGGGAAAAAAAAGTATGGTCAAAAGTACCAGAATATGGTAAAATTTATCGTACTGTATTGGCTGTATTCTGACTGTATTCTGACTCGTATTCTGACTGTTTTCTGACTCGTACTGTATTCTGACTGTATTGGAACAATAAAACGCTCAATTACTTTTACCGAAGCGCTTTGGTAATGATTTTGGTTTAAATTAACGATAAAAAAAGGTTTTATAATATGATAAAAATAAGTAGCTGTAGTAAAATTTGGTAATTTTATCATGGTACCTTTGAGCATGACATAAAAATCAGTTATTCGATTCAAATTACTTTAAGCGTTTCCATACGAAAGCGATAAAGCGTTTCCATACGAATTGAAAAATTAACAAATGAATACTTAAAATACTGTATATTTTGATTTTTTGTTATAAAAATTATGTTTATGTGTCTTTATTTCTTTTTTGAATTTCTTTTAACCAGAAATGTCTTTACCATACAGTACGGTAATTTCATTAGATTTTTTTCTTCTCCGTGTGATGTGTTTTTTTAAAAAAAAAACTACTTGTATTTTATAAGTTTTTGTTTCAGTTACTTATTCACAACCTTCTTTAATTAATTTATTCCTGAAAACGTCCTAAAATTTCATAGTTTAAATCGATTTTTTGATGTTTAGGAAATTTTCTTATATTGTTTTCGTGATATAGAATTACTAAATTTATGTAAGCATGTTTAGAACATTTTATAGCAGCTTTTCTTTTATATCAATAAATAAATAATTCCTTAGTGAATGTTTGCGATTTAAAAGAATTTAATTGAAAGTGCGTTAAGAGTAATTCGTTTCAAAATATCTGTAGATAAAGCCAATTTAGTTGTAATATTTTTTAAGGCGAATTTTTTTTAAAAAGTGATAAACAAAATCAACACCATATTATTTTAAATACTTACAACTGAAATGATTTAAAGTTTTGTTGGTTTCCTGGTACTAATATAAAAAGCTATTAAAATATAACTTTAAAATATATTATTATAACAACTCTTAAAAAATTAGTACTAGAATTATTCAAAAAAAATATATTCAAATTATATGATAGAAAAAATTATATGATAGAAAATTCAAATTATATGAAAAAAGAAAAAATGCTGAAGCTGAAAATAATTAAGACTAAATGTTGAAAATGATTGACACAATATATTCGAAAGCATATCAATGGGAATATATATGCACTGAGAAAAAAATACGATCAAAACTTCCAGGGTTAAATTTTCCGCCTAAATTTTCTGGCTCTATGGGAACAGCACAATAATTTTTAAGTGCGTCGGTTATGGTTAAATTAACCATAAAATGTAGTATCATAATATGTAATAACATTCAGTAAATGTGGCAAAATTTGGTAATTTTAATATGGTTTTTTAGAGCATGGCATAAAGAGCATTTATTTAAATAAATTTACTTTTCAGTTTTGTATGCTTTATTTAGTGTTTGCTAATGAGAATTATAATTTTGAAAACCAGAATTTCCAGAAAATCGCTACCATATGAAAGGAAAAATTATCAAATGAATGGCTTATAATTATTACATATTTTTTTTTAACCAGAATTATGTTTTTTAATTATAAATGGCATTACCATGCAATGTGGTAATTTTACCAGAATTTTTTCCTCCTTTTATGTATGCCAAATTTAGTTTGTTATTTCTGCTTGTTTTTCTAAAAACTGAAAAACTGCTAAAAACGAGAAAAATTTTATGAGTTATAATCAAATAATAAGGATAACAAAAATCTTTTAAAGTTGTGTTCGAAATTTAAATTACCAATGTTACTTTCACAATTTATAAGTTCTTAGATACAGCTCATTTATATTTGCACTTTATATTCCTTATAACTGTCCCTTAGAAAAATTTTTCATATTTTCTTTGAATAATTTTACTTTGTTTGCCTATTCAGTGTTTTCGCTAAATGTAGTTTAAATTTAGATTACTTACTTTCCAAAAAAAAGAAAAAAATAATAATAATAATTTCCTTTTATAACAAAAATTAGAGTTTTAGAGTAATTAGAGCTTTTATTTAGTGTTTATGACTAATAAAATATTTAATTTTGAGAACTAGATTAAGTTGTTTACTTTTTGCGCTTAACATTTTCAGTATTTCCTAAACTTCCTCATTAATGACTTTCTTCAAGTTGAAGCTTCTGTCAAGAATAAATTTGACTCATTTCTATTTCTTGTCAAACGAACTTTGACTTTAGTTGAAAAAAAAGTTAGAATTGCGAGTTAGGAAGTTAGAATATATACATTTCTATGCGTTTTACCTCACGTTTATCACAATGGCAACAGAGCCATACCCGTAAAATTTGATTACTGGGAATATTTCCGAACACCTGATAAAGCACTTGTCATTGCGCGATTCTAGGTCGTACATCAGATATCCCGCGGAGATATTCTTACTTGGAAGATAATACATATCCTAGATCCGCTTCATAAATTTGAAGTCAGAGAAGGATTTACTGAATAATCAACTTAGATGAACGGCGGCTTTTCTCTGACACTATACTAGCAACGAACGTGTTTTTTTTTGTGTTTTTTTTCTTATTAGTTTAAAACAAAAAAAATCATGAGTGGGCGCTAAGTGACTTGTAAACATAATTTTGGTTAATTGTTTTTAATTTTTTTTTTCTTCTTATCATTACTTGGAGTCGCTGGACATATCTTCGAAAATATGTATATAGGCATGATTTTTCAAAAAGTAAATCCAGAAATATTTAATAGACAGTGTAGGAAACTATTTTAGATAAAATATGGGAATAAAATATTTAATTTTTTTTAAAAAAGCGTATCATAGTTTAGATTCGAAACTTCTATTTTTTCTAAACCATTCTGCGAAAACCATTCGATTCTATTCTACCAATATGTGTAAACCATTCTAAACCGGTATTTAAAATATTTGGAATTATTTGCATCATACCTGTATATAAAAAAATGGAAAAATTGTATGTTGCTAAGCAAGAAATTATTTTTCTATATTATTTACTTAGAAGCTGAAATCTTGCTCTACATTTGAGGGAATCTTAAGATACACATATTAGAAAAAAAAACTTTGTGCAACTATTGTTTCCAAGAAAGAAAAAAAAAAGGAAAAAAAGTGATATGCGTAATATGAGTTATAAAGTTTTTTAAAACGTGATATGACAAAGATGGTGTAAAATTGCACTTCATTCATCGTTTACGTTGTAAAAACTTTATTATTTATTTTAATCAAATGTGATGTTGGTTGTTAATTGACATTTATTATTATTTGCTAAGTTTTAAATTGTCATGCTTTGAAGAATGCGTATATAGGCATGATTTTTCAAAAAGAAAATTTAGAAATATTTAATTGACATTGTTTTAAGCTGTTTTAGATGAAATTTTGAAAAAATATTTAAACTTTTAAACGCAACGTATAATATTTCGGATTCTAAATTATGATTCTATTAAAAAGAAAAAAAAATAGAATGAGGAAAAAATTATTTTTCTATATTATTTAGTTAGAGGGGTGGGACTAAATTCCTGATGCACAAATGACAAACTTAAAGGTACATAGTTTGGAAAAAATTCATTTGCTACTTTATTGTTTCCTTAAATGAAAAATAAGATGTGATATACATTATATGCGAAATACAATATTTAAAAACGTTAAATGACAAAAATGATGCACTATTGTATCCCATTCATCGTTTACGTTGTAAAAACTTCATTAATTATTTTAATTAAATGTGATCCTTGAGTTGTTAATTGTAAAACAAAAAATTGATTACAAACAAATTTAGGAACTCATGAAGAGGCAAAATTAAAAATATCTGCTGCCTGAAAACTCATTGTCTTAGCTACCACATAAGTTTTAAAGCATGCAAATTCAAATTTACAGCTTTATTTTTCTAATATATCACGATCGGCATACATGTTTTGTTTCTCCAAAATAACAGTTAGTAATGAAATAATTATGCAACCAGTCTTATTTCGCTTTGAAAAAAAAAAAAAAATAACTGAACTCTATCCGATATTTGTCCGATAAGGGAGCGGCTGCATCAAGTTATTTTGTTTACTAAAACTGTTTACAAATTGTTAACTAAAACTTGAACAAAAAATATATAATTTAATACTCCTCACATACGTGTATTAAAGTAACACGTATAACACGTAACACAATCAAAAATTTTAAAAATTTCAACTGAACGTAATAACATCTTAAAATTATTAGGTCTATTACATATTTCCTTGCAATCTTCACTCATTGTCATTGTTAAAAGTTTTTCACATTTGACTTGTTAAACGAAAAATTACTTTTCAAAGTGTAAATTCCGTTTTCACTAGAAAATATCATATGCAAAATGCGTAGAAATTGGTCACTAAAAATAGTTTTTTGCACGGATTGCTTTTTAAAAGAAAAAAAAATTCAATTCACCACACTTCATTCTAAAATATCCTAAATTCATCACACTTTATTCTGAAATATCTTTCATAATTTACAACTTATTTCAATTGATACTTTTATCTTTTGTCTGACGAAGTAACTTTTTGTTCTTGATTTTAAATATTAATTATTTGTATTTTGTTTATTTGGTTTAAAATTCGGCAACTATGATTTTTATTTGACACCTAGAATGGAAGTTGATAGAAAAAAAAATTTACCCTGATTACTTGAGAAAAATGCATTACTATTTTATTAACATACATTTTTGATCCATGTAATGTTAAAAAAAAGCACCAATGTTTATAAAAAACAGATATTGTTACCAAAAAATAAATATTCCATTTCTCGGAAGCATGAGAAACATTTATTATTACAAACTTTTTTCCAACTGAATTATCGAAGCTCATGTGATTTTTCTTATCAGTCTTCAAAAGTGTACTGAGCACAAGTGAATATTTTTTCCCCAGAAACATACCTGTAAAGTTGTTATACCTGTAAAAAATCAGAAAAATTAATGAACATACTCAACTTTGTAATGTTTCATGTTTTAAGCTTGTTAAATTAATATTAATAATTCAATGCAAAGTTGATAACTTTTATGCGTTTTACAAAGATGTTACTTAATGGTAGTAAGGGAATAGTTACATATAGAAATATTCGAATTATTAGTAAACATATTGTTTAATATAGAGTAGTATTTTAGAGTGTAAATTAGTTAAATTGCAAGTAATTATTATTAAGTGCAGCGTTGCCTATTTTATATATTTCTAAGAAAGAATTATATAAAGAATTAAGTGGATTCAGTGAGAAAAAACGCATGATCAAATCCATATGAATATGTTGAAATTTACTGTATCTTATCAAATGAATGATTTAAATACTGTATGTTTTGTGATTTATTATCAGAATTATGTTGCTTTTTCTTCTGAAAATGTCATTGCCATACAGTACGATAATTTTACCGGAATTTTTTTCTCCGAATATTAAAAGATATTAAATAGGTAGTAAAAAAACAGTTACCTGTAATAAAATCCAAATAATTGGTGAACAGTGCTGTAAAATTACAGTCTCTGTGAAAAAAAAATACCAAAATAAGTAAACATATTGAGATACATTTATATGAGAAGCAAGCTTTTTCTTTTATTGATTCAAGCAAACACATCATATGATTTATCATCGTTCAAAATCGACCATGAAATATTTAAATTTTGGTATTTAAACGATGTATCAGAAATTGCAAAACTTATTATTGACGACTTTTATCTTTTTGAAATAGTTCGAATTACAAGTGAACGAAATCTAATTACAGTTATCTGTAATAAAATCCAACTAGCTGTTGAACAGTGCCAGTAAAATGACAGTACTTGAAAATAAATCCCGAAATAAGTAAACATATTGTGATACATTTATGTGAGAAACAAACATTTCATTTTATTGATAAATGCAAGCGCATCATATGATTTATCATTGTTTAAAATCAACCGTGAAATATTTAACTTTATGGATAGTTGGTATTTAAACTCGTGAAAACTGATTATTGACGACTTTCATCTTTATGAAATAGTTCAAATTGCAAGTGAACGAAATCTGTTCCGACTAAATGTCGATTGAATTTCTACAGATGCCTTCTATTGTTTTCAATGGGCCATTCCTTGTCAAGGTCTTCAATACTTTCACCCAAGTGATACTTTATACTGTGAATTGACAGTTTTAAAGTTCTCGTTATTGCCTCGTTTTATTATAGTTCTTATTGTTCGATCAAGTAACATCGCGTTCTCTCAGGTAGAAAATATAAATTTTATCTTTAAATTCATCAAAATGACATGTAGTTATTGTACAATAAACAACACATAAATTTTGATAGTCGTGAACAATTTATGATATGTATTGGATAGAATTTTATTGCTAGAATGTTTATGACTGAAGTTAAAAGTGTAACTTAGTATCTTATCTAACCATTTTAGTTAAAATCTAAAATTAAGCTGTTGAAAATAATTGCTGGGAGAGATTATAAATATTTATTCAATAAAGCTGAAATTTTTTTATTAATTTAATTATAATAATTTGTCAGCAAAAAGTCATTTGCCAAATTTCCATTTTTTTGTAAATGGCTAACGCTTCAAAAAAATACACTCTAAGATAACTATTATTCCTTTTATGTATAAATTAGCATGCTTAGTAAACATATCTAAATACACGTCTTATCGATGTTAAATGAAGCAAGACTAAGCGAGTTTTTTTAAATATAAATTTAAAAAAAAAATTGTTTTTTAAAAATTGCTGAAAGGAGCTTTACTGTTATTATGTTTATTTTAAAGGTCAACCTTGTAATTGAAAGTTAAATTATAATTAAAACCTGAAACTAAACTTGGAAAAGTGTTATGAAAATATTCTTCAAAATTTAATCAGTAAATTTTAAATTGCAATGATAATAACTCTTGATTAGTTTTTAAGTAGTTTTAGTAGTCTTAGATTTTAAAGAGCAATGAATATTGTTTGTATAAATAAGGAAATTTAAAAAAAAAATTGTGTTTAACTAAACAAACTTTGAAAGCTTTCATAAAATAGTTGCTTAAAACAAAAGGCGAAATTTATTCGCTAAAATTTGATAGTCAACTATCAGAATTTAGGCCCAAATTTCTATATTTGCAGTTTTTTGAAGAATAGTAAACGTTATCTTTCTTTTTTTGCCTTTTACTTTGACTTGGCCCTTTCTCGATGTAAAACGGGTTTTACGAAAATATTTGGACTGAAATTTCAGTTTAATTATAAGGGAATTTTTTACTTATATTTCAATTGATTTTTTCAATTTGGATGTTTTTGTGGAAATTTTTGATTATTCATAGAGTAATTTTCAAACTTATTTAATTCATTACAACCATTGAATGATAACCTTAAATTAGTCACCGAGTATTTTTAATATATGTTTTCTTTTCTCGTATACAAGGACTCCGAATGTTATGGAACATCTGGTACGGATATTATAGACTATCCGATACGAAGATTACTACATGGCAGTATTTATATTGTTTTGAGTAAACACAGAACTTTTTTTTCATGCTTTACATACTGAAATTTTTATCGGATGACATGAAAAATGAAATATTAAACTTTAAGTATTATTCGTAGGTATTACTATTATTATTCTATTATTATTATTTTTTTAAAATATTGTTTCTAAATTTTCCGTATATTCAATTACAAAAACAAATTAATAGTTCCAATTAGTATAAACTATTTGGAATGATCGAATACATTAGTATAGCAGAATTGTAACTTTATTATAAACGGTTTACTATTTTTTTTATATTTGCGTACATGGTAATATATAATAATAAATGCTAATATTTGATTGTTACTTCTTTTTCATGTTCAGATAGCACATAATGTTCTTTTAATATACAATATCTGTACAAGAAAATGGCTTAGTTATTAAAAAAAACAACTTTATTATTCATGTAAACATCGGCAGTAAAAAAAATAATGCTTAAAATCTGCTAAACTGTATTATAAGCATATTTTGTTTCATCGTATCTTGCGTATTCATTTGATTTATGATCCTTTAGAATTTCATTTTTACACAATAATTTCAAGAATATAATTTCAGACATATCGTTAATTTAACATTTAATTCTGGTATTTTTCAAATAAGAAAATTAGATAACTAGTAGTAGCAAAAGGTGAAATTTTAATTCTAGATTATTTAGAGTAACGAAATATTTTCCGGATAATGGCTATTATTCAGATTATTTGGTCCTAGATTATTCTAATTATTGAGTAGAGTACAGTTCAACACACTATTAGAAAAGCATAATTTTAGAGTTAGTATAATTATAAAATATAATTTTTGTTATCTTTGAATTGGAATTACTCATAAAACAAAACGATCAGTACAAATAAATACTGATAAGCGACAAAACTGTTTCAATGTTGTTAATAAAGTATTGTTTTAAGATTCAAAATTAAATTGCATATTTTGTGTTTTAAATTATCATATCTTGCGTCAGTAAAAAACATATTTATTTTTGAAATCAAAATAACAACAGCAATTTATGAATAATTATTAATAGTTTTCTGTGAGACTCATGAAAATATGTTATTTAAAAATAAAAAAGTCGAATTGGGACAATAATACTGAAACAAAAGTATGGTCTGAACTAAAAGGATATGGAAAAATTTACCTCATTTCTGGCTCTCTGGGAACATCGAAAATCTCGGTAATTTTTACCGATGCACTTTGGTAATAATTTGGGCAAGTGAACAACAAAATAAGGTTTTCTAATACGTAATAAGTTCGGTAAATGTGGTAAGATTTGGTAGTTTCATAATGACAACTTAGAGCATGCCATAAAAACCATTAACTAGGTTTTATTTGCTTTGCAGTTTTGTATTTTTTACTAAATGTGTGGTAATAAGAACTATCATTTTGAAAACCAGAATTTCCGGTAAACCGTTACCATCTGAATTGTAAAATTATCAAATGAATGCTTTAAGTACAGTATGTATTTTACAATTTTTTTTTAAACAGAATTATAGGGTTTTTAGAAGAAATGTCATTACCATACAAGACTGTAATTTTCCAGATTTTTTTCTCCGTGCATAACTAAATAAACTACAATTTACAACGTGCACAAATAGAGAAAAGATGTACAACAGTTTCTATCCTGTTATCAACTATCGTTTTAAGATACAAAATAAAATTACACGTTTTCTAACTTGGCAGTAAAGAAACATATTTATTGATAAAATCAAAACAGCACTAGTTTATTTTTAATTATTAATGGTTTTCTGTGATGTTTATAAAGATTTATCATTTAAAAATAAAAAAGCTAAATTATGACAATGAAAATTTAGTTATTTTAAAACTATTAGAAAAATGAAATATTTTTAACCTATTGTTTATTTTTATAATAGTGATTATTTTGCTATCAAAATAATTTTAATATGTGATAAGAATTGAAATATTGAGGTCAAGAAAAGAATGCCATACATATTTTTAAAATTTGCGAAACTCCCGTGTCCATAAACTCCTTCATAAGAATCAAATGACAGCGTAAATCTCAACGTTTAAAGAGAGATTTTACGACATTCAGTCTCTGTTTGGATATTCTCACCACTTTCCCAACGAGAGGGATATGTGTCGTAAAACGCAAACTTCATTTCCTTGACAGTCTTTTTTATTTCATATGCGATAAGAAAAATTCGATTTCAGCTTTAATATTCAGGTGGTTTCGGAATTGGGAGAATATAATTCTAGTGCCTATATAATATTTATATGAACTGGATAAAAAATATATATATTTTACACTTAAGTTGGAAAACTATATTTTAGTTAAATTGAAAAATTGTACGCAATTGTAGCTTAAAAAAATTATATAAACTGAATAAAAAAATACATTTAAGATGAAAAACTATATTTTAGCTAAATTGTTAAAATATATGAATTGATGAAATGAAGAAATTCAAAGACAATATTCTGTAATACAACATGGCCCTATATAACTCCTTAGTATTGACTTATAATATTTAAACTGAACCACGTATTTTATTGTACCGCGTATGTACATAGGTAATATAGGTAGGTAATAATAGTTTAAAAATATATATATGAGTTGAAAAAAATACTTTAAAGTAAAAGTGGGAAGCTATATTTCAGCTTAATCGAAAATTGCAAACATGCTCCAGTTAAATTAGGAAATTATGTGCTTTCGAATGTGATTGATTGTTGGCGATTGAGTTCCCTCAAGTTTTTTAAATAATTACATTCCTTATGTTATTAAATATTTTTCGCATAATGTTTTAGATAATTCAAAAGAGGATGTGCTTTGTTTTACCTGAATCTGAGTTTTATTGCTTCTTTTTTAGCATAATTTATGTTAATCTTCAGATTATAATAAATACATTCCTTACACATTCGGGATAATGCTATTTTCCATAAACCTTTTAAAATATTTATACCAGATACCCAAGTAATACTCTGATCTTTTGAGCTTCTCATGCATTTATACCAAAATTATTTTTTACCAAACCTATATCTGATCAATTTTTAGAATAAATAATATAAACTATATCAACTATACATTTAAAGAAGGAAGAAATCAATATATGTAATGTATTGCATTTTTACTGTGATCAAATGAAAGTAATTTATAAGAAATAAAAATGCAATACGAAAATTAATGATATGTCATGTGATTATAATGTTGTTCATTACCTGATCTTGGCTGCTTAAATACGAATAATATTTGACCCAATAAACATTGTAATTTGGTTAAATGACACCAAATTTCTGTAGTGAAAAATGGATTAACCATTTATGATTCTACATAATGTTTACACTTTATTTAATATTTTGAGCTTCTGGAAAAAAAACATGAAAATATTTAGTTCTATATTATTTAAAAATCAAACATGAATTTAAATTAATTATACTTGATCATAAGAAGACTGCTTCATATGAACGTTGTTGTGACAGTAATCAAAATAAATAAAAAATTCGTGTAAAATATTCGTTAAAATTTTGTTTTAGTCAATTCAAGAAGTGTTCAATTCGCTTAGTAGTGAACATTTTAAAGCTGTAAGATATTTTTTTAAAAAAAGGTCAGAAAAATAATTTATCTCGTTTATTCATAACACCGCAAGGTTAAGAAAATAAAAAAACTCCTTTATTATTAGGAAAAAATTAGGAAAAAATAATTTATTTTTTCTTCACATTGTATACATATTTTTTATAACTACCAATATTAAGTGTGGTACTTACCAAAAACAAACTCTAAATTTATTTAAAGTAACAAAAATTGTTAAGAAACAAATTCCTTCTACTTGATTTACTGTTTAAGCTGGTTGATGTAAAGTTCGACAGATGCTTTTGTTAGTAATAAAATGTGTTGCATTTTCAAGAATCATCATCAAAGTCCTTTTTATCCTGTTCTGCTTCAAGCATTTGCATTGTCATCAACAAAATTCTTCTTCAACTGAAAGGGAAGATTGCATCAATATTAATATATATTTAAAACAAAGATATAATTTTATATTAAGCACCTTGCTTTATCAATTGATTTTGGCATTTGAGGATTATACTGCAAGCTTCCATACTTATATGCATTTTTCTGTTTTTAGACCGATGTTCAATATTTGAAACCTAGTATTTATGGTAGAAAACTAAACATATCGGAAAACTGTGTGGATTTTTTCACAAGATCGCAGGTGAGATATTATTTGTTTGAGTCGAATAGGATGTACGAAATCGTTGGTATGTTGATATATTTATTTATTGCCGGACAGTCAATAGTCCTCTTACAAATTATATAAATGGAAGGAAAATAAAGGTAAGGAATTGAAATAATTTTCTTTCTACCCTAATAGGGTATATACACATTTTCCATATTTTAGTTTCAATATGGATTGCATTTGGAAAACAGTTTTCGCTATATTGTTAGCATATTTTGTCTATATTTGACTTTTTGAAAATGAAATGAAATAGATTAGCTAATTCAGCTTGAAAAAGTATATATTTCTATTTGAGATTTTAGTCCTAATTGACATGAGTTCCATAGAAAATCGTGGTCAAATTTTTTGCTGTTGACTTAAATTTGTTGAAAATGTGGGCTGTTTTAGTTTGTTGAAACCTCTGCAATGGAATGAAAAGCAAGTATTTATTTTTCCTTTTCTTTTTTTACTTTTTTCAGAAATTCATTCGTAAAATAAGGGAATAGTTGAATCTTTTTTATTTGCCTCCTTTATGTTTTCAAGTAATCGGATGAATCGTGCTTATTTCTTGCTTTTGTTTTATATTGTTCTGTTTTACTTGAATAAATTTTCGCTGTTACGAAGGGAAAATAAGTAATACAACATTCGAAAGTCAAGCAGTGTCATATTTAAAATTTAAAGATCCGTCAAATGATTAATTTTAAGTAATATTTTATGTAAAAAAAGGGAAGAGTAAAATCTTAGTTTATTGTTCTTATATGATGATTGTAAAAATGGGAAAATAGTGAAAGTGCAAATAGGAAAAATATTTCGATTCATATTGATGTTAACTATCACCAAAAATATTTTTTGGAATTACACTGTTAGAAATTTCTCTGTAAAAATGGTAAAATTACAATTTATTTGATTGTTATTCTACCATTTTTAACCGAAACAGTCAAATAACAATAAAAAGCTGATATTCAAACTGTTAATTGAGGGGAAAAAACGTTTTGTATTGATTGTTTTTACCTAATACAGTTTAACTACTAAAATTCTATCCACGCCAACTAGGCCTATTTTATGAAGCCATTGTATTTCGAGCAGCAGGGTACAAACTATAGCAGAGAGAGCTGATTCCTCAATTTCATAACCGGCTGAACTTGGATTCGAATCCCAGAGTTGATATCACAATATTTCTTCTGTTCTTTCAACAAATTAAAAGCTTTCAGGGGCGTAGCCTTTCACAGAGATCCAATCTACGTTTATGTTTTATTCTTACGGATTAGAAACTAAATTAGTTATGAATGGTTAAAAAGCTGTACAGGTAAGGAAATGTTATAACCAAATGCTTAACCTTAAACTTTATGGTTAATCGGATGGATCGACTGCTGGCTGTTATTTTACCGTAATTTCAGAATAGAAAATATAGAACAGTGTTTAAAAACAATTAATAGCACTGAACTCAAACATTCATAAAATTCTAGAATTTATTAATGCATTTGGTTTTAAACACTGTTAATCAGTCTTTTTGTTGCACAGAAGAAAAGTTTAAATAAATGAAACACATGGTATTATTAAGCATAAAAATTGCCTTGTGCAGGAAAAGTGGAAAATAAGGACAATCCATTCCATTTAGAAACTGCTTCTGGAAAGAAGAGAGGAACATGTTTAAGCATTCAAACATGTTTTTTTAAAATTATTTATACAGTTTTTATTTCAGAAATACCCCTGATATGCATAAAAAGATCTATATGGCAAAATTTCTGAGATTCATTAAAAATTCAAAAATTTGTGAAATAAGCGAAAGTTTTCAAATCTGCAATATCTATTTTTAAAGAAAGGTGTTAGCTTTTTTCTGACCATTAGGAGAAAAACACATTTATCTATCTTTCTCAAAAATTATTTAAACAAATTGAATTCCAAGATTCATTTAGCAAGCGTAAAATGCAGCTGTAAAAAAGGAAAAAAAAGACAGAATTTCCGTGCTGAATTTGACAATATTTTCGTTAATTAAGAATATTCTGGCGTGATTAAAAAAATAAACAACATTTACGAAAAAAAAATTTCGGAGTTATTTTTTTTCTTAGGATGCAAATTATTCTTACCTTCTACATGTTTTTTATACACTGCAAAAAATATTAGTGTATAGTTGCTCCATTTTTGGTGCTGAATTTAAATTAAAAGTTCCTGTAGTCACATTTTTTATTTATTTTTCAACTGCCATAGTTTTATTTACTTATTCATTTTTTTCTTTGTTTATTTACTTACAACGTGCAATAATTATTATTTCATCAATTTGATATAATTTATTGCACGATAATTACAATTTTGAACCTAAAAATGTATTCAGTTTCGCTCAACACTAATAATGTTTTCAACTATATTCCAAATTTTTACATGGTTACACACTATATACTAAATTTTTACATGAATGCTTTGTAACACAATTTTTCGCTCATTTAAAAATATTTTTATTTAAATTTATACTCATTTATTTAGTTCCTAAATTCCTGTCTAAAATTAATTATAACGAAAAGGAATACATCAAGGATCAATTAAAAGTTTAGGGCAAATATATATTGTTAATATGAAATGTGGACAATAGTTTATATGAAATACGTGAGAGTCCCGATAATTTTAAATTCCTCAATAATTTAAAGTCAAAAGTTTTTATAATCTTCAAAAATTATATTTACCTTCTTTACGTTCCACAAAAGCACTTTTTTTGTAGACAATATTAGCTAAAATTAAGGTTATACTATAGAAAATAAATTTTCAGGATTATATTGTTATACGAAGAAAATGATTCCTACTCTTTACACTGTAAAAAATCACTGTAAAAAGTAACGGCACTCAGACTGCCAGTAATTTTTATTGTAAAATCTTTCTGTCCCGTAAAATTTTAAAAAACAAGAAGAAACAGATATACTGCAATTTTTACAGTAATATTTACTTTGAAATCACTGAATCACTGCAATTATTAACGTAAATATTAGCGTAAAAAATACTGTAAAAATTGATTTTACGGATAATAGATAGCAGTAAATAGATGCTGGAATCAGGGTGCCATTATCCCTGAATCTATTTACTTTTTACCTTAATTTGATCCAGAATATTTTCAATGTACATGATGAATCTCGAACTAAAGATTTTTTAGTCTATTTTTAAGCTTTTAAGGATATTTTTATTTTTATTATTCAAATATGTATACATGATTCCAAAACCCCTTTAGTACACTGTAAAAAATTCCGGATTACATTACGATACGCATTTTGGGTGTATCATCCGTAAAGTCCCTTTTTATCGTAAAATATTGTACCGTAAATTTCACAGTAGTATTTATTTTATATAAGAACGATTCAGTGATTTTACAGTAATGATTGATGCAAAAATTACAGTATATCAGATTTTTGTTCCGCAACACCGGTAAAAATGGATTTTACGGAAGTATTGCACCCAAAATGCTTTTTACAGTACAGTGTACTCGCATGTCTAAGAAGTAAGCTGAATAATTTCTTGTTAAAATCATTTTGGTGCCAAAATTTATTTTAGTAAAATGCGCGAGAGCCTTAGTAATGTTCCAAATTACAATTGTTTTTAGAAAAAAATATTTTTCTAAAAGACTTTCTTTACAAAAATATATTTTTCTTTTTTGCATAGCAAAAAAGCACTTTTTTTCAAAACAATTCTTGTAAATATAAATTTTCAGGTTTTTTATAAGATGCAAATAATATTTTTTTTTCTTTCAACATGTCGTGTACACAGATCTAAAGATTTTATTTCACAATTTCTATGTTTTCCCCCAATTTCGGTGCGCAACAAAAGCATCATCTTTCCCAAGTGTTCATAAGTCTTAGCTATCCATTGGTGGCATTTCTCATTACACTATTCCTGGATCGCTGCCGGATAACGAGCCTGAGCGCCATCACAGTCAGTATCACATGAAACCCTTTATCCTATCAGACTAAGGGAAAAAAAAATATTTATACCCTACTCTTTTCTTTCCTTGGAATTCTCCATTGAGCTATATAAGATACCTGAGACGCCATTTTTTTTCGTGGACGCTTTCTCGGGGGAGAGATACTTTCCGCAACACTTTTTCCGCTTCTTTTCCTGCATCAAAGATTTAAAATAAAAAGAATAGCGAAGATACTTTGAGGAAGAAAAAAAAAGAAAATATGGAGCTGATGGTAATTTTATTACGCTATATTTTTAAGAATTTTTTTTATCCTGTCCAAGATCCTTTTTCAAAAAATAAAAGAACGTATTAAAAAGATGTAAAAAATCCAACAACTCCCTGCATTGAATATTTCGCTATTTTTACTTTCACGTTATTGAAAATTATGAGAGTTTTGTGTGAAATGAGTTTTAGATAAATTAATCGGATATGCATTGAAATTGCTTAGTTTGTTACCTTCGAGCATCGTATCGATAAGAAACTTGTTACGTCATATAATCGATAAAATTATGGTTTTCTTTCAAGGGAGTTTGACTTTTTGTCAATTTTAGATAAAGTTTTTAGTTATTGACCAGTTTATAGCATAAAAGCTTTTAATATTATACGTTTTTAATTTATTAAGCACTATTACACCATTCATTAAAAGCAATTGCTGCGTATACCTACGTGTACTTTCAAGTAATGAAATTAAAACAGCATTATATAACTTACAATAACTATCACGTAGAAAATAATCTTGTCCAGATATATATATATATATATATATATATATATATATATATATATATATATATATATATATATATATATATATATATATATATATATATATATATATATATATATATATATATATATATATATATATATATATATATATATATATGATACCGTTAAAGTATATAATGCAGTTATTTCATAGAATACCTAGTTGTTCCATGAAATAACTGATCGTGTCCATTAAAGTGTGTAATATGTTATTAATTTGACACTTTAACTAGTTATTCTATGAAATAACTAGGTATTCTATAAATTAACTAATGAGAGACAATTCAAATGAAAAAGAAACAATTTATCTAATTTATGCAGCGTATAAATGGTATTTATTGAAACGTACCATAAAATCATTTGTTACTACAAGGATTACTAAAATGACGCTTGGAATTACAAAGAACATTATTTCTAAAACAAAAACATTTTTTGTTGACACACTGGGTTTTACACGAACATTTTTTAATCCCTGACAAGTACCTAAACTTTGAGCTGTAGCATATAGATTATTTTACACTTTAACGGGCTGCAGATCGTTATTCTATGAAATAACTAGTTAAACCATGAAATACAAGAGAGTTTTACACTTTAACGGACACGATCAGTTATTTCATGGAATAACTAGGTATTCTATAAAATAACGGATCTCATACTTTAACGGTAACATAAATATATATATATATATATATATATATATATATATATATATATATATATATATATATATATATATATATATATATATATATATATATATATATATATATTAAAATCAAAGATGTTAGAAACATGTAAAAATCCAACTGTTTCAAAGCAAAAAATTTCGGATCGAATTACGGTATAAAGTATCGTCAATTTGGGTGCATCATACGTAAAATCCATTTTACCGTAAAATCTATTTTTACCGTAAAATATTATACCGTAATTTATATAGTGTTATTTATTTAATTAGAGTCATTCAGCGATTTATGGTAATGGTTATTGTTAAAAATACGGTACATCAGATTTTTATTACGTAACATATTTCATTAAAAATGGATTTTACGGGAAAAATTTCAACGCCTTAAGAGCCGGTACTTTTTACTGTAATTTGGTCCAAAATCTTTCGCAGTGTACCCGCAATAATTTTTTCATGAACTTTGAATAAAAATTTTTTTTCACGTTAGTAAAAATTAGATAGCTTTATGAAATAAGTTTAAAAATTTAAAATAAACTTATAACGTCGTATTATCAGTATAATCATGAAAGCTACGACCTTCTTCTGAAGAAGTTCAACTTGACACATTTTTTGTTTTCAGTTTTTGACATAGTTTTTAGTTATGGGCTTGAATTATAGCCTATGGTATTACAGCCTTTAGTATTATAAGTGGCTAATTATTATTCAATATTGAAAAAAAGTTAGGCAGCGTAAGTCTGATGCATTGTTTCAACAAATAAAAAAATTAAGTAACAAGAATCAACAGGAGATAATTAATATTTAATGTTGCAGAAATTTATGAGGCTTCACTGCAAAATGAATTTTGAGTAAAGTAAGCGCATATGCATTGAAATTGCTGAATTTGAACCTTCTGGCATTTTATCAAAAGAAAAAAACTATTTCAAAAAACTTATTTTTTGTAAATTTTCGATAAAGCTTTTAGTTATTGTCTTAAACAAAAAGTGTGCAATGTTATGATATTCATTAAAAAAATAAGAATTAAAATAAATAAAAATAAAATAAAATAAAAAACATTTCTTTACGTTTTCCAAATTCGTGCTTTCAACAATTAAATAATTATTAACAGTTCAAAACTCGAAAACTAATTATAATCCGTTTTATACTGCTAGAGATTTAAAAATAAATAAAAATAAAAGATCGTGTGAAAAAGGTACAAAAATTCAACAGCTCCCTGTGTTCAATATTTTGCTATTTTTGCTTACAATTTACTGAAAACTATAAGAGTACTATGTGAAATGAGTTTCAAATAAATTTATCAGAGTTTTTTACCTTCCGTCATCACATTAAAAAAAAAACTTTGTTACGTCATATTGATAAAATTACGATCGTCTTTCAAACAAGTTTGACTTAAAATATTTTATTTTGTTCATTTTATCTTTCAGTTTTATCCTGAAACATTATTAAATCGCACTATTATACTAATTATTAAAAGAAAAAACAATTTTACTTACATTATCTTGATGCGCGCTTTCAACTAATAAAACAAAAATAATACAGCATTAAATAACTTACGATAACTTATATTTAAAATAATTTTTGCCTCCAGTAAATGATACTTACAATAACGTAAATCTACAATAATGAATCAAATGTTTCGTAAAAAGACAAATGTTTATGTGTCTAAAACAAACATGCATTAATAACATAGCAATTAAGAGAAATAACGAACTAGTATAGTACAAAATTTTAGATACATATTTGATACATATATTAAAATATATAAAGCTGTTAGAAATATGAGACGAATAATTAAATATATATTTGTCCTGCATTGTTGAAAAATTCCGGATCAGATTATGGAAAAGTACCGGCACACTAGGTGCATCATCCGCAAAATTTTATACAGTATCATTGTCAATAATAATTATTTAACTACAGTGATTAAAGGATTTTACAATAAATATTACTGTAAAAACTACCATATATCAGATATTTTGTTCCATAAAATTTTACGATAAAAAGTACCGGCGCACTAAGCACCGGTGCATTTCACCGTAATTTTTGCAGGGTACATGATGCCCTTTTTAGTATATACTTCATAAATGTCAATACTTCAGAATGTAATACTTTATTACTATTTACTAAACACACGTTTTTTAATGATTTCTTTTTTTTTAATTTATGAACCTTATGCTTAAAAAATACATAATTTATTAAAGTGATTACTGTTTTTAAAATTCCTGATTGTATACAAGCGCATAAAAGAAAACAAAGTTCTCCAAAGACCATTTTCATTGATTTAATGATGAGTGTTATCAGTAAGAATTAATCGAGATCTTTAGTAATGAATCTTTCAATTCAATAACATGAATTAAAGAAAGTCTCTTTTAATATAGTTTACAATCATCATCATTTCCGACATTTCTTAGCTATGAGACGGAAATGTTCAATTTATTTTCTTGATGGTGATTGACAAAACAGTTGCAGCCTCTGTAAACATTAATGAATCCGTCTTTACTTCTGTTACGCTGTATTATTGGGTATATCATTTCAATCTTATCAAAGGTGAAAAGTGAATGATTTGCTTCGTTCACTTCCGTAAATAAAATAGAAAAATGCGAATAAATTCTTATTAGATGTCTCCAAAATGATACAATCATCAGTGATTGGAAGCGTGTCTTATGTCTGTTTTCAGTTAAATAAATAAAAATTACATGATACGCCTACGGTTTTAATGTAGTCTTTAGGTTTAGAAAAACATGTCTTTTATAATTAGACTGACTAAAATGTTGTTTTTAAGGCACTAGTGTTTTACATAAAAGTTATATCGTAGTTATTAGTAATTTACTATTTTAAAACCAGTGATTTTGTCAATATAATTTGATAAATTTTCTATCAAAAAAGGAAGAATTTTTTAAATAAAATGCATTTTAATGTTATAGAATAATGCTGCCTTAATGATTTGAAGTGTTTCTTATGTCTGTTTATAGCTAAGTGAAGAAAATTATATGATACATACGGTTTTAATACAAATTTTAGTCTTAGAAAAACAAGTCTCTTATAATTATACAGAATAGAACATTATTTTTAGTGGATCGAATTGGATCTAATTATTTTCTGCTGTTTTTACTGGTGTTATGTTTTGGGGGAAAAGCTATTGCCTTGTTGATTAATATTTACCATTCTATAAACAAGAAATTTGGGAATGCGATTGAAATGTTTTTATAAAATACAAATTTTTTTGAAAATTATTTTAGCGAAATATTTTTTATTTTAAAAACTGTAACAATGTAGATTAATAAAGTTATTTTTTCTGAAATAAAAACATAATGCTAAAAATTAAGTGAAAATTTACAGCAAGGAAAGAAATCATTTATCGAACAATGAACATATAAAAACGGTAAATATAAAATTTATACAATGAATACAATGAACATATAAAATTTATACAATTTAATTATAAAACTCACTAAAAATAAGATGTTGAAGTCCAAGAAATTATGTTTACACAATATTTTAGGTAAAATCTGATAGCATTCAGTACAATACTAATATAATGATCAGAATATTATAAGGAAATTTTTTTCCAAAAATTAAATAAATAAGATAAAATAAAATAAAATACTGCTAATAAAATTTTTACATTTTTTAAGCACGTTTGGAATTGAAACTAATTAATTTGTACCAAAGCAAAGAAACCAAAATCAAATATACTAAACAACTTAGTCTTAGGTAGTTTTAATTTAAATTTACTTCATTACATCAAAAAAATCCACACAAATTTATAAGCATTGATTAATAACATTTGATTACTGAATTTCAGTAAATTTCCATAAAGAATTCTGTTGATTGGAGTCAACTGAGTATAACAAATTATATTTTTTAAAAGTAAAGGATTGTTTAGAACTACAAAGAATGTATTATGCTATAATATTTCACTGTAAAAATGGATTTTACGGTGAAACGGGTTTTACGGTAAAATGGCATTTACGGATGATGCATTTGAAGTGTTGATACTTTATACCATAATTTGATCTGGAATTTTTTACAATGTACTCTACTGTTGGAATGAAAATTTGAACCATAATGCTTAAACCACAATTATCAATCAAATCTATGGATTTTATTACATGCCTTGAAAGCGAGGCGGAAAAGAAAAAACACTGATAATGGAGCTATTTCAATAATGATAATTTTCGGGAGGAGTAAATCTATTCTTAGCAATAAACAATTCACTATTATTAATTTTTTCTCGGGGAAGAAGCATTTCATTATATGAATTGTATTCGTTAAAAAAAATTTGGTAGTTGTGAATGTTATACTATGCCCGAAAAAATGTAAAAATGACATTTATTTGTTACCAATTTTTACTCCCTTCCGTCTTGACATATATGGACTTTCAGCAATGTTTCATTAAAACGCCTTGCACTGAATTCTGTAATGAATACATAAAAAAAAATTTTTTTTTTCAAATTTAGTTCGAAAAAAATAATTTCTGTGTATATATGATGACTTTTTAGGGATGGAGGACAGAAGTGGATTAAACAAAAAAATTGTAATAAACAAAGCAGCTTACAGCCTAATGCATGATGATGATAATTATAAAATCTACATTAAGTTACGAAGAAATAATTTTAACAGTGCGAAACAATTGCCTTTTTCATACAAAAATACCAGAATATTTTCTATAAAGTGGAATTTTATACAGCGGGGAAAATAACAATAAATATCCTATTATTCGTGCGCCAACTTTTAAAATGCGGATATTCTTCTTTATCTTAAATGACGGTTATTAACAATAGCGGCATATTTTCGTTTACCATTTACACAAATAACAGTCACATCGAAAATAGATGTTCAACCTTGTAGTATTAACCTTGAGCTTCAATTTTCAGTTCACCTAAATTCAACACATTCATGCAATAATACCCATAAAAAAGCAAGACTCGTTTCGTTTCGGTGATTCAGAAATAATATGTACAAGAAAAAAAATTATATACGAGCGATGCTCTCAAAGAAAAAGGTTAAAAAAGGATATTTTTTGTAGTACTCTTCTATGAACAGTACGAAATTGCTTTCTATTTCAGCAAAAAAAAAAAAAAGAAACGAAAGAAAAAATTCAAAATAATGTAAAATTTTAAGATAAAATTTTTTAGAAACCAGAGATTTAAATATCTTTTTTATAAAAATGGATAGAAAAGTTCTTACCGCTAGTCAGATTACTATAATAATGCATAGTTATGAAAATATCTGAAAAACAAAAAACATTTTTTAGCCATATATTTGAGTAAGAATTTTTAATATACTTCAAATCTAAGTGAAATATATTATTGTATTATAAAACTTAGAAATTGGAAATGATTATCAATTTAATGCATTAGAATATTTGACAATAATATTACTTTTTCATATTTAGTGATATTTATGCTCGTTTTTTGTAGTGTTTATGTTTATATCATTGTGATGTTTGTATTTATGTCTAGGCTGTAAAAAATTTCTGATCAAATTACGGGAAAAAATGCCAGTACTTAGGGTGCTGGTAATTTTCACCTTAAAATCCTTTTTCATAACAACATGTTACGAAACAAAAATTCTGATATACCGTAATTTCCGTAAAATCCCTAATTCACTCTAATTAAATTAATTTTACCTTAAATACGGTAAAATGCTTACGGTGAATATAGTTTTAGCGGATTTTTTTTACAGTGTAATAACTTATTTCAAAATGTCTATTTTTTCTTCACCAAGATCCGAAATCCTCCATCATTCCTACAAAGCACAAATTATCACAGAAGCATAAGATATATATTGCTTTCGAAACAGATGCAATGCATGCCAACGCTTCAAATTGCAGTGATATATAATCACAAATAATTATATTTCCATATATTTTTTATGAAAAAAATTAAAACATTTAGGTCTCATTGATTTTGAGAAAACGTACCTGTTAATTACAAAATTTTAGATGCACATAGGTTAGTTGGATTTTTAATTATTGAGCAAAAAAGTATTTTAATAGTTACTAGAAATTATGAGACTATAGGAATTGTGATTAAATTTTGTTCTGTTTCGCAGATTTGCTTATGGTTATTTTTTATCTATTCCGTGAGGATTTTTTTAAAACAAAATTCTGTATATAATTTTTTATACATTATAACTTTCACGCTCATTCTATTTCTGAGAATTTATGATTATTTTCGTGTCTTCTGTTAAAACCTTTAAATAACATTAAACCTCTAAAATATTACAAGCAAAACTAAATTGAAATATATAAAAAAAGTAATTTAATTTAACTATGAAATTTAAATATTGAAAAGAGGTTTTACTTTCTTTTTAATAGGTTGCTATATTACCAGAATAAATTAATAATATTTTTTAAAAGCTTATGCGTAAGTTAGAGGAAATTAAAAATGTTACATTTTGTGCTGGGTATGTTTTCATCAATTTCTTCTTTTTTTGTTTGAATCGCCCACTGCAGAAAGACAACATTCCCCAACTTTCCAAAATTGTCTTAGAGCACTTACGAAACACCACACCTGTGAAATTTGCCATACAATGTAAAAGCTTCTAAATCATATTACGATATAATGTACCAGCTCTTTGGGTGCATCATCCGTAAAATCCAATTTCACCGTAAATTATTATACCATAACTTTTGCAGTAATATTTTTTTAATTAGAATGATTCAGTGATTTTACGGTAATAATTACTGTAAAAATTACCGTACATCAGATTTTTGATCTGTAATTTGAGCCGAAATTTTTCGCAGTGTAAGTGTTGTGAAAATAAAGATCTTTTCCGCATATTTAAATTGCACTATGACTGAAGTATTAACAAAATTCAGTTTAAAATAAGTTTTTATACTACTTCTAACCTTTTGTGTTTCTAATGATTGCAGGTCCAAATGGGTGTCCTAGACGCAGAGGGCGGCAAACATATACCAGATTTCAAACTCTTGAACTGGAAAAAGAATTTCACTTTAATCATTATTTGACACGACGGCGGCGGATTGAGATAGCTCATGCCCTGTGTCTGACAGAAAGACAAATTAAAATCTGGTTTCAGAATCGTCGAATGAAATTGAAGAAAGAGCTGAGAGCTGTAAAGGAAATAAACGAACAGGCTAGACTAGAAGCGAAACTAAAAGACCAAGATGATAGTAAGAGAAAAAACAGCACAAGCTCTAGTAGTACTGGAGACAAAAAAGATTCTTCTTCGTCTTCAACTATATCTAAGGACCATCATCTAGACAAAGTTAAGCATGATGCAGACGATGATACTAGAGGAAGACGTGAAAGTCTTCAAGATGATGATAATGATTCCAGAAATTCCACCAACACTGACATCAGTACTACATCTGTTGGTGATATAGTCGATACAAGTCCTGGAGTAGATCGGTTGGTGGCTAGACCGCTGATTCCTAGCTCTGATGAAGCTAGTTTACCCTAAAGAAAACAAAAATCCACCATCTAGACCTCCAAATCTGGAGATCTAGTTTACTGATTACCAATATACGACAATACTGAAATAAATTCCTCTCTGTTGCTGCTATTGCATAAGAAATACTTACTTTTTTATTACTTAGTTCAAATGGACTGATTGAGATGATGCCATTTCAGGGTTCCCACGTTGTTGCACAAACTAATTTCTAACTTAGTTTTTATATGCTCAACCTAATCTTTTATTTGATTTATGCCTTACAATAGCATTGACCTCAGCACAAAGCAGTTATCAACGCCTTTTCCGATATACGTAGTAGAAAGAAGAACAGTTAGAATGCGGAATGATTATCTTTCTTACAAAGTAACTACAAATTGTGGCGTCTTAGATTGCTTTCATTAAAGGTCCAACGATGTCAGCCTACCCTTTGTAAGCACAATATTAAAACTATGACTTAATGTGGGAATCCTATATTCGTATGTAAAAGATATCCAATTCTTGATGAATCCCAAAACATTTTTCATTTCATAAAAAGTTATATCATTAGAAATTTCATGTTTAACCCCGAGTCTACGGTGGGTTACTACAAGAACAAACTCATAACTTTTTGAATGATTTTGTAATTGTGTCTTACCATTGAGTGTTTCTATACGTATTTCATCATTTTCTACTTCATGAGACGGATTATTTTTCTCACTTATAGAACTCCAGAGAATAAATTGAAGATACAGTTTTATAGATTTTAAATAATTCAATGCTTGTTTATTGTTATCATATGAAGTAGTTTCATATTTAATTGACTGTTTAGGTGTCTTTTTTATCAAAGTTTGTTAGTTTATTTAGAAAATATTTATTTCAGTTTATGTGATTGCAAAGTAGAGATTAACTATTGTTTTCAATATGATCAATTGTGAATTTCGTTATTAAATATAAAGCTGTTCTTTACTTACCAAAAAATTTTATCTGCATTTGCAGTTTAAGTTTTGATAAATTTTTTATTTGTGAAAATTAGCTTCAATCATTCTTCTCAAAACTTAAAATGCAATAAGCACATGGTAAATAACTAACTTCTTCTGCAAGGAACACAATCTGTTCCTTCCAGAAGAAATTAGCTACTTTATTAATTAGTTACCTATGAAAAGAATTAACTTACGCGAAAAAAATTTTCATTAAAATTTAATACTCATTTTGGGATAATTTAATTTGGACTGAATAAAACGAACGCCTATAAGAGGGAATTTTTTTATGGAAATTGTTTCTCTGTCATTAAAAAGCGTTATCTGAAAATTGTTGTAAATCAAATAAACTAATAATTTTATAAACCATTACAGGTAATCTAAGAGTAATAACTGAAAAAATAATTTCATTAGTTAAAATGATGATTTTATAAAATGATAAAGATGTAGTATAAAATTTAATTTAAACTTAAAAGCACAGATTTGTTGTCACACTACATAGGAACTGCAGTTAGAAAGCCTATAGTATGTCTGAAATTAAAAATCTATTGAGGTTTTAATAGCATATTTTATTTGAAAAGAAACAATTATATTAAAACTGTTAGTCTAAAATACATAATTTTAAATCTTATTATCTGATTCTCCTAGTTTATCAATTAACTATATTACAAATACTATGATTAAAATAAGGATTAACTACGTCATTTCATTACGTTAAAGCTTATTTTCTCTTGATCGCTTATCGCAGTCGAATTAGTTCGATTTTATCATTTGTATAACCGAACTAGCATAGAGGAGATGTAATCGTAAGAGAAACTGCAGTGTTCGATGAATAAAGTTTTACATTTCTAAAAAAATTTTGAATTAATATGCGATAGGCCAAGCTGCCAACTTTTACCCTTTGGTGGTAGATTTTTCCACTAGCCGCAAAGTGAATGTATTATTATTTGATTCAAAATATTTCAGATCACCATGGAAAATGAACCATTGAAACATGTTTAAGAAAATGACATTTTTGTAGTGATATTTTCAAGAGATGGCAAGATAAAAAACAAATAAAGGAAGAAAAAACTGTTTTTTATCGCTACCTCCGTAGAAAGTTTTCTTCAAAAAGCGTAAAATTTGGCAGTTACACTGTATAATTCAAACAATATTAGTTTACACCTTCTTATATAATGTTATATATTTGAATTTTTTGTTGATTTTTATTCGTATCAATTTTCATTGAATTATTCAATTGTTAAATGCTTTTTTAACTGTTAATATAGATTAGTATTAAGTTTTTGTTGCCATTTTTGAATGTTGTTAAGTGTTAAATATTACATTCAGTGAAACTGTGTTAAATATTTTTCTTCATATGAGTGCAAAAAAAAATGTTTAAATTGAGTTTTTGTTTTAGTAAACTGCAATACAACGATACAACGTATTTAATGTTTAACACTAGATTTACCTCACAGAACAGTAACTTAGTTTCACGTGAAATGATGTTTTAAGAATATTCTAAAAACTATATATATTTTCACGATGTTTAAAGCTTTTTGTTTAAAAAAATTTCAATAATTGGACTTAAATCATGACCAATATTTCAATTCACAATGATTAATTTAGTTAGTAATAGTAGTAATTCCTTAAAAAAACAAAGACTATTTCAAGATTTGATTAGATAAGAAAATTTTCTTGATTATAACAAACAAAAAAAATAAATATTTACATTGCTTTTTTCCTTCCATTTCTGGAATTAATGGAAAAAGAGTACGACCATATCTACTAAATGCTTAGCATTGTAATTCAATTTAAGAAAAAGCTATTTTTTAATATTTTTTAAGAGTGGGTAACAAAAATTTAAAGCAGCTGTCGAAAAGCTAGAAATTAAAAAGAAAACTATTCCATTGTAATACTCATATGAATAGATGATTTCATGCTTATGTTACTTTTTAAGAAAAAAGAAAATTCACTATGCGTCTACTCCACATTTAGAGTACATTTTAAACACAAAATGTACGAAATGTAAAGAAACTTTTTGCAACATCGTTGAATAAATATGTCTTTAAGATTGTTCGGAATACATAATAAATATATTATAAGTATTTCAAGCGTTGTGAGTCTATTTTTAATGACATATTGGAAAAAAAATATTTCAAAAAAATTAAACAATTTGCTTTTAAAAGTATTAATTGATAGAAGTAATACAATATGTTTTTGATAGGTAAACCTAGTGTCCATCGTTATTGTAATATTTTTTTTTTAGAAATTGTCATATTTAATGAAAATAAGTAAAGATTTGTTCATTACCTTGTAAAAAAATTGTTCACTGTCATTTTTATGATTGCCCAAGGTATACAAGTGTTTGAAAATATTTTGATGGATGGAAAACATCAGTGAAATATCACATTTGAAAGCAAATAATATGTAAATAATACAGCATTGTAATTCATAAAAAATTTGATAAAAAATCTGAACTAAAATGCGAATCAATATAAATCTTATAATTATGAGAAATTAATAACGCGTTTGAAATATCCTTTTCCAGAAGTGTTTTAAATTAATTCCTTTTATTTCATATTTATTGGAAAATAATTTTACGGAGAAAATTGTGCTTAAGACAATTTATTTTCAGATTTTCTTCCAAAAATTTATTTCTTTATGTTTGGGCTAAAAAAAGGAGGACTTTTGAACTAATAAGTGGTTTTTCATATAATTAAGTGTAATAATCATAGTTTGATTCATTGATCAAAGCTAATAGAAGCATTAGCCGTTATTTATTACATACGCAACACATTCAATTTTTTTTTACCTCAATCGTATTTATAGCCTTAACTATGTGTAAATAAGCTATCAGTAAAGTAATTTCAATTACTATTGAATAAGTATTTAATATCTTCACTTTCTCTGAGCAAAAATATGTATTTAAAATGTCTTAAGGGTGTTATTTTTCATTATTTTATGTCACAATTAGTTTTCAACATGTTTTAATTCCTTATATATATATATATATACATTTGCAGTTAATACTATATTAATCCTTTTTACCAAAACTTAAAATTTTAATGCAATTGACCAAAAGTTTACCGAAAAATAATAACAGAATAAATGCTTTATTAAAATTTCAATCACTTCAAAAATTCATAAATAGGAAATAACAGTTGACATATTTCAAGGGCTCAAAAAACATGCCCCCATTTTCAAGACTTGACAAGCGAAAGTGAGTGAGGAGACAAAAGTTACTTGAAATATAAAACTTAATATCGACAACTTTTTATTTTATATTTCGAATCACTCTTGTTTCTTCTCATTCACGTCTGGTGAGACTTGAAAATGGGTGCCTGTTTCCGAGCGCTTGGAAAATTTTGACTGTTATTTCCTACATATATATTTTTGAAGCGAATGAATTTTTTAATAATGTAATACCTTACCACTTAAATTTTTTTGGATTACTTATTTAACAGAAGTTTGTTTAAGTTTGTATGTTGAAGATTAAGTTTGTATGGCAAATTCTGCCATGGAATTCAAACACTGAAACTCCAAATCATAAAATATCTTATAATTAGGATGAGGTCAAAATTGTTTTATATTTTTTTTTAAACACGATTCAATTTTACTAATTGGTATTAATTTTCAATGCCAACGAAATATGTTTCAGCTATTAGAAATGTAATCCGTACGACCATTTTATCAGTAATCGATAAAATTTAGTGTTACGTAGAACATATGAAAAGTCAAATTAACTAAATATGAGTATTTAAAATGAAATATCAGAAAGCAGCTTTGAAATTTGTTTCTAAAAATGTTGTGTTCAGATATAGAAATAAAATAAAGCTACTATTACAAATATTTCACTGATGTTAAAAAAGACAATGAATTTAACAATAATGATTTGTGTAATAATATTTTTAATTTAAGAATAACTTTAAGTATAGCAATCTGTGCTTGAGATTAATTTTGAATTTCAGGTATAATATAATGTTTTAAAATTGATTTTCCCTATTAGTATTTATTTAAACTCACAATTTTCAATATTTTATCAATATTTTTTTATTTAAAACTTCGTAATTGATATTTCTTTCAATTGAGATATTTCTAATACAAAATTTCAATTACATTATAAATTTTAATAACTTTTATACTTGAAATCAAATAGTATTATTAGCAAAGAAACCGGCAAAAATACAATCAAATATTTTATTCATTATAAATAAATTACACGGTATTTTTTAACTAAACAAAATACTATCATAGAATACATTAAGTAGTATTTTTTAACAAAAAATATTCTGCTTACTTTGCTCATTTTATTTTTTATCAGAAAGCGTTAAGTGCGTTTAAAATACAATTTTAATCTGGTAATTCAAGAAAAAATTGCAATTATGTTAAAAATATTACAGGAAAATTTTTTATTTAACATTGATCATATTAGAGAGTTTCTTTTTTCTTTTGCTTCCAACGCCTTTCTAACTATTTTTAAAGAATTTCAACATATCTTTTGTATATTATTCTAATTAAAAGTTCTTCTGCGTTTAACTTGTAGAATAAAATATTTAATATATACCTATATATATATATAGATATAATTTTATTAAAATATTTAATATATATCAATATACGTAAAACGTATATACGTAACTTTAGAAGGAGATATCGAAGGGTTTGAAATTAGAGAAGTGCGTTGCATGGTGAGCGTCGTATTTTAAACGCGCATTTTTATTGAATGGTACATAAAATATTAACAATTAATTTTTGAACTAAAATGAGTTAAAATAAGTCGACAACCCTGAATTTCAATAATTTCAGTTACTTTTTACTAATATCTTCGCTTAAAATTTATTATCTCCTTAAAAATTCATATCTTATTTTTACTTTTTTAAGCAAAAAGCGTGATTAATTTAAATGTTTGCAAGTTTCATTACGAAATAATTTATCAGAATTTTAATTTGGTATTTATTTTCAGAATCTTAAAGAGGTCTCGAAATTAGATGTAAAATAAAATTAAGTACTGGATCTTTTTGTATTTAATAATTTGTTAAAAGGTAAAGCTAAGGGACATTGCGTGCAGGTCAACGAAATAATTGAAACAAATAGTAAATATTAATTTTTTGCTGAATTAACTATAATTAATATTGAGTTAATTTTTCATTATTATTTTGTCATTATATAATAGTTGTAATTATACCGAGAAAGTTCCTTTTTGAAAAATATCCTTAGAGGGTAGGAGAGATGGGTAGGAGAAATTTTTATTGATAACAGCAATTAAATGGGGGTAACAGCAATTGCACTTAAATAAAATTGTTGCAAACATATACCATAAGATTGAAAGTAAATATTTCACCTTAACAATTAAGGAACCAGAAAAGCAAAAGAATTTTAATTAAAGCTAAATATTAAAGAAACGCATCTCTCCCAGCATATGAACAATACTCCATTTCTCGTAAGTAGTAAGTGTAAAAACTCTCACATTTTGGTACACTGCTAAAACTTCCGAATCAAATTAGTATAAGCGCCCTGAGTACAGCATCTGTGAAATTTTTACCCTAAAATTTTATACAGTAATTTTTCTAGTAGCATTTACTTAATTGCAGTGATTTTACAGAAAACATTACTATAAAAATTACGTTATATCACAATTTTGTTCCTTGAAATTTTACAATAAAAATGGGTTTTTCGGTAAAAAGTACTGCACCCGGTGCCGGTACTTGTCGGTTCGTTTTATCCTTGATTCTATTTTCAATTAGCTAGTTCATTCAAGTGCACACTGCAGTGCTGCTAACCTACAAATACATAGAAATGCTGGGGGCAAACCGTCAAAATTTCCACATCAAATTACGATAAAAAGTACCGGAACCCAAGGAGCATCATACGTAAAATAAAATTTGCCGCAAAATCCGTTTTTTCGTAAAATTTTATAACTTATATTTAACAGTAATAATTATTCAGTGATTTTGCAATGAATATAACTGCTAAAATTATAGTATATCAGATTTTTTGCTCCGTAAAATTTTACTGTGAAACAATATTTTATGGTAAAAATGTCCAGTACCTGTCACTTTACCCTAATTTAATCCGGAATTTTTACAGTGTGTACTCAATCCCATTCCAGTTGTGTGCGATTTCTTCGACCTTGTGTCTTACCTTACTATTATTCCTTAGCGAATCGATGGGCATTTTGAAGAAAATTAAACTTATTATTAATTACTAAAAACGATTTATTAAAAAAAAACAAATAAATTATAATGTTACTGATTTCACTTAGATGTTTAAAGTTTTATTTCAAATTTCATTGATCCGTTTATTTTTGATAAAAAAATTTTTAAATTTTTTTTACTTATAAGATAACTTAAATTGCATTCAATTCATTGGCAGTCAGTTTTTCAACCCACAGAAAAGTATTTATTAACTAAATAAATAATTTTCTGTGTATAGACTTATTAAATTTGAAAAAGAAAAGAAACAAGTCCTATCAGGAATGAAATTTCTTTTAGCATGAATTTTTTTTTGTTCGCTAAATATTAAGAGTCATACAATGTGATGTAAGCATGTAAGTATTGATTAGTTCATAAATGTAGTCGATTTTTTTCCTTAAATCAAGTATTATAATTCAGTTTTCAACAGTTATAAATTTTACGCATTATCATTCATAAAATTTCAATTCCTTAGTGCAATTTAATAGAAATCGCTTTAATATGGAAATTAGAAGTTTATTTAATTCTGTCGCCAATTATATCTCTTTAAGACAAATATTGAATTATTACCAATTCAAAATTGCTTATTTCAATGAGAATATCATTAAATATAATTGATTTTAATTTTCTTCATCAATTTAGAAATATATTATTATTTTTTGCAAAAAATTAAATTATTGTTTAAAATTATTTTTAATTAAGAACACATATAAGTTATTTATCTTTTAAAATCCCCTTGTATATAAACGCCCTCTAGCAGAATTGAAGGAAATCATATAATTTGTTCAACTAAAACCAAATGTCTGTTTTGGAAAAGACAAACTGCTGACAAAACTGAAGATTTGAATTTCAGCAGCAACAGTGCAATTAATTTTCCTGCGAAACCATGTATGTAAACAGTGCACAGTTGTGTGTTTGTGTTTTTGTGTACTAATGTTGATTGACTATAAGTACATTTTGCACATGTGTGTAAGTAAATAAAGAAAAAAAATTCACAGGAGTGATTTTGGAAAAACAGAATAGACGTTTTGCCAATTTCTCTCGTTTCCATACGTATTTATGCTACCACATACGTTACTCGTCAATGTTGATGGTAAATAACATTTTATCACATAATAAATATATTATATATATATACTTATAATCTTTTACAACATTTCAGTGGCTTGACTTGCAATATACAGCTGATAAAAAAGCTTTGTTGTTCGCGTCTTACTATCATTGTTAATTCTAGTGTGGAATGTGAGTTGTAAAAGTTCACTTTTTTCTATTGTTCTGTTCATTTGTTAAATAACTATTGATTATTAAAATTCCAAATGCTTTCTTGTAGAAACAACTGTCCAATATTGGACTATTGAAAAGTGTAATAAATACTATGCTACGTACTATTACCTTGTTTCAACGTCAAAACGATTGAAATTACAACTGGGTCCCAGTGCAAATCTCAAGTTTTACTTTTTAAGATTTAATGTGAGAAAAAAAAAGGAATATTTTTTTGAAATTATGAGCAGTTTAGGAACTATAAATTAAAACGCAAATACGAAATACTAACTGTAATCACGGTAGTTCTAGCTTGAAAATTATTAAAAAATATCAAAATTAATGAAGAATGAATTGAAATTGAAAAATAATTGTAAAAATTAAACTTTTAATTTAAAAGGAAAATTATTGTCGTCCGCTAACTTCTCTCTCTTCCTTTTACAAAAAAATCCCGAAATTTGCATTAATTAAATTAGGTTCTAAAATTCACTCCTTAATCAGCCTCAGAGCATCTGCGAAAAATCTTCATCAATTCTTTATTTTTTACTTTTAAAATTCAAATTTTTATTCATTTTTAATTTTTATTAAAATTCAAATTTTTAAATAAAATTTGTAAGAGAATTAAAAAGCTTTCATAGGCTAATGAAAAAATTTAATGTTATATTTTTTCAATAAAATCAACTTGTTGAAAATATATTCGTTTATTACACACTTTTGCATCAAAATTACTAACAGAAAGCAATTTCAATAGCATTTTCTTTTGACTATTTTAAGTGTACTATTTTATCATCCACTAAACTTAGTTGATATTATGCATTATATTGAACTTAAGTAAAGAATATATCCTTTTTATATGCATTATAATTTAAATATCAATATCTTAGCACAACGGACTATAAAATGTTTATCTTTTTCCTAAAGGTAACCACTAAAAAATAATTCGCAGTTTAAAATAAGTTAGTTTTTAACTTTTGAAAAATAAAAATGAAATATTTCAAGCATCGAAAGAATTTAATGAGCGAATATGATGCTATTTATATGCATACATGGTAATAGTAACTAATTTTAATTAGATGTTTCATCTAGGTAAATAATAACAAGAAATTTCAGTTTCAATTCTGGATTAAATTTCTTGTTTTTTCAAATGTTTATTATAACAGAAACAGTGAATCATTATTTTCGTGCGAAAAAAAATTGCAATTGGCATGTAGTCTAAGTAGAACTAAATTATGAAGCTTTTTCATTTGTATATTTTATTTTTAAAATACACAAAGTGATAAATAAAATAATTGATGTGAAAAATAGTTTATTATTTTTAAATGTCTTATTACTACTTAAAAAGTGCACAATTATGTACTTGCGAGTTAAAGTTACAACTAATATGTATTCTAAGGAATTTATCACTATGCTATTTTTAATACTACAATTTGACTCCATAATAGTTATATTCTTTTTGGTGTTGAAACAAGTGTTTAGCCTGTAGAAATCTTAGTTGTTAAACCGCTTCTACGCCTGTAAGTTCGTGTAGTTCTACAGTCTGATGAAAGATACGTCATTATACGTTAGTACTTACGGACATAACTCAGATGATTGCTCTAATAAATACAAATCGCAAGAGTTATTTTGTGTTGTATTATCAATCATTTTATTTACATTAACTTACACTATCATACACACTTTCAGAAGAAAAGTTTTACAATTTTAAACTTTTGAAGTACTAGGAAATTGAAATAAATCATTATGATGAAGTTCATCAATAACACATTACTATTTTTAACTCTATATTTTTGTAAATAAAAAACAAAACAGTTTTAATGCTTATAAACATGATTAAGATTAATATTCAAGATAAAAAATAATATAAGAGCAAAAATAATAAAATCTATTTAATCGTTCTTCTATTTAATCCGCCACACATTTCCTCCTCTATCTGTTTATTCCCGAATTGTAATTGCATAAACATTCAATTCGTCAAATATTATAATAATATTTAGTCGATTCGTTATAGTTAAACACGAAATGCTGACATTTTCAAGTTTTATTGAACTATCGAATGCAGTAAAAAATATGTAGAATCGTTACAGTTAAATAACCCCTTTTATTATTGCACCATCGCATGTAAATTTTCAGAATATATTTTTTTATGTACACTTTGCTTGAAAACTATTCAGATATGTACTAATATACAATAATTTTATATGCAATATAAAATTATAAATTTAAATTACAATTTTATAGTATAATTAAGAGGTCCGTAAAATCATTAAATGATTTAAATGCTCTGAATTGAAACATCAATTTCAAACATAATTTTTGTTGTTATTAAATTTAGTTTCTATTCTGAAATAATAGCTAAATTAACGAATGCAATTAAGCTTTTCTTCAATAAAAACATACTATACTAAGTGGGAATTGTAACATTTGTTAAACAATTGCTCTACACTGTAAAAATTCTGGATCAAATTACGATAAAAAGCACCGGCACGTTTACCGTAAAATCCACATTTACCACAATATGTTAACCGGACAAAAAATTTGCTATATCGCAAATTTTGCAGTAATAATAACAATAAAATTACTTAATCCCTCTAATTAAATAAATTTTTCTTTAAAAACTACGATATAATATTTTGAAATAAAAATGCAATTTACAGTAAAATGCATTTCACGGATGATGCAGCCAACATACTTTATTCCATAATCAACGTAGGCTAAATAACGCTTTCCCCTTATCTCCTGAAAACAGCTCCTAAAAACCAAAATACCTCATCAAAAAACTCTATCATAAATTTAATCAAAAACATTTTAAAGTTCTATTTAATAACCTGAAAATCATCAGTAAAGCATCCTGATAATACTAACAATAAATCTTAAGATCTTCAGAAATGTTCAAAAGCGAAATAAAATGATCAAAAGTAAATTGAAATTAGCAACTTTATTATTTAATTCCCTATTTCCACAATAATATTCTGGAATTATCTTATCATCATGATAGCAAGTAAGTACAATTTAGAAAATCATTTCTTTCCTTTTCATAGCTATCCCATACCGAAGACGTGCTTTGGCAAGTTTCCAATCATCGATTTTCAATTTCACTGGAATATTTTTCTTTGTCCCTCTCCTCATTCAAGACATATTTATATCTAATCAATAAAACCTTTTTTTTTACCTCACACTAAATGAGTTTTAACTAAAGCAAAATGTCGAAATAAAAATATATACTTCCATGTCTTATAAACACTTCTTTTCTTTATAGGGATTTAGTAGAAAAATGGCTGATGATTCACAAATTACCTGCAAAAGAAAAAAAAAATTTCAAAAGATTAAACTTATAATAAAATAAAATATCACTGAGTATATCAACAAAATTAGAATTTTACTGGAATATTTTCTTTCCCTATTTTTCTCATTCAATACATATTCAGGATCTCACAGATAAAAAAAAAATTCTGGTAAAATTGCCGGACTGTATGATAATGACATTCCTGGCAAAAAAAAAAACAAAACAATTCTGGTAAATGCAAACAAATTATATGGTACTCAAATCATTGACTTGGTAATTTTTCGGTTGATATGGTAACGGTAAATCGGAAATTCTGGTTTTCAAATTTATAGTCCTTACTATCACACATGATGCAAAAAATACCGAATAAGTGTTTTTCCTGGCATGCCCTAATGTATCACGATAAAATTACTAAATTTTAACACATTTACAAAATTTTATCACATATTATAAAAACGTGTTTCAGTGGTAATTTTACCAAAATCATTATGAAAGCGTTTCG
Source organism: Parasteatoda tepidariorum (assembly GCF_982258835.1). NCBI lineage: Eukaryota > Metazoa > Arthropoda > Arachnida > Araneae > Theridiidae > Parasteatoda > Parasteatoda tepidariorum. Next base: position 61,181,635 of record NC_141766.1, read on the forward strand.
GTGAAAATAATCCAGCTTTTTAGTGCTCCCATCAGGCCAGAAACGCAGAAAACATTACCATATACTGATAGTTTAGACCACACATTTTTCTCAGTGCATTTATTAAAATCTCTTTGATTTATTTTCTTTTTAAGATGTTTTTTACAATAAAGTACTGAAAACTGAAATAAATTGCTTTTCAGATCCATTGAAAGAAAAAGAATGAGAATTTGCAAGTGATCTGAAATAAAAATACGATTTACAAAATAAATTTTATGAAAAAACGAAATATATAGTATTTATAGCCAAATATGTCAATAAAATACATTTTAATTGTAAGATCTTTCTTTAACCTTTTACTAATACAATATGTATTTAAATATAATTATCAAAACTTTTTTACTTATTTTTGTAAATGTCTTTTTTACTATCAGCGTGTTTCAACTCAAATTATTTTAGTTAATTGGCGTGTCTTTACTAAAAATTCATAAATCACCAGTAAACAGAAATGGTGATGATGATTGATTTGACTGGTATAATTTAAAAAAAAAAATATTACACATTGTCAAATTATATTAAAAAATTAAATTCTATATAAATTCTGTGAATCGTTCTTATTTATTCTTTTTTATTGGATTCCATTGTTATTCATATTAGATAACTGCTAGATCTTTGCCTTATTTTAAAAACTATTATGTTTAAAGCTGAACATGTTTAGGATTTCAGTCTACCTTAGTCTACCTCCGTCTACCTTCATGATACCTTAGAGCATTTTGTAAAATCCATTTATTAAATTATATTTACGTTTAAGTTTCGTGGTAATAAACGTGTGGTATTACCTTGTAGTTAAATGCATGAACTGTAATTTTAGGAACCAGAACTTCCGGATAACATTATCATTTTAATGGAAATTTTACCAAAAGAATGTTTTAAATACCGTAAATGTTGATTTTATTAACCAAAATTATGTTATTTTTGTTACCAGAAATGTCCTTACTATACAGTATGGTAATTTTACTGGAATTTGATCTCCATGTATGATAAAATATCACAATTAGCGATAACTATTTCAACAAGATTTACTTCACCATGAAAGTTAATTGCCTTAATTATTTTAAAGCATTTTTCCCAATCAATACACTTAGAGAAGCAAATTTATGAAACAAATTGTCAAAACAATATATCTACTTTAATAATTTATCAACATTATTTTTTAGGCCTCTTTCATTCATTACTGTTCTTTTTTCAGACTACCCATTCAAAAATTTGTTGAAATAGAAATGATTTAAAATTTGTTATAAAATCGCTCATAGAGCCATTTTTTTTAATGAAGTTTTCTTTTTCCCCCCTACATAGCTTTTTACAGTAGATGCATTTAAAACCAAAACGAATTATCAAAATAAAATATACTTACATTTTTCCCACTCTCTGTTAGTTTTCCAATTGTTCATCACACGGATTGGGAATGCCTGGATAATAAGGATTAAACACTAGCAAGTAGCCTTAAATGAAAATTCAATTATATAAAACTTATAAATCATAATTTATAAAATAAAATAAAACTTATGAAAAAGCAAACTATGCTAATAAATATGTAGCATTTCAACAAATGTTAAAAAGTTAATGTATCATTACACTGCTATTTGAGTTAAATTAGGAGCTTTGGAAAGACGGACACTTAACTAAATGAACATTCAATTTCGAATAAATTTTAAGCAGTTACAGTAAGTATTAAAAAACACAAACACTAAAAATCAAAATGTAACTGTATTTAAACTCCAGAATTTCAAAATCTAAACTGAAATTATAAAATTTGAATTTTCAAATTGATACAAATTAAAAATATTGTTATGATGTTTGCTGCATTGGATCAAATAAGACAGTATATTATAAAGTTGTTGAAATTGAATACAGCACATTTTTAAATGACCAGTTTTAACGAAAATTCTATTTTTTCTGAAATTATTTCCAGGTAAAAGACTTCAAGACAAAAATACGTCGCAAGGTTATATTTCCCCATTTCCAGAACACATCAGTATTTCTTGAAAAAAAAAAATTATGCAAATAATAATATTTTAACATTTTATTATGATACTAAATTTAACTTTAATGCTGAAATATTCTATTGTATTAAACCTCCAATAGCCAGTTATCACAGAAAAATAACGGTATTATCAAGTATAAGATGTTCTGCAAACATTTTTATGAATTGTACAATGTGTAATTCTTAAAATGAGAAAAAAAAAAGCCTCATGTAGCAATTTGTCTTAATGACTCAAGGCACAATAACACATTGCCAAAATGTCATTTGTTTATAATTGCACATCATCATGAAGTTCTTTTTTTTTTATAATGATTCGTATCATTTTGTCATAAAACCTATGCATAAACTATTTCAAACTCAATTTCATTAAACTGAATATTAAAAATAATTAAATTTATTATGGGTCCTCTTCAAAGTTAATTTGTTTTAATTACTTAACCTTATTCGAAACTCTTTTCTGTCTTAATTTATTATAGTGACACGTGATACAATGCAGGTTTACATAAATTACCAAAAAATAGTTTATAAATGATAACTCAATCAAATAAAATAAACTTATTAACGACCTTATGATGAGAAGATAGAAGTTATTTTGATGATTTTGGAAGTAACTTCTAACTGAAAAATATTAATTTAAATAGCTTATTTCAGCTGTATACTTATTGTGTTTCCCGAAAGATTTTATTTACGTATTTGAAGTAGTCTCAAAATTTATGATTTAATATATTATTCTTAATATAAAATGATATTGACATGGTTACATAAAACTTATTTAAAAAATATACAAACGTGTAAATAAAAATTTGAAATGAATTCAATTTTCTGCTGCGAGAGATTTTTTAACAGATTGATACCTTTGTAACACCGATTTCAAATCTGCAATCGGTTTCGCTCTCCAAGTTACAATTTTTTTAAAAGACATTTAGACGAAATGTGTAAGCTTAAAACGTTACATATAACAGGGGGTCACATAAATGTTGCGAAAAGTTTCTTGGGGAGTTAAGGTATATCATCAGGATTAAAACTGCATAAAACCACATGCCCCGAAATGTCGTCACATGCCGCTAGCAGTTCTTCCATGCCCAACATTTTCGGGCAAGGATTCCTTTGAAATTTTAATCCTCATGATGAGCCTTACCTATACTTACCTATACCTATTTTCGAAATATTTACCTAACCCCCTGTTTCATATAACGTTTTCAAACTTATACATTTCGACAAAAAAAATAGATTAAAAATGTCATTAAAAAATCTGTAATTGTAAGAACAAAATTAATTTCCGATTTAAAATCCCTCCACCCGAATTAGGCAAGATCAAGTATTTATATAAATGCAACAAAAAATTTGTTCTGAAGTGTTTTTTTGCATTACCATCGAAAAAACATTAACCAAAACAGGGTAATGTTAAAAATTATGTAACTTTTAAACAGTTTATTTTTCTAAAAATTTTATTCAAATTTACCTTGCAAGTTTTTCTATAGAAACATCTAAAAGTTGTAGATTAAGTGCCATTTACAAATATATGATTATTTTATACAATAATTAAAGTTCATAATATTACATGCTGAACAACTAACACAAAACATAATTGTTTTTATTATGCGTTGGGCAAAGAAGTTTCTTTCACCAAGTATAGTAAATTTCACAGCTGTTCTTACAATAAATGTAGTATCCCATTTACAGTGTTTATTAAAAGAAAGTGCTTTAAAATAACATTCTTACGTTGCGTGGAAAAATACATCTATGACTGAAAATGCTTAAATGATTTTGGAATAACCATGAAAAGTGCAGAAATGAACCTATATCGATGCATTCAATTTGAATTAACTTAAATTATCACAAAGCTATTAAGAGGGATCAACCATACATTAAGTTCTGTAATACAACACTTTTAGATTGTGGTAAAATAACCGGCAGCAATCCAATTTACCATAAAGTTTACGGTAAAGAATTTTTTTTTACCTTTACGGTTTTGAAACCGTTTGCAACTAGTATGGTTTAAAAAAAAAACCTGAATACAAAACTGTACAAGTTTTTAACCCTTTACAACTAGCATGATTTTAAAACTGTAAACATGAATTTTAACTAGACATTGGAGCTAAACCATCTGTTAGGTAATGTGCATTGGAGTTAGATTGAGGTTGAGTTGTGTTTTATCAAATGAACCGTGTTTTATCGACTGAATCAATTAAATAAACTGTTATTTAACCATTTTTTCTCAAAATTTTTTTAACGGTGTAGTGAACTAAGTAAAAAATATTTATTTTTCAGGAAAAATAAATATTACTACATACGAATTCATGAAACTCTACAAAGGTTTTTCTTATGACATGCATTTTGCACGGAGAAAAAAATTGTAAAATCACAGCACTGTATCGTAAAAATATTTCTAGTAGAAAAAAAAAACAACAACTTAATTCTGGTAATAAAACCAAAATATACAGTATTGAAACCGTTCATTAGGTAACGGGTTACCAGGAATTGCTTTTCCAAATAATGGTTTTATTACATGACATTTAGTAGAAATACAAAACTAAAAAGTGCACTTTGACCGAATGAATGATTTTTAATGTCATTCATTTTCTAAGTTATTTCGATAAAATTACCAAATTTTAACGCATTTAATAAAAAAACATTTTATTGTTAATTTTACCAAAATTATTTCTAAAGTGTTTCGGTAGAGATTACCGTGCTTTTTGGTGTTCCCATAGAGTCAGAAACAAGGTACATTTTACCACATTCTGGTTGTTTACCGTAATGTTTTCCAGTATTTTCTATAGTGTATTACATACCTCCTGGATTCAGATTAAAAACATCTTATAAATAGTTAAGTTAATTAGACGGATTAATTCCTGTTATTACTTAATCATTTAAATTTAGTATTAGCAATAGAATACATTTTAAATTAATTATTCGTATTGTAAAAGCGTTACTACTTCATTAATATGCGATTTGTATTCATATTCCTTATATTTTTGTTTTAAAACATATTTTGAATAGTTTAGTTAATTAGTAAGAGTATGCTATGTTGCATTAGTAAGTATGTTGCTTTAGTAAGTATGTTGCTTTGTCATATAATTTTGATAGTAGCAGTAAAATAACATTTAAATTAAATAACATCGTAACACTGTAACAAATTTCGTCAATAGGAAATATCGTGAGTTTTTAAAGACTACAATTTAAAAAATTCCAGACCAAATTACTGTATGAAGTACACTTTGGTTCCATTATTCGAAAAATTTATCTTATCGTAAAATCCATTTTTATCGTGAAATATTATACCTTCAAAAATTACAACATTACAATTGGAAATGACGCGATTTTTTTCAATATTATATCGGCATTTAAAAAAATTTCGGATCAATTTACTGTATAACGTATCGGACTTCGTAAGCATCAACCGTAAAATCCATTTTTCACAAAAAATATTATATCGTAATTTTTACAGTAATATTTATGTAAGTATAATCATTCAATGATTTTACGATAATTACTACTGTAAAAATTACGGTATATTAGAATTTTTCTTCCGTGAGATGTTTCGGTAAAAATGGATCTTACGATAAAAAGTACCGACACCTTGAGGGCTAGTACTTTTTACCATAATTTGGCCCTTAATTTTCACAATGAGTATGCCTTAAATTTTTTTTTTCAATTTTATAATTTTTTTTTTGTAAATAACAGCGAAGCCAGCAAAACATATTAATTTATGATGTTGGCTTTGTCATTTGATTTCAATAATAAAATTGGAATAAACTCTAAATTAACTTTTTGCATTCTAGAAACGTTCCCAAAATTCACCAATAGGATAACGTTTAAACAGGAAACTAACCATCTAAAATAACCAACTCGGTTTTTGAGTATAATTTATTACAATAATTGGACCTGAAGTTCGTGGAAGTTTGAATGAGGTTCGAGTGATTCATCTATGGAGGAGTAAAGCGATTACAGATTGCTTAGTGAATGTTCCAAGAGAATAATAAAATTGAGGACAAATAGCCTTTAATAATCTTTGGTTTTTCTTCTGAAATGGCCAGGCAACACTGAGCATTTCAAAGGAACATTTATTCTGCGCACTTACTTTAAGCACCCAATTCTGAAGTTACTGGTTTTCCCACATTTCTCCGGGCTTTAATAGTGAACATTATTTATAGTGTCTATTTGAATCATTCTTCGGTGAAAATGGTAATGAGAATGATGCTCTGAGTTTAAATTGAAGATTATATTTTTATTGATTGATCATTTATCGTAATGTATCGATGATGCACTGAATACTTTATACCGTGATTTGATCTAGAATTTTTTACAGTGCACTCTTAAGTAACTTAAAATCGAATCTATTTTTTTAAAACTATACATGCCATTTCACGGTAAACAATTTTTTGGGCTTTAGAGTGGACAAATTAATTAATTAATTAATTAAAAAATATTAAGCATTTTTAATAATAACCAACATGACGAAATTTTCAACCTTTATAAAAATCATTACTATCAATAAATGATCCTCATTTTTCAACAATTCTTATGTGCTCAGCCTTGAAATAAGTTTTTAGATATCAGGAGCAATTTTCATTTTAACATTAATTAACATTAGAGTATTTTTCATGATCGATTTTAAAAACTTAACCTAACAGTCATAAATCAGTGTTAGTCTTCTAAAAGCAGCGGTAAATTTAAAATATTTATGCAATTTAAGTTTGAGTTACTATTAGAAACCCTATCATCAAATTTTGTGTTCTTGTCCAAAATGTCACACAATTTGGACATTTATTTAATTCCATAGAAACTCAAGTATGAGAAAAAGCTATAAAGTAATCAATAGTAACATCTACGGTTAAGCGCCTCTGATGCACAATCGGCACATTCTCTTTGATCGTAGTTTTGTCAACGAGGTGATAAACATCAAACCCCGGTTCTCTAGCTGATATAGTTGGGATACATAGCCTAGAGCCTACATTTCCAATCCCGTCAAAGTCCACTTTGTTTCTTGACAAACGCCTTGAGCCGGCCTTTTGCAATAACCGAAGACGAGAGAGATATCCAAGCAGGAATCGTCATTACACTCCTGCTATTCCATTATCTCTGCAACATTACCCTCGCTCCCAGAAATGAAAATCCAACGACCCAAAATACGTAAAATCATAGAATGCTGAAAGTGACAGCTGATGATGGTTTATAAGGATGGTTTTCATAACGTTCATTTGGATTCCTCATTCTGGGCCATTAATCGTGCATGCGCTATAACTTTTCTATCTGTTATGGTTTACTTCTACATTTATTTTAGAAGAATAAAAATTTATTTTTTTAATGGCGAAACATAATTAAGCAGCAAGTGAGAGTGAAATGAACTAACAATTTTTATATTCCAAAAAGTTATGGCTTCCCTCAATACTGGGGATGTTATGCCACGGGCAAAACTTTTCATCGCAAATTCTCTTTCACTTTCACTCGTAATTTAAAAGTATGGAAAAGTGAGTTCAGGTAAATCTAAAGTAAGTTTAAAGAACTGAGAAGAAATTTCCAAAAGAAAGTTTAAAGAAATTTCCAAATATCAAAATAAAAATAAATTATCAGAGGATAACTCATGATTACACAATGGGGGAGTTATCTTTCAAAAATTTATTTTCATATTGATTTTTTGACATTTCCTGACATTTGAAACCGAAATTTTGATAAAATGTTTCTCTTGTGGAGTAGTGCCCTCGCAACTCATTTGTGTCTGGCATTAAAAAAGAAAAAAAAGCAAAGGAAGAACAAGTGGTAGCACAAATATTTTTCTATCCGAATTTATCTAAACCATACACTTCTGTCTACTATAACATAATTGAAACATATATATTTTTAATTGGACATAAAGTTAATGAACGGGGGTATTTTAAAGTTAATGAAATAAATAACAGAGTAAATATCCACTTAGTACAAACAAACATATACTACCACTTTTTATTTAGATCGTTGTTTTAGGTTTATCATTTTTCACAAGTTTTTTTTCGGATTTCAAACGGGTTTACTAGTGATCTGATCAGATGACTTTTAAAAAAGGGCATGTAGGTTTTCAGTTATTTGAGGTGGATGCTTTAGTGAGAGAAGTTAGCAAATAAGCGATGCAATGTTGACAGGGAACAGGATACGTAAGAAAATATGAACATAAAAAAGCCATTGCTGGTGAACTTTATTAGTTATAAGTAATCGCTTCAGATGTAAGCTTCCCTCCAAAAAAAATACTTTTGATCTAAAATATAACATTAATAACACTGTCAAGAGATCTCTTTCACAATTTTCGAATCTAATAATTTACAGCATTAGAGACTTCAACAAGTGATAGCATTTCAAAAACTGGACCGAACAGAAGCTCGAGAGTTTAGTACGATAAGGTGCAACAGATGCTAAAGATTATGAAACAAAATGTACTAACTTTAAAAGAACTTAATGTATTTAAAAAAACAGGATAGGAAATATTATTAACTTTAAATTATCACTGATAAATATATCATTTGTAAATAATCAATCCAGCTGTAAAGCCTAAAAGAAATGTAATTAAAATATAACAATTTCGAAAAATATCAGAATCGACTTTTCTATCAGGACGACTCTTTATTCATGATCACAACTGCACCATACAAAAACTCGAGTGTTTATCGTTATATGATGCATCAGAAAACGGGTGATAGAACAGGTGTCAACATTCAAAGAATAAATATATAACATACTTTATAACAGCATATCAATGAATTTTAAACTTTAATTATATTTCATCATTCATAATAACAGTGGAAAAACAAAACATTTATTCTATAGTTGAACTTTCCAAATTTTGGTAAGGGGATTTCAAATCTGAAACTAAATTAAAGGAAAAGTGACATTTTCAGTACATTTTTTGTCGAATTGTAGAAGTTGAAAAGCGTTATATATAACAGGGATCACGTAAATTTTTTTCGGGGCACTATCAGGATTAAAATTGAGTAGGAAACCTTTAATTATGTTTTACGCCTCTAGGGACGCTTCCCTATTATGACCTGCTTAGAAGTACACGAAGAAATAATTCATATTAGAAAAGCGCTCCCAGTGGTGTATAAAGACATTTCCATGCATTTTTAATCCTGATGATGTGCCCAAATTCCCCTACGTGTTTGTCGCAACATTTATGCGACTCTCTGTTATATATCAAGTTTTGAAACTTTCGACAAAAAAATAGACTAAAAATGTCATTTAAAAAAACTGGCTTAAAGGGAGAGAAATCGATTGCAAATTTGAAATCAGCAACGCAAAAATATCAAGAATCAGTAAGAAAAGTATTATGCAACAAAAAAAAAAAAAAAGAAAAAAAATTCCCCAGTGTAGTCAGCCTAGCAGTAAATGTAAAGTGAAATTAATTTTAAGTAATTAAAATGAAACATTATCATCTATTCAAAGAACTTTTAAAATCTTTGAATTGAGCTACAGAATCAGCGATTTTTCATTGATGACCAATTCTAAAGCTCGAGGTTCCTAAATCGGAGCATTATCCAAACCCACCAAATCCTTAAATGATAAGGAATAAAGGAAAACTGCTTTATCGTTATTCACTTCTTGCACCCATCCCGAACGAAAAGACTTGGAATCATCAAAAATTCCCGCTCCTTTATTCGCAAATACAGTCATAAAGTATAAAAATCGGTATAGAAGTTTGCGTACGCTGTGATGCTGCATTTTCTTCCAACTGAATCAATTCAATTATGATGAGGATGGGGGAATTGAAAGCATCCTCGGGGAGATTGAGGATTCAAAGAAGTTAAAACTGCTATATTTGACAGCTATGTGAATAGGGCTTAAATTGAAATTAAAACGACCGAAGTATGACATATAATTATTTATAGACTTAAAGTTAAAAACGTTTAGAAATCGTGAATCATATTGAGACGAGGAAATTATTTTTAAATGCTTTCTTTTTTACATATTAAGTCGAGGTTCAACCTATAACTAAGAGCGTAAATAGACTTTTGTACATAAATTCTCTTGCTATAAGACAAATAAAGCAATTTTGCTACTAATTTCAATTTATAAATCTAATTTTAGAACTTTATTAAGATTATTACTTTCTATATTGCTATCACTCGAAAAAATTAAATATAATTTTAGTTTATGAAATCAAAAATAAAATGGTCGACTTTATAATTATGAAGAAAAAAACAAAAGTGGGAGAAATAGTCAAGAAGGATCCCAGGTGCTCAATTTCTTATAAATAAAGAAGAAGAATGTCAAGAATGATATTGATTTCACCGTTGGTAGCTTAATTTAAGTTTCATAGAAAAGCAATGAAATTTCGTAAAATATAAAAGAGAATTGTTAATCTCAAAAATTTCATAAATCGATTCTGAAACACCATATTATACTTTTTATGCTGAAATCACCATAAAGTATTCGATGGCATAACTTAAATTTCATTGGAAAAATGAGATAATTTCAAAAAATATAAACGAATATATTTAGTTTGAATCCTTCAACAATGATTAATATATTTCCTCTTAAAGATTTAACAAATTGATTCTGAAGCACTTTATTTTCACGTTTATGTTGATATTTCAGTAAAGTATTCGAGGGTATAACTTAAATTTCATAGAAAAATAAGATATTTTCATAAATTATAAGCGATTATATTTAGACCAAAAGATGCAACAATAATTAGCATATTTAATCTGAAATATTTAACAAATCAATCCTTTATCCACCATATTATTACTTTTTATGTTGATATCACAGTAGAGGAATATTTGATAGCATAAATTTATCGAAAAATTAAATAGTTTCGTAAAATACTAGAAAATGTATTCAATTTCGAAGATTATACAAATCGATTCTGAAACACCATATTATTACTTTTCATGTTGATATCCCCGTTTGAGGGCATAACTTAAATTTCATCGAAAAATAAGATAATTTAAAAAATAATATTAGCGAATATGTTTAGTTCAAAAATTTCAACAATAATTGATGTATTTAATCTTGAATATTTAGCAAATTACACCATATTATTACTTTTTATGATGATATCACTATAAATTATTGGAGGGCATAACTTTAATTTCTGAGAAAATAAGAAATAAAATATAAGGGAATATATTTAGTGGGAAAGATTGCTATTCCCAGAGACAAGAGAAACATTTCTGCAAATAGTAGATATTCCCCAGAGACAACCCCTACCGTTTATGACACGTTCTGATTAAAAATGCTCGGCAGTTAGCTCCGTTATTAGAATTCTGCCCGATATAGGATGTTATTTTGGTGCAGGTTTAGGATATTAACATTAGTTTTGATACCGCTTTTTTCCACCTACAGGATGAAGTGCTTGTTCGAGTAATTTAGATTACGAACGCCAGCAATGCCCTTTTCTAGCGCCATCGTAATCCCGTAATTTTAACCGGTAAGCGCAGGAAGTGTTACTTTCTTTTTACAGCTCTGAACATTTCATTCATAAAGAGAGTGGTAACTACAATTTTCGGGAAAAGGTACGGAAGTTTATAGTTGTGGAGGCTTTTGAATCTCATTTTTTACCTTTTACTCGTCAGTGGTTTAATTATACTGGAAGATGCTTTCTTAGAATATTTTGTTCGCCACTGAAAGCTTTCATTTTTGGGTGAGGGGAATTAATGAGGCTGCTTCCCAAAGAGCCACAATCATATGCATATAATATTTATATATTTTTTTTCTTTTTTAGCTTAATTGCTTTTCAAAAATTCACAATATTGTTTAACGAGATCGCTAACATTATTAAACAAATCGATTTAGAAATAAAATTTAACTCTCAATTTCTAATCATATTAACTTTATTTTCAATAAAAATCCAAAGACTATGTCTGGTTTCAAAAAGTAATTGATTATATTCCAATAAGTTTTGGGTTATTTTTTTCGGATTATTTTTTTAATTCACTAATGCATGTATTATTGTGATATTTTATCAGCCATAGTAGAAGAATATTTTTAATTATTTAGTTACTTATTTTACACTAAAGTTATTTAGACTCTAGTTATTTAACAAGTTCAGTAACATTAATTGTATCAAATTCACAACTTTGTGAAGGACTTGAATGAAATTATAAATTCACACTTTATTATTGTTATCATTTAGTCAGATGTTAAGTACTATAAGTGATAAGAAATTTATACATTCCAATTCCATTGAAGTGAGTAATTATACAGTCGAAGAATATTTTGAATAATTTAATTACTTATTTTAAACTAAATAAACAGTTTTTTGAAGATAAAAAATGCATAAGAGCAATGCATAAATGCAAAATTAATTGAATATTAATGATAAAACTTTGACACAAAAGTAATCTCATGTTAGTGTTTTTTTTACAATAGTTTGACATATTACATATATAATTACAAATTACAAGTATGTTTCAATAATTTTGATTTTTTTTATAGATTTTTTTAAATTCAGATATATATATTTTAGTATCCATAACAGGAGAATATTTTGAATAATTTCAATATTTATTTTACAACAAAAAAGCTTTTATAAAAAAATTATAATCGTTTCTAGTTATAAAATATTATATTTTATTAATTAAATATAATTAAATGTTAATGATAGAACTTTGAAACTCAGGTTTACATCTTTTTACAATAGTTTTTAGCAATAAAATATTTTATTTTCATTAGTAGAGCACAGTTGTTTTTAACAAGTGTTTATTTTTCCTGTTAAACCACTACATTTTTAAGGGTATTTTTTGGTACAAACCACATTAGCTACAAAAAAGTACTGTGATTTGATTTTATATTCATACTTTTAGTTTCATACCTATTCATACTGTTTTTTAAACATTAATATTTATTACACTAATATTATAATCAAACGCTATTGTAGTAGACAAAGCCAGCGTATTTGTACAAAATTAATACTAAAACTGGAAAAAGGAACCTCCTTTTAAAAAGGGCAACTTTTTTGAATGAAAAAAAAAGAAGCTCGGCACAGATGATATAACGAAAATAAAAATGAATGTCTCAGTCCAATCCAACGCCATATGATCGTAGTCCTTATGGCTATTGCTAAAACTAAAATGTTTGATCTAAAATGTTGAAGCTCAGAAGGGAATACGTTCATGTACCTAAAAAAATTTACTATTTTCATTAAAATTAGCCTGAGGTGTAAACAATTAACGTGTGATAATCTATGCTTTTACATTTCCCTTGAATTTATAGTCATAGCTGAAATATAATCCACATAAAATTTAAAATATTACAGTTATATTAACTGTGTTCCATTAATAAGATTTTCACGACTTTACTTTTTGAATTTATAAATGTTCTTTTTATTTCAGATTTAAAATTTATTTTTACTCTGGTTCAGTTAAAAATAAATTTTAAAACTATAACTTTAAAGTTCCTTATTATATTCTACTACATTTACGAACTAATTATTTTTCACTATTATTATTCTCACTTATTATTTTATATGACTCTTTTGCTGCCACTTTGGAGAACTGTCTTTATTACCATTTGGAGCAGCGATTGATAATCATAAAGTTAAGATGATCCTTCTTAGCTGGCATCGCTGTTTACATACTAGAAAAACAGCTTCACATCGTTATAAGAGTGAAACAGTTTTTGCTATTTGCTAGATTTTTGATAAAAACTTCATAAAGAACAAACAGAAAATAAAGGCAGCATTCATCTACGCCTCTTGATAAAGCCAACAAGCCATTTTAGAATGAAATAAAGCTCTCATCTGTTACCGATTTCATCACTAAGAGAAAATTTTATTACAAAATGGAGGAAAGCGGACATTGCTTAGTTGCTTCTTCCCAACTTTACAAGATCACTCAACGCTCGTTTTAAGTTCCTGCTAAAATTCTCGTTACTGACCATTTCGTAGATTACATGCTGCAATAAAACGCCTGGAGATAACGATATATATGGGAACTATATTTGGTTTCTTGATGTCGCCAACAAACCTCTAAAGGGACACCCATGTTGAGCATTTTCACATTAACTTCATTCGGTGCTAGGATATAACCTCAATTCACCTTTGTGGTGGCAATGCGTTAGAAAAGGGCATTTCTGTAGATTATCTTACAATTTAGAAAGCACTTTGCAATTAGTAATATTGCGTACGCAGAATTCAGTGCAAGATTTCATTTTTAAAACTCCTTAGATTTACCGCGTGAGTCAACGAGAAAAAAATTATCGCTAGATAATATCTGATATGCACGCTTTATAGACCTTGATGGGCTGATAAATGGCTTATGCTGAAGGATTCATTTATAGCTTCTTATCAATAAATCGCTTTTATTAATTCCAGTTGCTTATTCTAGAAGCGACGATGATTAAAATGAGACTTAGTGATGAGTATTTTATTTGTTTGATACGAGATAACGATGCATTTCTCTATTTTTATAACGATTGAAATGTTCTTGTTTGTTTTTATGTATCATAATTTTATTTAAAATTAAGCTTTTTTAAGTATATTTCGTTTCATTTCCTTCTCTTTATATTTCAAAAAATTTTACGTTATGCAGAGCTGATAATGTTAAAATAGACTATAAGTATGAAACGTATCTAAAAAAACTGAAAAACGAGAATTTTTATTTTTTATTTTTATAAAAATTATTAAAGTGAAAGCTTGTCATCGTTAATAATAAAACTTATGCACAAAAAGAATCAATTTATTCCATTATTTATTGATATCTTATTATCAGTTAATTTTAAATCTTTCGATAACAGTGATTTTAAAACGAACGAAAAAAATTTTGGTAAAATTACCGTACTGTATGTATGGCAATGGCATTACTGGTAAAAACACCATAATTCTGGTTAATAAATCCAAAATATACGGTATTTAATCTATTCATTTAGTAATTTTTCGTTCACATGGTAATGGTTTACCAGAAATTTTGGTTTTTAAAATTAGAGTAAAACATACTTAGTAAAAATAAGGAAGAAAATGAGAAGTAAATTTGACTGAATAATTTTATTAATTTTACCAAAGCCATCGCAATCAGATATCGGTAAAAATTTCCGAGTTTTTCGGGGCTACCATAGAGACAGAATAACGAAAATTCTTTTCATATTCTATTAGTTTAGCCTTTACTTTTTTCTCAGTATACTATTAGCTATATTTCGCTATACCAAAAATTTGAAATTAAACGTAATTTTTTTACCAAGTGCAAAACTGAAAGCTCTCTTGTTTTTGCACATAATTATCTTTTAATTTTGTAATGGAATAATTACTAACGCTAGCAGAATTTTTATAACACAAATCTTTCTTGATATAAAAGTTTAAACGCAAACTTAGATGTGCTATTTTGTGTCATAAAATATTTAAATTTGCAATTCCTGAATAAAAGATAACTCTTATAAGGATATTTTTAGTATGGAATCACTTTCAGCAAATTCTCTAAATGAATTCTGCTATTGCGTGTAGAAAAAAGTAACAAAATAAAACAGACTCAGCTATGGTATATCATTTTTGGTGCCAAGAAGTCGGTTTTCAAGCTCCATTTAAACTTGACCTGCCAACAATACTAGAATGAACTCTTATTTAATGAACTGACTGTCAATTACTACTACGCCCCTCGTTACTTTCTACAAAAGCCTATTGGCGAGTGACGTCCAATAAACTGTCCCCAGGAAAGAATGTTTTTCAAGGGCCAGCTGCAGGGGTCTTAGGGGATAACAAAGCAGCACAAAAAAGGTAGGTTCAACAGCATGGAGATATCTTTATAAAACAGGCTATCAGAAACGGTCGACAAAAACAGGGGATAAAAATATAAAAAACGGGTTTTTAAGAACTTGTTGAGAGTTTTGTAAACATCTCTGTTGTGCTTTTTTCCTGTTACCTAGGCCGAGATTAATTCATGTCAGCCTTTTTTCGAAAAAAATAATAATAATAATAGCTTTTTAAATTTAGTTATAACCAGTATAACAACCATTTTTTACCCACATTCAACAATGTCCTATTTCCTTTTTTTTCTCAGTTATTTCTCTACTGAAAAATAAAAGCAATTTTTTTCTACACTTTAAAAGCAGAACATAGCTGCCAATTTTTAGGATCGTCGAGGAAAATATCTTACTGGTGCAGCATTTATTTTTTGATATATAAATCTTGCACTGCCAAAAAGGTTTTTGTTAAAAACACAATAATTTTATAACTTTACTACAGAACATTTATGTTCTCTTAAACTACAGAAATTTACTGTTAAACTACATCGTAATCTACCAAAAGAGACATTTTTCTGTAAACAAATAAAACTAGTAACCATTGATACATATTGTATTTGTTGGGTACGGTTTTTTTAGTTTCGAATTTGAAAAACTATGGTATCAAAGCGGCAATAAGTAATTTGATACATTTAAACAGATGCCAACCGGCTCTATGGTGGTCAAAGAGTTGACCCTCATATCAAGAAAGTCCCGGATTCCAATCTCGCTTCGGTGCGTCTGATGGAGAAAAAAAATAAAAAATTCTCTGACTATTCAAATGTGATGGAAAATCATGGAAAATCACATAAAAATATAAAATTT
Organism: Parasteatoda tepidariorum; assembly: GCF_982258835.1. Classification (NCBI taxonomy): domain Eukaryota; kingdom Metazoa; phylum Arthropoda; class Arachnida; order Araneae; family Theridiidae; genus Parasteatoda; species Parasteatoda tepidariorum. The sequence goes on from NC_141766.1 coordinate 61,198,163, forward strand.
TAAAAAACTAATAAAAATTTTTGAAAACTGCTTCACTATGTCAATTAGAGGGTATACCACACCAACATGCATGTTAAATTTTTTTGCCGTACCCTTAGGACAGACGTAAAATATCTGAATAATTGTTACATGTAATTTCTGTCACCGTGTTTTTTCCGTAGCATACGTTTAATCTTTGTATTTTAAATTTTCCGTAAAATAATAAATGATTTTATAATAAAGTAAATAATTATTTTCTACACGTTGGTTTCTTAAATTAAGCAGAAATTATCTATCACGAAAATGAATAATTCGAAATATTTATGAGAGATTCGTTAGTTCGGTAGCTATGGTATTAGGCTTTGGAGAAGTAGCTTAATTTTTAGAGAATTCTTACGAATTTAATTATTGTTTGACTAATATTTTGTAAAATCTTTTCAAACGACCCCACAAGTTAGAAGTTGAGCCTTAATTACTGCCTCCTTAAATCGAGGTGACAATTTATATCCGAAAAATCTAAAATGGAAACGAGTTAATTAAATATAAAAAAGGGTAAATTGCTTCAATATACATGGCTAGTAAGTGCAAAATGATAATATGAAATAAATAAATAAAAATAACTGCGTCTATTCTAGATTTTAAATGCACTGAACTGTAATTTTCTAATTTTTAGCAAATATGTTTTTAGGAAAAGTTGAATTTAAGATGATAAGCAAAAACTGTTTAATTTTTAACTTTTCAACTTTATAAAATTATATTTACAACATTACATAATTTGTATAATTTTTTGTTCTTAATTTTAAAGTTACTTTTGATAGACTTTGAAATCTACATCATAAAATACTTAGGTTGAATTATTTACTGATTTGATTGCTCGTCTTTGATTTATTCAAACACAAAATAAATAAATAAACAACTCAATCTAGAAGGTTCATGGTTCTAATAATTGTTACAGAAATCAACGTTATCGTTGAAGCATTCCAAAAAGGCATATAAGTTGCCAATTGCACTCTCAGAAATAAAATTCTCCTTTTTGACGATTCTGTAATCCTAGAGCTGTATTTCATTAATTTTGAGAATTGTTCCGTCACGAAATCACGTGACTAGAAAGAAGACTATGAGAAATACTAGACGATCAAAAATAAAGTGACGGAGCGAGCCGACCGACTTGTATAATGCTCAAAGAGTTGGCGTCGAGACTGGAAAATCACGGGCTCAAAACCCGCTTCTGACGTGGGTGTAGTTTATTTCTCAATTCTACCTGTCCTTCTTGTGTTGTTTATTGATCAACCTATATGGTGCCCACGAAAAATTGATTATTAGAAATATCTTCGACTCTCTTCGATTAGAATCTCTTCCTGTATTCTTAGCTATTTTGTTTTTTTGAAAGAAAAAAAAATAGAATGATGAAATCTGATTCCTCGAAAAGTGATGACAGTTATTTCGTCACTTTGACGAAAGTTTTGCTCATAGCATATACCAAGAAACGGTTTCGTCAAAAGCGAAGAAAGTTTCGAGAAATTTGAATATCCATTTTTTACAGTGTATGATAAGTTGAAAATGCATTTCTTCTCTAAAAGCAAAACAAGTATTTATTTTCAATATCAATTATTTCTATACATCTTTTTCCATACTTTTTAAACCGAATTTTTTTTTATTTTAATCATAAAATATATCTTTTTTCGACGGATCGCTATTATTCAAAATTTAAATTATTCTTTTCTTTGCCACTTTTGACATTTATCATATTTTGAAGCAAAGGATTTAACCAATAAGAAGAGGGGAATGCGTAACGCTCTTCCTTATTTCCTAAAGTACGGAAGAGAACCCTTTTAAATGAAAGTGCCTTCAAGTTCCGGATCAGCTCACCTTCCCAAATCTCACTGAAGGGACAGTATCGATTACTTCTTCATGATTTAAAGATACCCTCGAATACGGGATTAGAAAAGGATTTAAGTGTACCCACTAACGTCTGAGGGAAATTAAAAGTTGTTTGAAAAAGAGTCCATCTCCGGTTTTTCTTTATCTTCTAAATCACTTGGTTAAAAATGGATCATCACGATAATTTTTAATCCGAAGTAACGTCAATGGAGTAATTTGTTGAATGATTCAATACAGGTTAATTTAAAGAATATTTTTCAACAAAAAAAAATTGACACGCAATTAAGGAAGTAATCAGCTATTTCAGATATTTAAACAAAACTAAACAAAATAAAATCTATTAGTAAAAGATATTAGTAAAACCGGAAATTTTTTTCTCATTGAATAGCTATTCAAAAGATTATTTTGAAGTATATTAAGTAATAGCATAACTACTCATGCTTACATTTTTCTTGATCTTAAAATTATCCTCGCTGTTAAAACATAAATACAAGGAATAACTATAGTTCTAATTTCAAAACAATGTCAAAAAAGTAATAAAGTTTAAATAATATCATTATTTTCGTAGCTCGTACAAATTTCTTTCCGATTATTACTTAACTAAAAATTATCTTTTATATTTTACTTAATCCTTGTTAATGCACTATTAATAAAATTAATTGTGTAAGCTGCTAGTATATAGAACAAACTGCGAGTATATAGAACTCATAACATAAGTTCAAAATGTAGAAGCATGGAAAAAATTACGGAATAATGAAAAAAGAGATAAAGAAAATTATTTAAAAAAAAATAAATAAAAAAAAATCAATAAAAATCCGGGGGAAAAAGATAGAATCTCTGCATCAACTCACACTATTATATAAAATTTAATGAGAATTTCCAAAATCGAAATCTCAATTAAGGATATTTTTAAAATCATACTAATAATTCAAAAACAAATTTTTTAGCTTAAGAAAGGGTGATATTGAAAAGATTCTGAAAATCAAAAGCTTATATAGAATAAACCTTATTATGTTGAATAAATTCTAAAATCGGTTGATAATTTTTGTAATAATCCAAGAAAAACCTTCTTTAATATTGTTAATAATTTAAGTAGTTAGAGAAAATGGTACCAGGATTAGTTTGATAAGTATTAGACCCACATGTGATAGTTATAAATTTTATAGGAATTATATGAAATTTTGAACTGATAATTAAGTAAGGAAATTGTATATTGTTAATTTTAATTTTTAACCTCGTATATGAAGATAAGATTTTTTCATTGACATTATTATTATTTAAATTACTAAGCTTAAAATTTTTACTATTTTTTTAACTCCGTATTTAAATGTTCAACATCGAAAGTTTTATAGAAGATTGCACGGTTTTATTGAAGAACACGGTTCACCTGATTGTAAGGCGAACGCTCTATCCCCTCAGCCACCATGGTTTAATTGATAATATTGCATGATATTGAAAATAAAATCGATTTTTCGTAAAAGAAAAAAGTGTAGCATTGCCCTATCACTAACGTTGCAGATGACCTAACGCAACTCAGAAGAGAAAGAAAAAGCATCAAATTTATACCCTTTTTGAATTTTAAACAATGTGTGAATATTTAACAGAACAAATGCATTATCATTAAAATTTTTATGACTTCCTTGAAGAAATATCCAAATGAAAAATAATATCACTTCTTATTACAAGAACTGATATTTAGCAAAAAATACTCTTTTTGCTTAAACTAAGATCGGAGATAGTTAATTATATCTCCCATTAAAAAGATGCGATCGTTTTTTTATAGTTCCAATAAAAACCCTATCGTGAAATCTTATGTTAAGATTACTTGGAAGAAAATACTCATAAATTGAATGAAGAGAATTATTTTAATGATCATCTTCTAACATTTTAATGCCTATTGTCTTTGACTATAAAAAGGCTTTGTGCTTTGCTTTTGAGAGTTTAAAGCTGACACTTCTTACTGTGTCAATTGCATTATACTAAATTAATGGGATTCTCAAAATAGAAATACAGTCAATTGAAGAATAACTTAATGCCTATCTTATCACTTATGAAGACTTTCAATTATAGAAATCAATAATGAGTTTTGAATTAATGAGCATAAGCAATATCACTTTTTTATCGCTTTAGTAACAGATATTTTTGATGGAACAACTTTTAAGATGGATAATGCTGCTATTGTATCTGTAACTTAACTAGCCCGAATTTTTATTGTGGCCGTTAAGAATAACACCAAAAAGCACTTTTACGTTACGGTAATAATTTTTTATTACAGATCCTCCGTCTTTAGAAGCCTTTATCTGAAACTTAAATGGACTCTTCATTAAAAATTTCATCTTTAAGCCACTTAGTCCATTTGAATAATAACAATTAAACATCGATGGCGGATGTTCATTTTGAATGAGGTATTATGCTATATTTCTCTTCAATTCGTTAAATAATTTTTATGCTTTCCTTGATATGGACATTATTTTCAATGGCGAAATCTGGCAAGTATCAATCTCTTTTTCTTAAAAAAAATATTTTTTTGTGGTAAAGCTTGATGGTTCTAAGCTTTACGCAACACTAAAAAATAAAGCTATGTTCTAAGCTTTATGTTTGAGTGTTGAGCCATAATTTGGTGTATTATTAATAAAGCGTTGATTCAATCTTCTGGTCCATACTAAGCTGTAATAATCTGCAATAAAAAACTGAACTACAATGTTAGAAATTTCTAGAAAAAAATGGTTAAATAACAATTTATTTAATTGGTTTTTTACCATATTCAAGCAAAGCAGGCAAATTACTGTACATAAGATGGTATTCAAACTGTTACTTGTGAGAAAAACAGTTTATTCACTGCTTTCACCTATTACGGTTAAACCCCCAGAATTTTATCTCACCAACTAGTCCTACGTAATGAAGCTTCTTAGTTCCTTGAGGATGCGTACAGATTACAGCCGAAAGAGTTAGTCTGTCAGTTAGTCTGTTAGTCTGTCAGTCTGACAGAACGGGGGTTCGAGTTCTACGATTGACATCCATTCCCTACAACTCATGAAGAGTTTTAAGCATCCTGCACTCCATAATTTATGACTCTATGCATTTAGAATATGATACTTTCATTAACATCCTAAAGCTGCTAAACAATGACCAATAATACAGTTAAGATTCTTTTTTACGATTACCATGTTTTTTGTAAATGGTTAAAAAACCGTATAGTTTTGTATTCATGGTGTTATAACCATACTAGTTGCAAACGGTCAACAAACCGAAAAGATAAAAAATGCTCTTCACCGTAAACTTTACGGTTAATTGGTTATTTTACCATAATTTTAGAAGAAAATTCTTACAGTGTATAATAATCGTGTATCAAGTTTGAAAAATTATGATAATTTGGGTTCATTTAAATATTGCGGGGGATTTTATTTGATCAATATAAATGTACTAATGGAGAGAAGAGGTTGTTAATTTTCTTATTTTTGCTGACAAGGGGGAGAGGAGAAGGGGCATGAGGTAAAATTATCCTATTTTTAATATTTTCTTCAAAAGCAAGTTAAAAAAAAAGTATGCAAAAAAAAAAACGCTCTTGGAAAAATTTCAAATTTTGATCAAAAGGTAAATTTAGGGTAAAAAAACTTTGTAAACCAATTCTTCTAAAAGTTTCAGAAGTCAAAAGGTTTGAACGCAAAAAATTCATGCAGAATATTCTACTCACAATTTATAAAATGCATTACAAAGTAATTTTTGTTTTATGTAAAATTACATAATTTATTTGAATTTAATCTGAAAATTAGAGCACCACAGTAAAATTCTAAGCTAAAGGGAAGGGCGTTGCGACCTACTTACGTAAGCATGAGAGCGGTTTGGGATTTTCTTTTTTTCTTCCTAGAACGGGGAATTCAAAATTGCCAAAAAATATGCTTACCTAATATTTGAATGACGCCTATTATTCACTTTTGTAATATATTGAAGTAGAAGAAAAACTGAACCATAATGTGGATTAATTTAAATTATGGTTCAATGGGCCCTAAAATTAACAGTGAACTATTTATTACTGTAAAATACAAGAAAGAAATATAATATTTTTTAAAATCTTCATTAAATAAAGTGAAAAGAATGAAATAAGAAGAGAGCAATAAAATTAACTGCAGCATGATAACTAATATTAACAAACATATGTCATGAAAATACCAGGATGAATTTTATCTCACTCAATGCACCATAAAACTAAATTTATTCTGTGAAATTTCTAGAAACTCTAATTGAAAATTAACACTCTCAGAAAATAGGTTCAATGTCAAACCTTTCTATGAGGATTTCTAGTTTGGTTTCTGAAAACATAGTAAGGGAAGAGGGGAACCATATAAAAGTCCCTTGAACCATAATACGGAACAAAATTGTTGTGACCTCAAAAAAGTGTTTAATTGAGCCATTCAAGTTGAAACATAGTATTTTCTAGTTTGCAACTAGCGCTGAACAGACGACCATCTATGTCCAACTCTGTACCCTTCAAATTTTGAACCCCAGACTCCTCGATAATTCATAAGATCAAACTAGTCCTCGTGGAAAATTTTTTAATCGAACAAACCCTCATTTGCGTAGTTCACCTGCCATAGTTAGCCTTACGGTAAGGGGACCGGAGATCCGTCTTCAATTTGGCATCATATTTAAGTTGCGGCAAATTTGGATGATATTCTGGTTCAACACGTTCGAAGATTTTTAACAATGTAACATATTCTAAAAGAACACGATGTAACATGACAATAATGTAATAAGTGTAATGTAATAAATTTTTAAGTATTTATTGTTACTATCAAACAACAATATCAGATTGAGTTAGTTTTTATTACCAATTTAAGAAACCTCGTTGTTCACAATTTAAAAACTAAACACATACACCAAAATGTTTTTATTTGAATGAAGAAATTATGTTAAAACTTTAACATATGTAAAAAAAAAATCAAGTTAAATTTTTTGGTAATTTTATGATAATATTATAAGAGAATAATGGTAGCATTCCATAAGACTATGATTACTTTATTCCAAACATCTCTTTCCTTATTGATACATCTTATTATAAACCTCCAACAGCTGTTTTAATAGATGGTCTTAAGAATGAAATTCCAGGTTAAATTATTGGTAGCTTCGATAGAGGATTACCATGCGAAAACTGCGACTAAGTACTTTCATGGCAATTGGCTTTCTGCTTGGTGAATATGCAGCCAAATCCTTTATTTAAGGATTATGTTGTCAAACTACAGAATTCGTGTTTAGGGGTGTGGTTAAATGAATACGCTAAAATTTGTTTCCTACCTATTCCCAGTATCATTTATAAGCATTTTTACGAACCACTTAATTTAAAATATGATTGGGTCTTAGAACATTGGAATTTCGTATATGAGTTATGAAGTAGCAGCTAAAATAAGTTTGTAGAAATAAGTATTTAAAATTTATGAAATGTGGAAATTCTGTATGTTGCAGATAGTTTGACATTTCTTCCCTGATATCTTTGTCAAAAGTATCAACTAATAATGAAGATGTAATTTGAAAAATTTTATACACTTGAAAATATTGAAGAAATATTATAATTTATAAATCTATAATTTAATTCCGATTAGTTTTATTTCAGTAAAAGTGCTTGCCTATTCTGGGTGTGGGGATTTCAAATCCGAAATTAGAAGTCTAAAGTTACAGATTTTCTTGAAAATGAGATTATTAGTAATTTTTTTGTCGATATGTCGAAATGTTTAAAAAAGTTATATATAGCAATGGGATGCTTAAATGTTGATACAAGCTTCTAGGAGAGTTTGGATATCCTCAGGATTAAAATTGCATCATAATCATGACCGAAAATGCTGTCTTACGCTGCTAGGGGCGCTTATCCTATTATTACCTGTTAAGAAGCACACTAAGGAATGGATCATAATAGGGAAGCACCTTCAGCAGCGTCTGATGACATTTTCGGGCAAGGGTTTCTATACAATTTTAATCCTGAATATGTACCCTAATTCCCCTAAATTATTATGAAGGACAGGAATGTCTTTGTTTAATAATAAAATTGTCAAAATAAACTTACATGTAATAATTGAATTACTATTAATAATTGAGAGAGTTTCAGTTTTTGCTAGGTTAAGTAGTATCAAAAATTTAACCTTTTTTAAATCATCTTTGATATGATGGGAAAAATGATTTTAAGTAGTAAAAGAACACGATGTAACATGCTGGTTACATCGGTGTCGAGTTCAATTCGCGCTTCTTCGTGAAAGACATTCTCCAATTGGTTTAATTTTATGCATATTGGTTAATTATTTGTTACTTTTACTCTAAAGATTTTAAACTTTTTTACCGTTTCACTCACGAGCATTGTAAAAAAAAAAACCTAATCAAATAATAATTATATGCACCAAAAGGCACTTTGAGTATATCCTCTGTAACCAAAATGCACAAGGTACACACATTTTTCGTTGCATTTATATAAATACTTGATGTTCCCTAATTTGGCTGTGGGGATTTCAAATCTGAATTTAATTTTGATCTTTAAGTAACAGATTTTTTTAAAATGACATTTTAGTCAATTTTTTGATAAAATGTGCAAATTTAAAAAGGTCCTATACATGAAGGAGTCGTGTAAATGTTGCGACAAGCTTCTAGGGGAGCATCACATGGATTGAAATTGCATGGGAACCCGGAATTGCCATCGTACACGGTCTTGGGAATCTGAGACATTTGAGAAGCGCGTTTTTCCTATTCACAATTACTCCGTATCACAAAAAATAAATAAATAAAAAATAAAGAGAAAAAAAATTCTTTTAATTCCTTTTATAAATAGCTCTCCATGTAAATATGATTATTTTTCTGTCATATGATTATTTTCATTTCATTTTATCACCAGCATTAACTGGCTGATCTGCATCTAGCTTGCATCAAATATAAAAACAAATATTGATTCTTTAATATTGAATGATTAATACTGATTAAGCTTAAGCTATCACATTGTCAAAAATTTCAGATCGATTACGATAATAAATACCGGCACCTTTCATGACGGTACTTTTTACTGTAAAATCCATTTTTACAGGAACATGCTACGGAACAAAAAACCTGATGCCTTAGTTTTTATAGTAATAATTACCTTAAAATCATTGAATCACTCTAATTAAATAAATATTACTGCAAAAATTACGGTATAATAATTTACGACAAAAATGGATTTTACGGAAAACGCGTTAAGTTCCAATTTCTTATACCGTAATTCGATACAGAATTTTTTACAGTGCATGTTTGAGCTTACATTTTCTTGTTAAAATGGAAACATATTAGAGGTTTAAACTTACTTATTCTAACACAGTTGATTTCAAATAAAAATTAATATCATTTTATCTCATTTATCTTTAATTACTAAATTCGTCGAAACTCATTTCCACGCCAAGGAGAGTATTTATGAAATTAATAATTTAAACCTCAAGAGTACAATGTCCTTCCAAACAAAATAAACACGGAGTACGTAAATTAATTCCGTCTACATTCTAGGCAGACCGATATGATACTCAATAATTACTGTTATTAAAAATGAGAAGCTTAGATTTCAATAATCGAGACAATTTTGCCTTCTTCAAGTCACGCAAACAGTTAAGAGAGTTATCGTATGAATTTTCTTTTCTCACAGCATTTTTTTATTATCTCTTTAACATTATTAAGCCACCATATCAGAATTATTTCAGCGCTTAAAGATTTTAAGTGACATTACGAAAATTCCAATGTTACTCCGTGGCTATTTAATGTCCTATTTTATAATTTTCCTTTTAACCAAAGACCTTAGCATAAGCTTATAATTTATCTGTCTCTTCCTAGCATACAAAGCCGTTTTTCAGGTTCTTGAAGATTAGCCCAATCGTCTGAAAGAAAATTACCCCAAAACACATTTGACCCTCCCCTTTTAATAATCATCTCAGCAATTAGAAAAAATTTCCATTGTGTATTAAAATGAAAGAAATTTAGACATCTTAGTATTTGTTTCTTAATATGGTTTAATATATTGTTATTGCACGAATTAAGCCCAGTTTTCGGCATATTAATTTGTTTCAAGTACCCTGACAAGAAGTGAATATGTCATTATGATTTTTCCGTCTTAATCTCTAAAACAATTTATAAAAAAATATGTACAATTACAATTAAATCACGATTTCTGCTTAGTTACAACACTGCGTTGTAATGATCGTGAAGCGAAAAAAGTAAATATTGTTATGAACTCACGATTTCAATTAATACAATTACATTAAGAGAAATCTGTAAAACAAGTTTCATCATTTTAGTATTATATTCAATTGTAGAAAACTGCATTAAGAAGATATTCTTAGATAATGGTTATTCTTAATATTGGTATCTTTCATTAGAATCAGAGGTTTAATTAAGACGTAAGCAAAAGTATTAATGTTATGATTTCTTAATTATGAAATGTTTGTTTGGAAATAATTGTAATTTATAAGTAATTTTCTTGAGTAGAATAACAATAGTTTCAGAAAATTAGACAAAACACTATTAATTGAGAGATTGGGAAACTATAATTCGCTTTTTTATCGAATGAATTGTAAAATTACTGCACAAAATTAGTGTCTCAAATTCATTTATCAAAATCAGAATTAAAATTATTATTTATATCTGAATTATAATTATTATAATGTAAGACATATAATAGAATTTGAATAGAAATAATATAAAAAATGAAGCATTTCTTTTTTTTTTCAAACTATATTAATATATGTTTCACTTTTTCGTTATCTAATTGCAACAAAAGAGTTGGTATTTCATAAAAATGTTGTTTTAGCATAACTCATTTTCAAAATCTAATATTAGTTAAATCAATAATTTTCCTAGCTCAATAGGTTTTTTAATTTTTTATAATTGAAATAACTTTGTAAAACTTTTGAAACTTAAATCTCTGAACTCTTATGGATTTTTTTCCATCGAATTGCAACAAAAGAGTTAGAAACACATAAAAATGTTGCTTTAGCATAACTCGTTTTAAATTTCTAATATCTTCCTAGAAATTGTTTTTTTTTAATGGAAAGAACTTTGTAAAAAATGTATTAAGTTCAGTTAATCTCTATCTTTGCAAAATTTATTTATACATCCTTCTTTTTTACAGGCTTCTACTGAGTTTTTCCCCTTTAATTAGTTAAATTTTCTAAAAATTACTTATGTGTTGATTAAATTACTATATATTACTGTTAACAATGGAATAATCAGAAAATTTTATTTATTTTAATGGAACCCACGCATCATAACATAATTTAATTTTACTAAAAAATTAAGGTGCAAATATTCTGCTTCTGCGCAATCCGAATTTGGTAATATCAATGGAAACGTGCTCAATATTTTTTTTAACAACACATATTCTGCTTGTATGCATCTTAAAATTTTTTTTAGGAAATGTGACCCAAAACATAACGATTGAAAACAGTAAATGATTTTGAAACCCAATATTGTACTTTATGATAAATTAGGTTATATATATATATATATATATATAATAAAAGAAAACATTTTAATTTTGTTAATCTTGTTAAGGTGCTCATTTTAACACTTGTTATGGTTTTTGAAACTTGAAAAATTGACTTTCAATATAGAAAAAATGAAACTTGACCTAAAACAATACGAACGAAAACAAAAATGTTTTTGAAAACCGATATTGTACTTTATGGAAAAGGAGGAAGCCTCCCTAGCCGAGCGGTCTCGCAGCCCCGCCAAATGCTGTGCAACAATAAATAACTGAATAGCAATATATTAATAAATTAATGGGAAAGGATACATTATAGTTGGCCATTTTATAGCATAGAGTAGAATATTTGACTCTAATTAAAAGTATAATTGAGGATATTCGGCGATGCTAAATGGCTCTGCTTTGTAGAAATTATTTTTGCTGATAAAGGATTCTTAGTTTATAAAAGTCGAGCCAAATTCATTATGTCCACCACTGCGAATAAACACAAGGGAACAAATTGTCTGTTGCATTTGTGCAAATACTTGGCCTTGCCTAATTCATACCTAGTTACATTTCAGTCTTGCCTAGTTATGTTTAAAAGGATCTGAAAATTAATTTTTGACCTAATACTATTTTTTGCCATATTTTCAAATATTTACCATTGCTGCTTATTCTCTTACTTTCTTACAATGGACACTTTTTTATTATTATTTATTCTAATTAGCAAATTATAGAGCTTTAACTATCCGTTTACTAATAGTTTCAAATAATTAACATTAAAAAAATGTTTTAAAATTTCGCTCAATATTTAAATCGGAAAGACCGAAAAAGTGAATACCCTTTTTCCTATTCCTGAAACTTATCTTTTTTTCAAATATCTAGCAATATGCATCAATATCTGGCAATATTTTCAAATATCTAGCAATTGAAAAATTATTGGACTTGACTATCTATTTATTAATAACACCATCAATTAACCATAATGAAATTTTTTAAAATTTCGTTCAATATAAATCTTAATTTTATTAAAATGAATCTGAAAAACAAAATGGGATTAATTTTTGGCCTAACACTATTACCTTCTTTTTAAATATTTACCCATGTTGCCTAAACTCTTGATTTCGTAACAATGGACACTTTTTTATTATTATTTACTTTAATTAGCAAATTAGCTATTTTCTATTAATTAGCAAAAAGAAATTTAACTATCTATTTATTATTAATTATAAATAATTAACCATTAAAAAATGCTTCAAAATTTTGTTCAATATTGATCCTTAATTAATTTAAAAGGAAAACGGTAATACTCTTTTTCCTATTTTGATTACTTATCTTCTTTTCAAATACTTAGCAATCCTGCATATACTCAAAGTTTCTTAAAATGGACGCCATCGAGACCGATAATTTCCTCTCGCTATATTAACCGGAAGCAATGAAAAAGCGCTCGATGGAAACTTCCAAACTTTACAGCCCTCCGTAAAGGTTGAGGTTTCATTTAAAACGCAATTTACTCCCTTAGAAATTGGTACAAGAGTTTCCCCAAGCCCTTTTCCCAATTTTTAGCTATCTTTTGAGCTTATCGAGTCCATTGGTGAGCTAACTTAATGGACGAATCGCCTCCCTATCTTTATGGCTGTAACGTTTCAAACCGGAGCCTTTAGTATGACATTTAAATATGTATTCTGTGTTTTAGAGATCACATCTAAGTAAAGATTTCTCGGCATCCTTTACGTAAAATTACTGAATGTAACTCATCGGGTAGGGGCTCGATATCTAATAACAAACTTCCGTCTTCATTAATTAGTGTCGGTGCAAGTTTGAAAATAATGCTACTCTTAAACTAAGATAAGTTAGCATTTTTCCTGGAATGTAGTATGCATTTACTAGGAAATCTGATTAGTTTTTTTTTTAATACTTTACAGTGGAGGGCTGTTTGTTAATTAAAGAAAACTGAATTTATGCGATTTCAATATGAGTCTATTGTAGTCTTGTAGGATTTACGTCGCCAAAGAAAATTCAATTCTTAGGACATAAAATAATACTTGTTTATTTGTTGCCTATAAATGTGTTATTTGTTTAACGATAAAATATACACAATCAAAAGTATCTATGAAAGAGTTTTTTCTTTAACTGTTATTAGTTAATATTATTTAGTTTTTAAATTTTTTAGTAGTCAGCTAATGCATTTGCTTGGTAATTAAAGAAAAATTGATCTTATGCGATTTCAATATGAGTATAAAGAACACGGAGTAAAAATGTATGATCAAACCTACCAGAATATCGTAACATTTACCACAACTGATTCTGTGGGAATACCAAAAATATCAGTAATTTTTATTGAAGATCTTCATTAATGGTTTTGTTATAATTAACAATAAACTATGGTTTTATAACATGATGTGAAATTTGGTAAACGTGGTAAAATTTAGTGATTTTATGATGGCATAAAAATGATTTATTTGGTTAATTTATTTCCCAGTTTTGCGTTTTTTACTTAATGTGTGGTAATAAGAGCTATAATTTTGAAAACCAGAATTTTCCGTAAACCGTTTCCTAATAAGCGAAAAAGTACCATATGAATGGTTTAAATACTGTATATTTTAGTCTTATTATCAAGAATTATAGTTTCTTCTTATCAAAAATGTCATTACAAAACAGAACGGTAATTTAACCTGAATTTTTTTCTCCACGTATTCTCGTAAGATTTACATCCCCAAAAAAATTCAATTTGCAGAACATAAAAAATATAATGCGTTTTGTTGCCGCTAGTTAAATCAAAATGTTTTGCTTGTTTAAAACAAAAACGTATTCAATAAAAGTATTGATATACGAAAAAGAATTTTTAATTATTAGTTTCTAGTTTCATTTATTGCAATATATTTTTCAATGTGCAGCTAATACTTTTGCTAAATGAAGTTAAACTTATTCGATTTCAATAGATTCTATTGCAGAATCGTAGAATTTACGTCGCCAAGAAAAATTCCATTCCTATTATATACATAATTTATGTTTATTATTTGCCATAATTTGAGCTTTTTGTTGCTTTATTTTATATTTATTTTTAAAGCTAATTTCTTATAAAAACATTTTATAAGTTTCATTTTTCTATATCGAAGATCAACATTTTCAGATCAATTTTATATGTCAACAGTTTCAAAATCGCCATGAGCAGCATAACAAAATTAAAAAAACAAAAATGTTTTTTAACAATATTTTTTGGGAACTATACACCAAGCATGACTATTTGAACATTGCATCAACAGACTATTAAAATATACCGTTGTCAAAAATATTACTATTTCTTAGTAATGTTTCGAAATACGCAAGAATTATTAATTAACTGATGAAAATTCACGTTATATGTTGTCTGACATTATCATTTGCATCAGTTTTAACCAAACACACTTAATTTTATGACTGAACCAATGCACCTGCAACTTTCAAGGATAAAAAAGTAATTAATTTTAAATACTGTTTCTGAAAGCAACTGGAATAACTATGAAAATTGCATCAATGGGGTCGCTTTTAACTATGATAAAAGCTTACTTTATTTGTTTTATCCCTATCAATTGGAATATCTTGCAATTAATTTTAGAGATTATGAGAAACAATACGTAATACATAAATTTGAAAATATTTTTCATTGATTTGACGCATATTATAAACAACAAAAAATTATTAATGGAGCATTAAGTAAATATTCTCTACTCAATACGACCAATTAAATAATAAACTTGATGTAACAGGTAATATTATTGCAATAAACTTGGTGTAACAGGTAATATTATTATAATAAAATTGATGTAACAGGTAACGCATCTACAAAAGGCTGGCGAATCATCTAATCATTACATAGGTAAAAAAAACAGTAAACTGTAAAAAATAAATAAATTGTAATAAATTCCAGATCAAATTACGGTACAAAGCACCGACAATCTAGCTACATCATCCATAAAATCTATTTTACCGTAAAATCCATTTAAATAATATACCGTAATTTTTACAGTAATATTTATTTAATTGGAATGATTCAGGGATTTTACGGTAATTAATACCGTAAAAATTTCCATATATCGGATCAGCAACATGTTTCGAAAATTCCGCACCGAAAGTACCGGCACTCAGGGTGCTGGTTTCACCGTAGTTTTTTAGGGAATTTTTTAAATATAGTTTTCATTTTTGATGAAAGCATAAATAAGAGAATTGTTTTTCCCTTTAAACATACAGAAAGCAAAATGAATTATAAATTTATTGTTATGCGTTAAATAAAAGTTATTATTGTGTAAATACACAGTACTCAATGATATATGTACAAAGAAATAATGCACCTTTCAAAAGGAACAATAATGCACTTGGGCTCTACCAACAATATCTGACATTTAATACAACAAATAACGCGGGATGTCAGCTAATGAGAGCAATATACTACACTGAAAAAAATTCCAGATCAAATTTCTGTAGAAAGTACCATCACTTTGGGTGCATCTTTCGTAAAATAAATTTTACGGTAAAATAAATTTTTACAGTAAAATATTATACCGTAATTTTTACTGCATTTATTTAACTAGAGTGATTCAGTAATTTTACGGTAATTATTGCTATTTTATTACGGACGCAATACTTATGGAAAGTGTAAGTTAGGTAGTTTTTAACGCAATTAACGCATAGTAAAATATTTCTATAAATCAAATTTCCTGAAATGATCTCAAAGAAATCCCTGAGGTATTTAATCATAATAAATAGTAACCGTTTACAGCTCTCTGAATTATAAAATATGTCATTTAAATTAAAGTAACTTATTTTATTATTGACAAAATGTTTACAGGGTGCCGAAATAAAATTATTTTAAAACGCAAAAACAAAAGAAAAAAACTGAAAACTTTAAAATTTTAATCCAGTTTTATCCGATGATCCTCAAAAAAATCTCACACACATTTACTCTAAATGAATAGTAACCATTTAAATTCTCTGAACCACAAATCAAGTTAAATTATATCAGCATATTTTACGTTAAATAATTTATTTTAATTCAATTTCATCCGTTGATTCTTTCAAAAATTCCTCACACATTTACTTTAAATAAATAGTAAACATTTACATTTCTCTGTATCATAAAAACAAATTTAAATTAAAATAGCTAAATTTGCTACCGATGCTATGTATACAGAAGGCGAAAATTAGGTAATCATTTAAAAGCACAAAAAAACAAATTTTAAATATTTTATATCAATTCAATTTAATCCGTTGATCCCGAAGAAATCCCATACACATTTACTCTAAATAAATAGTAACCATTTGCATTTTCTGAACCACAAGACAAATTTAAATTAAATTAGCATATTTTACTACCGACTCAATGTATACACGAGGCATAAAATATTATTTTTTTTAAAGCAAAAAGTATATTGTAATGATTTTATATTAGATCAATTTCATCTGACAATTCTTAAAGAATACCTTGCACATTTATTCTAAATAAATAGTAACCATTTTCATTTCCCTGAACCACAAAACATAACTATCGTTCAAAGAAAAACGGGCACAGATTTTGACGCTATAAACACCCTTGGAAAATTCTGATCGAAATTCTTCGGCTTTTCTTCCCCCATCTTGGTTGTAGCGAATCGATAGAAACGAGGATCTTACATCAAGATCTTCTTACTGGAAATGGGGGATGCAGGAAGGGGATGCAAGAAGATGCCGCCGATCCAGATTCCTTCGGCGTCCAAGCAGTCAAGGTAAAAATATGGGGAATACGCCGCGTTCTGTTATTAATAATGTATAGCAATGACAGCTAATTATCGGGAGCATGGAGCTTGGGTTGTAGATGTTCAACTTGATTGTCTAGTTAAGTTTGATTTTTTTTTCTCTATCTTAAGGTTGTTCGGTCAAGCGTCAAATGAAAGAACCAGAGAGCGTTACTAGTCACTAGAAGTCTGCCGCCACTCAAAAACACGGTGAGGCAACATTGAAAGCATTTTTATTACCAAGAATTCGAACAGAATGAGTATGCAATAAATGTTAGGGGAAAAAGAAGCGACGAATTAAACTATAATAAAGAGAGCACTATATCATTATAAATTTCTGAATGATTTCAACACACTTATATATACTATGTTATACACATATTAGTAAGATTTTATCAGGGAAATTATTTTCTCGAAAAGTTTTTCTGTCCTCCTTCTAATATTAATTAAATTAATGATTTGTTTAATTAAATAGATGTATGTAATATTGAAATAAATGCTACAAATTGTTTTTGCTAAAAATATAGTGATCATTTATGACCAATAACCGATAGTAAATATACATTAGTTTAAATAGTACTCGAGAAATAATAATAATAATGCAAAATAACAGAAAACATATTTTAAGTTCGATGCTTTCTGTACTATTAAAAGATAAACAATAGCCTTAGGTTCGTTTCATGAATGAAATTTTTTGGAGTAAGTATACATTTACAATAGACATTAATTTAGCAATACTGTTAAATATTTTTAACTAGAAACTTGAATAAGATATTAAAATTTTTTCAAATTAAGGTAAAGAAAATAAGCTATATTAAAATTCTACCTTAAAGTTATGGTTGATAAAGTAATCTTTATAAATCTGAGCTTTCACTTAAAGAAGGAATCAGTTGCTTTTTATTGAAGGGATGAATAAATTTTAATAATTTGCTCTTTTTTAACAATATTTTGATCATTCACAAATAATAATTATAGTTATGTAAGAAATAAGCTATATAGATTATAAAAATCAGAAATAAATATTTTTATTGCAAGTTATTCTCAAGAAAATGTTTTGTTTTGTGTTTCTCATTTAAAAAGATATTTAACAGATATACTCGTAGCACTTTCTTATAAATTTTAGTTATTTCTTTTAACTCTAGATAATAGATTAATATCAATTAACTCTTGATTACAATTTTAATTAAAGTAACTAATTATGGTTTTGCCTAATAACAGATGACATGCGTAGGATACATTTTTTAAAATAAAAATTACTATAAAATATTTTAGAGGATTTAACTGAAAAATTAAACCATCAAACAAAATTCTGAAGTATTTTTTGACATATTGTTTTTTTTAAAATAAATGTACTTATAAAATGGTAAATACTTCATAAATTGTTTTTTATTCATAAAAATTGTTCATAAAAGTTTTTTGGTAAAATATCACAAATATATTAGTTAAAACTAATATAAACTAATTTTAGCAATTTCCTCAATAGTTTATTTTATTTTATCTTTATTTTTTTTAGTGTGTAAACATGAAATCTTGTGTGCGTATAATTGAAAAAACGTCATTTTGGAATTTAATATTTTCAAGTTGTTGTATTTAAATGGATTTGGTTTTAGTATGTAACTTTTAGAACTTCAAGAGAAAAAAAATAAAATTGACGTACTGTAGCGCAATGATATTTTCAGTAAAAAAAAATCATATCTCTAAAAATATAAAATAAAATGTAATTAAGTTTCTATTTCCAGAGTAGTTAAACCATTAGTATTTAAACCATTCTTTTGGTAATTTTTCTGTTCATACAGTAACTGTTTAGGGGAAATTCTGGTCTTCAAAATTCGAACTTTCATTACCACACATTTAGTAAAACATACAAAACTGAAAAGTAAATTTAACTGAATAAATGATTTTTATGCCATGCTCTAAGGTATCATGATAAAATTTTCAAATTTTGCAACATTTACCAAATTATATCACATATTAAAAAACCAAAACTTCTTGTTAATTTTACCAAAATCCTTACCAAAGTGCATCTTTAAAAATTATCGAGCTTTCTGGTGTTCCCATAGAACCTGAAACACGATTAATTTTACTACATTCTGGTAGTTTTGATGATCCTTTTCTTTCTTAGTGTTCTAACATTTTATACATTAAATTAGTATGTGATTATTTTTTTTATTGCAGTATTAAACGTGTAATCAGAATTATATATTTATTTTTAAAGACGCATATCATCAAATACAGTAAAAAGTAAACTTTTCATTTCTATGACGATATTTAGTAGAAAATAATTTCGCATGCTTGAGAAAAGATTTTTCAATTATAATACTAATAATTAATCTGAATTATGTAGCAATAATATAAATTATTGTAATTTTTATGTGATTATATTAAGTCTGAATAAATAAAAACAAATCTAAGCATTTTAAACTTTATAATACAATTCGTAAAATTAAAGAAAATACACAATATTCATCTAGTCGTTACTCTTTTTCTAGTTCAGTTTCTGTTCCAAATAAAAATGTCAAAATTGCAAAATTTTCAAAAATTTCACAAAATGAAATATATTTGTGTGTTATACATACTTTTATGTAAAAGCAAAAATAAATGTATGAAGAATGTATAAGCTGTAATGTAAGTGTATACGAATATTTTCTGTTACATAAATAAAACATATTTTTCGAGTTTAAACTTTTAAGAAAGCTTTTAATATGAAGACATTATAAAAATATTGAGTGAAATTGAATTCTCATCGAATATAATTCGAAGTTAAATAATTTCAATTAAGATTTATTCTTAAAATGCATATAAAAAATCATAGAACTAGCTCTTTGACAATATAGAAGGTATTTTAAAGTCAGTATGTGTAATTAAAACTTTCCTGATGTGTAGTCGAAAAAAAAATTTTTAAAATATAATTGCGTTATAATCTTTTCTTTTCCTTTTTTTTTTTGTTTTTTTTTTTTTAAGTAGGAAAATTTTCACATGAACATTTAAATTTATATGAATTTGACCATTAAGAATTGAAAAAGCATTCTGGGAACATCATCTGAATTTTTTTTTTATCGTAAAATCCATTTTTACCATAACATTTTATACAATGATTTCTACAGTAATATTTATTTAATTACGGTGATTCAGCGATTTTACTGTTAATATTACTGTAAAAATTATGATATATCAGATTTTTGTTCCGTAAAACTTGACTGTAAAAATGGATTTTATGGTAAAATGTCCCGGCACTTTGACTGCCGGTACTATAATTTCAACCAGTCGATAATTTTAACTGGAAATTTTTATAGTGTAACTACTTTGAAACATAACTACTATAATAAAACACAATTATTTTGATAAAATGGAAAGAAAAATGGAAATATTTGCCTACTGAGAGTAACATATAAAATACTATATATGAGTATATTTTATTCACATGCAATTATTTTTTGTTGGTTAGTTCAAAAAAATGTTTTAAAAATAAAACATATAGTGAAAAAAATTCTCAAGCATTTTTTACTTAGATAATAATTTTTGATTCGTAAAACCAATTATGGTAATAATTTGTGATCAGTTGGAATTTTTCTCATCAATTTCCAATTGTCAAAATGTTGCTGATTAGAATTTAAGCGAATTACTATATAATTTTTATACGTTTTTGCTAAATGATTTGTTTTTAACCAATAGTTCATTTTTATCAAATCCTTAGAAGTTTCATTCGCCGTTTCTTTCGCACCAATCGCAGCGGTGTAACTTTGAATATTTTTAATTTTTACCTTTAAACGCAATTACTTAGTTAACAAATTTGTTGAACAGCAATTTCTAACTCGCGAACATAGTGATAATTAAGAAATGAGAAAAAAAGAATCATATTACCAATGAAAAGTTAATAAGAAATGAAATTGTTTGGCTTTGAATTAACATTTCAACGATCTGTTGATCATATTATAAGTGGGATGCGCACAACAATTCTTGTTGGTTCATCTGAGTTTTTCTTGTTCAGTATTTTTAGTCAGTATTATATTTAACATAAGATAAGGTACAGAGGTGAGTTTAAAAAAATATTTCTATTAACACTAAGAGAAAAATTTCATTTGGTTTCGAAGAGATACATTTAAATAATCCTTACCAATCACATCTGTAATCAATGAATTCAACATTATTTTAAACCGATGTTGAAAGCCGATGTCGATGTTGAACCAGCGAATGAAATGAGAAATTCGTAAGTCTCGAAAATCATGATATTGTTTTAATGAAATAATTTTATACGGAGGATTTTTTATTCCTTAATGTAATTTAGGAATTATTGTCACAAATGCTTTCAACATTTTTTAAACTTGTGTTGATAGCGAATGGGATGAGCATTTTGTAAGCTATGGCATTATGGAAACAGTTAATAAATAAATGATAATAAATAATTTAATTTTTTATACGAAAATAATTTTTTTTATTCTTTTGGGTAATGTAAGGAATTAGTAATGAAAACGTAAATAATGAATTCAACAATTTTTTTTAATTGTATTGCTAGAGAAAGATATGAGTAATTTATAAGCATTGACACTTTAGAAGTAGTTTCAGTGAAATGATTTTCATACGGATCCAAATTTTGTTGTTGTTCTACGTAATATAGGAATTATCGTAAATGTAATCAATAAATCGAATATTTTTATTGTGGTGATATGAGTAATTTATGAGCATTCACAATTTAAAAATGGTTTCAGTGATATGATTTTCGTACGGATGCTAATTTTTTATTGTTTTAAGTTAAATGGGAAATATTATCGTAAATGTAATGAATGAATTCAATATTTTTTTTTTTTTTTGTGTTGATGAAAATGATAGAATGAAGAGAGTAATTTACAAGCACTGGCAATCTGGAAATGGTTTCAGTAATACGATTTTCATACGCATCTAAATTTTTTATTGTTTTATGTTATGCAGGAAATTTCATCGCAAATGTAATCAACGAATTAAATTTTTTATTGCGTTGATAGCGAATGATATCAACAATTTATAAGCACTGACAACTTAGAAATGGTTTCAGTGATGTGATTTTCGTATGGATAAAAAATGTTTACTGTTTTATATTATATAGAAATTGTTATCGTAAATATAATCAATGAATTCAATATTTTTTATCGTGTTGATAGTGAACGACTAATTTACAATCTGACAATCTAACAGCGGTTTTAACGAAATATTTTTTATACACTGTAAAATAATCCCGTTTCAGAACATATGGGGCAGTTATGGTACATGGAATTTTTAAAAAAGTTTCTGAATATTTCAGAAAACTCTGAAACTGAATCCGCGTTAATGCGATACAGTTTCGTACTTTTGAAAATAAAATAAATGTTTCTCAATCGATCGGAAACAAATTAATAAAGATCTCAGAGACTATTGGAAAAATTTTGATGATTCAAAATTAGTTTTTGAAATTTTTGTACCGTTCACGGATGAAAATTATTTCTTCCTTAATGTTATTGAACAGAATAACATGCTATTGAACAACAATAACATGTTACTGAACAATAATAACATAAAAATTAATAAATTTTAAAGACTTTCCTTTCAATTTAAGGAGCTTGCAACTTGAAAAGTATGCCGACTGCTTATTTCTTCATCAGAACAAAAATCGACTAACAATTGGGGAAAAAAATCGGCTTTATAACTATGATGTTATTTCACATTTAACATATATAACATATATATATATCTATTTATACAATTATTATTTGACTAACAAATGTTCATGTATTTTAGGACAAGGAATATTGTTTATTTTATTGAAACAAAAATTTCACTTCAGGTATAAAATGAATAAGGATTATTATATGGAAATAAATGATAATCATTGTTTTTCCGAAAACTGCGGATAATTCTGATACCTCTTATTGATTCTATCCCTTCTTTAAGTACTATAACAATGGAAATTTTCTAAATGAAAGCAACCAAAAATGTTTTATAACGTGCTCTATTTTGTTGCAGTAATTTTTATTTTAGAAGAATTATTTTATTGTGTTATCAAAAATAGTTGCCATACATTCATCTAAGTTATTAACTTTATAACTATTTAAAATAAAACAATATGTAGTTAGAATACATGAAAACATACAGAGACATGAGATAAAGTTTATATGAAGCTAATTACTTTTAGGATATAAATACCAAAGCGTAAAAAAAGAAAACCTTTTCTTTTATATTTTTAAAAAAGAGATTGTATTTTTCCTTGTGCATACAATTGTACATAAAATTATATTTTAGTCAATAATTTAAGTTCAAGAACCAATGTAACTACAAACATTAAAGAATATATTTCTAAACTTAAGAATCAATATAATCTTCTTTTTAAATATCACTTGAAAATTACTAAAGTAAATAGCAAATTAAATTTTGATAAAAGAATGCAAATTTTTTCATAAATCATCAAAGAACACAAATGCTGATTAAATAAGGACTATAAAACAAATTTTTAAAATTTCTGTCCAAAGCTTAAAAAGCTATATGAACTTGATTTCATTCTTTAACATAATATATATAGCTATTTGCGTTTAAATTCAAGAAAAGCGAATTTGAATAATAAGATGCGTTCAATACACTGTGAAAGCTGATGAAATAGTAACTTCACAATTGGCCAACTGGGGCTTGCTTAGTGGTGCGTGTAGAGTAATACTAAGCTCTCCCCTCTCGCATACAATTTGTTACCCATAAAAAATGTTTCAAGAGCAGGGTATGACCTTGAGAAGTTTCCGCCTACTGCACCGCCCTTACTCGATTAAGGTGGTTAAGGATTCTACAAAGGTTAAATTCCGTTCTCACTGAACATGCTTTTAACTGATATACAGTTCAATATTTATTTACAGTGGAAAAATAAGTAAGAAATGCGAAGGAAGATATTTTGTTGGATTTTTTTAAATATCAAATACCAGGTATGTTTAGTTTTGTTTTTTTCCAAATGTCAGAAAACAACCGAATATAATCTGATGTAAATATAATATCTGGAGAGAACAAAATGTTAATGATTACATTCTTCTGTATTTTGTTAATTTATATCATATTTTATTGCAAGGAGTATTATGCCTTTCAAAAATCAATTAAATGAAACTTAAAATGTCATGAAGATACAAATGTCATGAAGTGAATTAATTGAGTTTACCACACTTAACGTTTAATATTTCATGAGCAATTGAGCTAACATTTTGCAAGTATGCTTTAAACACCAGATATGGTAAAAGAGAAAACCACCGAATATATTTGAGGATATTGATATAAATATAAAATTTAGTGCGAATATAACACCTATTTACGGTTACATTTCTCTTTATTTTGTTAGTTCATATCATATTTTATTGTATTGCGTATTTATGCATACCCAAAAAAACAATAAGTTAAACTGTCAGAACGTTATTAATTTAGTTTAATTGAGCCAGCAAGAAAACATTTATTTGCTTATTTAATTCATACTTAATAGTTCTACACTTATTGTTATGAGTGAAACTAGTAAAATCATACTATCGTTCAGCCTTGTTGCAACCTTAATATGATGTTAAACTAAAAAACAATTGCGCATTTTTTTAATTTAATGTTCAACTTGAATCAAAAAATTGCTCACTGCAACACCTTAATTTGGTAGAAACACATGTTGTGGTTGAACAA
This sequence comes from Parasteatoda tepidariorum, assembly GCF_982258835.1. Classification (NCBI taxonomy): domain Eukaryota; kingdom Metazoa; phylum Arthropoda; class Arachnida; order Araneae; family Theridiidae; genus Parasteatoda; species Parasteatoda tepidariorum. The sequence continues at coordinate 61,222,871 of NC_141766.1, forward strand.
TTTTTCTGAGAGGGCAACAAAATGAAATCTGAAGGAAGTAGTTATTTTTAGTTTAATGAAGCATAAATATACCATTTTCGTAGTTTTCGCCGATTTAAATTCTTTATATTAATGAAAGTTGAGGTTTTAATTATCTTTAATTCTATATAAACAAAACATATCTTTAATTTTTAAAAAGAGTCAGATATTTGAATTTTGAAATTTTAACGAACTTTAATTTTTGTGGTTTTGCTTTCATTATATCGAGATCTATTTTCTTTTTTCTTAACAAAACTATTTATTTACTATTCTTATATATTATTTTTAAAATTATTTTTATTTATTATTTATATTTAATATTCTCATTTATTTATTTTTTCCAATTTAATTTGTAATAATATTATTTTTTTCCTATCCAAAAAATATGTTTAGTATCTGACAAAACTACGTCCACTAAAAGTATTTGTTCATATTTTTCACTCCAAACAAACTAATTAATTTATTAACATTTATATATTGAACGACAGCCATCCAAATTCCATATTAAATTCAAAATTTTTAATGATAAAAAGTTAAAATTTTATATTGAAAGTTTGGCCTAGAGGTTTAAGCAAAAATAAGTACAGTAAAATTATTATATTCTGTCGTTGAAAATTCAAAATAGCTTATATTCTAAAAAATAATAAATCGTTGCACTTAACCATTACAATCATAAAGTTACAATATGAAACATTTTAATACTATCGAAGACTTTCTAACAATAAACTTATTAAAATTTTTCATATCTGAAGTATTAGTAAAACACATTAGAATAAGCAGTAATTTTAATCTTGTAAAAATGACATTATTTTACTGACATTATTGAATGACATTATTCCTTCCCTATATTTTTAAAACATTTCGTTTCAGTCCTGCATACAATTTTCAATAACCTTTATTAATTTAAAGTAATACTCATCAACAATATTTAGAGCATCGTATTTTTCTGTCAGTTATTGGTTTTTGCGAAAAAATTATTCGTTATTCTGAAAAATATATATATAAATATTTATTGGAAGCATTTTTAGTTTAGTTTCTTCACACTTATTTAGTTATTCTCTTATTTGCATTAAAACAATGATACAACTAAAAATATGAGTTAGCAATGAGAAATATATCATACAACAATAATTTCAGTACTTATTTTTGTCAATCAGTACTTATTTTCAGTATTTAGTAGATTTTAGTTCAGTACTTATTTCTTCGATATAAAGTAATATTTATTGATCAGTGATTATGAATTAAAAATTTCGCTAAATTTCATAAATGCTATATCTGACTTCCTTTTCACTGTGGTGACAAAATTTAACTTTTTTTATTTGAATTTTCTTTGATAAATTTAATTTAAAGCTATTTTCCTCATCACGATATAAAAACTCATACATAATTGTACGAAGAATAATAATTATGATTCGCAATTTTTAAAAATTTTGTATGAAAAATGCAGCTTTCTTGATTGACCAATGGGAAAAAGTCTTTCGGAAAAAAAAACCCGCAAATAATGACAACTTCGTAAATTATAAGACTAAATCATTCATAAAATTAAGAATACCATTCATGCAGCTTGTTATTGAAATTTGAATAATTTTCATATTCTATTGACACTTTTTTATAACATTTCAATCTACTTACAAAACTATCTTAAATTCATGATCCTTAGATTGGTAAACTTCATTTAAGGAATGAGCAATTTCAAGATGACATTCATTTACCATCTGAAACAAAAAAATAAAGATTTTAGTCACAAAAGTATTTAGAGCAAGGAAAAAAAGTAAATTGTGATAAATTTAATTTTTATCTGATATATCGGTGCATCTAACGTACTTTATTCAGTGCGATGAATATCCATAAATATTTTAATGAACATTTTATAAAAAAATAAAAAAAATAGAACCATGAATCATTTGCGTCCCATACACTTTAAATTATTATAGTATTTTTTCCTGAATGAAATTGAAAAATATACTCAAATGAATTTTTTCTCATGGTGCATTATGTTACCACTTCAGAGTTCTCAAAATTCGCTTTGGCAATATAGGATTTTGTTGGCAATAAAAGCATTTATTTTTGTAATATATTATTTTTGATACGAACCTCTTATTTTTCTATTACAAATACTAAGAATTATATGACTGAATTACCTGTTTTTATCCAGGGTTCGTACACACCTGTAAAAATTTAATAATTGGTATTAATTTTGTTATAAAGAAGTTAAATTTTTTTAATATCAGCTTCCACTATCAAATTAAAATGTCACATCTGCCATTTTCTGAACTATATAGTATATACAGTTAGAGAAAATAAAATATTCTGGTAGCTACAAACATAATAATATATTTAAAAAAATATATAAATACTACTACCACTCTTAAATTTTTTCAGGTGTGTATAAACCCTATTATTATTATTTTCTTTTAAGTACATGTTTCCTAAATTTGATGGTTTGACACTCAATGAGTTCAAAATATAGAAAATAAAACGTTTAGGACGTCAATAAATAAAGTTTATCAATAATGATGATGTAATTTTATAAGGCTACAGCATGAAAGGATTTGTTAATGAACCAAATAGAAAGAAGTAAAATATCTAATTGTGACATTTTAATTCCCTTTTTACAATTTCTGAGTATCATTACTCCGAATTATCATTTTGAAAATTTGGGACATTAGAACATTATATCATCATTTCACTTTTACGAACTGTACTAGTATTAACGTATTTTCTGTGAATGATGTCAGTTACTTAGTGGATATTATGGTAAAAACCCAATACAATTTTATGTTTTATTAATTTCCGCGTCAGTCACAAAGAAGTAATAAATAAATATTTTATTGCATTAAAGTAGCAATAAAAATTCATATTACTTAAGTTTTCAATTAATTTGGGACATTTATTTCACATTTCGTAATGCTGGAAAGCTTTTGAGATGGTGGGTGTTTCAAATTTTTTATTAGGTTTAATCCTTTATGGACTACTGTTGCTAAAACTTAAAATTTTTTGTGACATAAAAAATACCTTTATGAAAGAAAGTGTGAGGACATTTATGCTTGTCGTCTCAGTTAATTAGTTTTAACAAGTTTTCAGCTAATTAGGGACATTTAGTTCACATTTTGTAATGCTGGAAAGCATATGAAATTATGGGTGTATCAAATTTCATATTGAGTTTAACCCTTTAAGGACTAATGTTGCTAAAACGCATCATTTTTGTGACGTAAAAAGAGTGAGGACATTTAGGTTTTTATTGTCATTACCGTTTAGTGCATTTGGAAAAGTACAAGGCCTTTTTTCAAAGAAGAGAATGCTAGTAGAAACAAGACATTCATTTAAAAGAAAGCCAACTTTTGTGGTAGCTAACAGAATAAATAATTTATTGTCTCTTTGCGCATCATATATCTGCCAACTCTTCAATGTGGTTGCAAAACTTATATTATCACATTTTCTTCTTCTTTAAATAAATGCGGTTTAAAATCATTTTGACTACCATTACATTTAAATAATTAAAAAAATATACATGGTAGGCTTGCTAGCTCTCTTTAAGTACTTTTAAGTGGTGGCTAAATTTTAACGAAACTTCAGCATACAATCTCAATTTAATTGGATTTTTATTAATACTAGGAAAACACTTTTTGGAAAGGCGAAAAGTTGGCCGATATGATATCGATATTTATGCAATATATTTTATGTAAATTTCCAACTTATATTCAATAAATTTAATTTCATTGTTCAAACTTAGTTATATTAAAAAATGATGCATTGCATTGCTAAGTATTTAATCATAGATATTTTAAAGTAGAGTGGCTAAAGCAAGAAAAAATTAATAAGCAGTAAAGAAAGATTGAAGAAATATTATAATTATTTTTTCAATGGTGGTCACTTGGAACTATGGTCCATTGGCCACAGAAAGTGCCAGAACTGCTAACTCTCTTTTTGTTACCCAGTAGACACCTGTGGCGAAGCCACAGCGGTGGAGCAGCGTCGCCCACGTTGCACTACCACAACCCGTTTATAGGGCGGATCACATTCACACATTCCCACACAAAGGAGAAAAGACATAGAACACAGATAGATAGAAAGAAACATCCATGCCTTGCCCGGGATTCGAACCCAGAACCTTTCTGATCCAGGGACAGTTCCCTGCCCCCTACACAGGCCGGTTGGCTTGAAGAAATAAATTGATTTTACTATTTTCAGCCTGCTAAGATATATTTGAATAGTAAAGAAATAATTTTTGATTATAAAACTGGCCAGCTTAATTGCTAAAAGTATAGTAAAATTAAAATATTTGTCACTACTTTTTAAATTTTTCCTGGTAGTAGCCACCCTATAAATGCAACAAGGCAACGTAAGGCGAATCAAGAAATAAATTTTCTACATTCCATTTCACTTTTTTATTTCAATTGAGGAAAATCAATGCTTGAAGCTTAATGTCAAAAATCTTAAAATATGGTTGTTTACTGTGATACATTTGGTTCTACAAAAAAAATTGTTAAAGGAGGACCTTATATATTTCATAGGTCAGTTACATTATCAATATTTGTAATTATAATTGCTTTATTTACTATAAAAATGTACATTCCTTAAAACATTATACGAATCTCGATTGTTTGATTTTATTCATACTAAATTCTGAATAGATAACTTTAAAATCTCATCTATGTTTTATATGTTTTTTTCCGTATCATCATAAATAAAATATAATACCCTAAAAATATATTATAATATAATATAATAACCTTGGCTTACGAAATTTAGATCAATTATTAAATATACTAACCGTAGTAATCCATACACATTGCAAGCTTATTGCCATATTTTCCGGCATTGGGTATTCAAAAATACTTGTTCTCGTTTGCTGCTTATATATATATATATATATATATATATATATATATATATATATATATATATATATATATATATATATATATATATATATATATATATATATCAGCCCACGCGATTATATCCGCAAAAAAATGTCGTAATCGTGTGGGCTGATGGAAAGATTTTATTACTTTTATTCTCTGGATTTTTTAAAGATTTTTTATCCTTTCCCCCCCCCCCAGTTGTTTGTTATTTTTTATTATTATTTTTCTCCCCCCCCCCTTTTTTTCATATGTCTGTAATTTTCCTTTGTTCTATCTTCATTTTGAACTTATCTCATGAGTTCTGTTTACTTGCAGCTTATGCGCAATAAATGAAACTTAATGTTTTTCTTAATTTTCTTCGTGTTTTGTTATATTTATTTTGCTGTATATATATATATATATATATATATATATATATATATATATATATATATATATATATATATATATATATACAATATGCATAGATAGATATTCACAAAACGCAATAAAAATAAAATTAGGATGAAGTTACTGAAATAACTGAAGAGAAATTTTTTTAAACTATCATATATTTCAAACATTTTCTTTATTCAAACATTGATTCAAGCAAGTTAGACAGCCTTTTCATACATTATACTAAATGCATTTCAACATATACATTGATAGTACTGTTAACTATTTTAGATTAAATATTACTCAACAGGACACTAATAAAGAATGACTCATATCATTTGTTAGAGGTACATCATGTACTTTCTCCATTCAGTTGTCCATTATTCTCATTATGAGAGAGATTTCAATGGGATTGAGATACTATTTTGATTTCTTTATTACTCTCTGTGCATGCTTAATCTAGACTCTTAAGTGTATTTTCAAAAGTAGCAATGAAGAAATTGCATAAATATATCTTTCAGGCATCCATTGAAATGCATAGTGCCTTGTTTTGCATAATGGCGTACTATGATTGTCCAAACCAGACCGCTTGGTTGTAATGCCATTCTCCTCAAAATTGGAAATAGCAATAGGAGGAGGAAAAATGTCCTTCTAGATCCAGATGTTGTCATAAAACGCATAAATTACCAAAAGAGCGATTAATTCTTCGTAGCCAGTGACAACGAAAAATGTAACGGCCCGATTTAACAATGAATATTCATTTAGAAACCTACGACTTTGAAGATTTCTTTTCTTAGGTTCCATTTTATTTATCCTTTTTCCGAACCAAATCGATTGGGGACTTTCTTCCCTTACTTCCTTTTAGTGCGAAACTTTATCACCAGACGGCGTTATTTATGTTCTTTAAATGGTCAGCATTGAGAAGACATCCCCTCTGCTTTATGGATCGATTTAATTGCCAGCGTTGCTTTAACTAGTCAAAATGGGTGGTTTCTGTTAGAGAAACCATGCATAATAATGAATAAGTTGAAAGGAAACAATGTAGTTATCGTGTACAGAAGAGTTATTTCTGATTCGGTCTGATTAAGAAATTTGCAAAGGGAAAAAGAACGTTGCACTGTTATTGCTAAAGGCCTTGTTTTAAGGGGGAAAAATAGAAGCAAACATAATACAGAATTCATTTAAGTACAAGTTGATTAAAAAAAAAAGTTATTTTAATTTATTTTGAAAATAAATTTTGAATAGATTTTTTGATGAGCACATTTTTTTCCTTTTAATTAACGTGTTCAGTCTTTTTAATTCTTTTGGCTAAAATTACGGCGTACTTTTTTCGTATAAATTAAGTATATCCATTTAACGTATATTTTTAAATTTAATCATAAGTACAGTCCTGAATCACTCTACCTTCCCCCCCCCCCCGAAAAAAAAAGTTGTTACAAAATTATTTAATTATTAGAAGTTTTTTAGATCAAACATCATAACATTAAATAAATAAGTAACACTTTTATATATATATTTTATTTTGTGCTTGAATTTATTATTATTTTTAGTTTGATTGTTAGTACAATGAAATAAGAAAACCATTCATTAATTAAATCTAAAAACTCAAAATGTTTGTATGAAAAACAATTTACAAATATACGAATATAAAACTATTTTACAAGGCTTTTACATTTATGAACTATACTCGAAAATTTGAGTATTTTTGTAAGTGAAAATGCAAAAAGAAAATTTTAAAAAACACTATGTATCTTCAGTTAACACATATTTTTTTATTATTTTTTTATTTTTTTAATTTTTGTTTCTGCGTGAGATTTTATAATGGATCTTGGATATTTTCACATCGCTGATTTAAAATCTGCAATCGATTTCCTTCTCCAAGCTACAGTTTTTTATAAAATGACATTTTTAGTCTATTTTTTACTACTATGTGCAAGTTTAAAAACGTTATATATAAGCAAGAGGTCGCAGAGTTGTGATAAACTTCTAGGGGAGTTAGAGCACATCATCAGGATTAAAATAGCATATAAACCCATGCATGGAATCACTAGGGGGATTTACTATTATGACCAGTTCAGAAACACACGATGAAAGAGTCTTTAATAGTCAAGCACCCTTAGCAGCGTAGGACGTCATTTTCGGGTGTGTGTTTCAATGCAACTTTAATCCTGATGATGTGTCCTAGAAGTTTGTCCCAACAGTTGCATGACTTCCACTTATATATAACGTTTTTATGCTTGTATATTTCGACAAAAATTGACATTATAAAGAAATCTGTATTTTTAGGATCAAAACTAATTTTAGATATGAAATTCTTTCTGTAGAATTAGGCGAGTTCAAATATTTGTATTAATGCAACAAAAAACTCGTTCCCAGTGTAAGCAATAAATGAAAAATATTTATTAAACAGGAAATATCTTACAAGCCTAAATGCAATTCCTAAATCGTTTCGATGTGATAAAAAATAAATAAGCAAACTGCTATTTTGGTTCTTATAGGCAATAGAGTTTACGCCTGATCCATAGGAGAATCTTGACACCTGTGTGTAAAACAAAGCTGAAAAACAAAGCAGAGAAAAAGTTAGATCTTGGATAACTTTTGATCTTATAATTGGAATTTTATGTACTACAATTACTTCATGGTTTTAGCTTTCTTACTAAGATATAACAATTAATTAAAGCACATGACATTACGATACTATACAGACTTTCTACGAATTAACATGCCTATTTTTAAAAGGTTTTGCATTTTTTTCCACATAGAGAATAAGAAAATAAACATGAATATAAACGTATGATAATCATACGATAGCATGCCTCTGACAAAATAAAACAATGTTTTTGTTTACAATTGATTTTTCTTATTCTCATTTCTCCATGAGTTGAGAAAATCCATTTTGGAAAAAGCAAAAGTTGGCAGTTATGTTAACATGAGCTCTTTGGTGAATAAGGGACTAACTTTTCAGCGTCTGGATTTTTTTTGTTGTTTTTTTTTTTTTTTTTTTTGTTTTTTTTTGTTAGGTCAATTTTTAAGCTCCTAAGAGCCGTTGATAAGAATCTCTTTTATTGGTTCTGTTAAATGCCACATTTTTAAAAGCTAATTCGTTTCCCAATATAAGATTCGATGGAGAAATTAAATTTTAAAAATAAGTTTGGTCAAAAATCCTTGAAAACCATTATTCGAGACTTCCTGCCTAAGAAGTAAAACAGCCATGGCAACAATAAGGGAAAATAATTAAAAGTGGTAGCTTAGGTGTGGGCGTGATGAATTTTGCAATTGCAATTGCTTTCAATTAATTCTAACATTAGTGTTAGTTCAAAGTATAACTATCTTTAAACTAAGTAGTGATGAATTTAATAAATTAAACTGCTTTTATTCCACTCCCAAATAAATTGCTGAAAAAATAATTAGGCTCACAGTTTTATCTTTTTATCCTAAATGTTGCCCACCTCTTATTGTATTAATATTATTTCCGTTTTATTTATTTCTAAGGACTATATCTGATTTCATGCTGTTAATTTTCCACATTTGAATTAAGAATTCATGAAAAATTATTTAACTCGCTGAAATAAAACAAAAATTATCTTTTAAATAAATAGAAAAAGAATTAGTTTTTACAAAAGTTTCTGACTTGGAATTATATAGTAAGTTCAAGATGAAATTAAAATATAATTATCTAATGGTACAAAAATGTTAATTCTTCTTCTTGTTTCTCATTCACCCTCTTTTTTATTGTTTTTAGAGAACGTGTCTCATCCTTTGCTTTTTATCAATCATTAATTTCTAAATCACTTATTTCAAAGCTTATATTCTACTAAACTAGAAGCTACGCTGAAATAAAAGAAGGTAAATTTTGTTGAATCTTTCAGTTAGAAAAATTCTGTACTGTTATTAGAAAATTAACTATCGTTTTATTTCTCAAATAACTAAAATTGTGTATAAAACATGCATAAAATTCAATATTATGCATCATTTTGCCCGGATGTTTATTTTGAACGTTTCATGTTCTGTTCCATAGAGGGAGCTAGAGGTGCTGGAGGCTAGACGTTGTTGAAAAACGTAATTCTTATCGGAGTTCTTAAGGAGTGATCTATACGTGAGCTATTGAATAAGTAAATAGAAAAGAGGAAATTAATTATTTACTATTTAAGTCTAAATCTTGTAAGCTTTATATTTGAGTTCCAAAGAAAATATTGAATAATTTATCTAGTCTTTTATTTAGAAAAAAAGTTATGTTAAAATATATGTAAATTAGTCAGATTTTTTTTCCCTTTGTTAAAACCTGACCTTTTTTTTTGTTTTGTTTTTTGTTTTGGCATAAATTATTTTTTTCTTTGAAATCCTTTGAAAGAATATTTAATTTCATTTAGAAAGTATAAGCAATTAAAAAATACTGGGTAAAATATACTACTTGACAGAATGTTAAAAAAAAATAAAAATGATACGATAAACAGAAAGTTAAATCAAATTTAACCAAACGGACTTTATATACGAAAAATTTATTTGGTTGTAATTTAAGAGTTGTGGGATATCAGCTCAACCGTAAATCATATTATCCGGTTTTACCAGCTGATCCTGGGGACAACTGGTAGCATTCAATTAGATTTAAACGACAAGTATATTTATCAACATCAAAAATGATTCATGAAACTTTTTCTTCAGAATTAAATTTAAATTCATCATCCGTTTATTAAACAACTTTTTTTTAAATCTGTTTTAGAAAATATCAAAATTGGTTTCAATGTTAAAATGTCAGCCAATGTTAAAATTTCAATTTAATTTCACCTTATTTTTTTGTTTATTTATTTATTTGAAAAATATTAATATTCATACGGAGCTGCTCCGAAAAATCTTTATCCTCCATTTTGATTATATGTTTAATAATACTACAGTGTCTTTATGATCTTGAATTTTAAACATACGTATACGTTTTATTTTGAAAGTCTGACTAAAGTTTTGATTATTTTAGTTAATCAACATGCATAATGTGATCATTATTTTAAAAGAACTTTTATGTAACTTTACACTTATATTGATCAAAATAGAGTTAAATAGTTCGTAACTTCTTAAAGTAATAATGAGTACAGTAATAAAGGAATAAAATCACTATTGTTACTTAGTTTTGGACTAAGTCAGGATTTGGTTTTAGAAGCTGAATGCTCATTCTGTGAATTTCAACAATTTATAATAATATTCTTTTCAAAAAACGATTTCTTTCAATTTTACAAAAAGTCAAAAGTGCTAGCAAGAATGTTCCATTACTAACATTTACTTTTCACATTCAAAATACTTTTGTTACCTAAACATATTCATAATAAAAATTTCCTATTCTGGTCTGAAATCACCGCGCAGTACTTTTTCGAAGTTAAAGTAGTTGCTATAAGTAGTAAATATTCTCTTGTTTTCAACATACGTACCTTCAAACATTTGAAGTTTTTGCGATTTATTTTTACCAGTGGTACCATCTTATCTACTATTAGGAAAAAAAATTTTTGTAACTACGGAAATTCCTTAGTTGTTGGAGAGTATGTATTAACACTTTTTTCGTAAAGGCACTTTTTACGTGATTGCTAACTTTTTCGTCTGGCATTCATGTTAAGAAAGTAACTTGTCCTTCGAGACATGTCTGGTATCAACCACGAAAAAATAATAATAAAATAAATAATAAAATGAAATAAATAAACAAGTAAGTAAAAAATAAAATAAATAAATAATAAATAAATTTACTTCAAGTAATGTCTATTTTTATTGTGTTATTTGAGTACACTATTGTTATCTTTAATAACTAGATTAATCAGTCTAATATATATGACTTGTCAGCCAAAGCAAACTGTAATATTATTTTAAATACTATATCTAACATTTTACTTCTCATAAATGAAAACTATATCAGTCAATATATTATATATAAATATATTGTATATTAATTGATATAGCATTTATGAAAAGCTAAATTTTAGATAGATTTAGAATAATATTGCGCTTTTCTTCTTTGGGTGACGAGACATATATATTAGATTTATTAATCTAATTATAGAAGTCAAACATAGTATTCTGTTTTGACCGGAAGAGTCAATGCTTCTTTTTGTTGAAATTAATAAATAATTTTCTTAAGAAAAAATAAAATAAATGATTTTTGAAAGTGTTTTTAATGTATTTCGCTTGCTATATATGTTTTGTTTTTTTCGTAAGATAAATTATAATAAATTTTTAAAAAATGGGAAAATACTAATTCCTTCGCTTAAAAGAATAAGTTAACCCACTAACCAAGACTCTGGTATTCTGTCATTTACTATTTCAATTAAAAGGTTTTGATTATAAATATTTCAATCAAGTTCTATTTTTTTATATTTTAAATTCACATTGTTATTAGATATTTTTTCATTTTTTTCCTTTTATGATCTTGATAGAAATTCCGTTAAATTTTTAAATCCATTAAATCTTTTCATTCTTCAGCTTAAAAAGACAGAGACAGCTTTCTAATTTCAACAAAATTTTTGAAATCAAGTATAAAAATAAATAAAAGCAGATTGAGTTTTGAAAAAAAAAAGTGCTTCCATGTAAACAATAACCCTTTCTTCCAAGAAAAAAAGTTTTTTTTTTCTTGCTCCATCAAGCCATTTAACAGCCTATTAAACTATATTTTAGCTTATTTATTGCTCACTATAAATCTCAATCCATCCACAGTCTTTAATTCCAAGCTAAAGAACTGCAAGCTTTATCACTTAGCATAAGAAAAACCGACAAAAAAATCCAAATAAAAAGGCAATGATATTCTGGCGCCTCCTATGGCTATCTTCAATGAAATGCTTTTTAAGTAGCTATTGTTTCCCTATGAGAATGTTTTAAGAGCACTTTGACAACTGATTGTCCACCTTAACTTGACAACTCGGATGGGGGCTTGGCTCATGAGTGTCTTGTTTTATAGTGTCTCCAGCGCCAAACTATTGCACGCGACGCCAATTTCAAAGATTCTTATCTAAGCTCACGAATAACGGCACAGTATATTACATTCTAGAAATAAAGCTCCGGTTTGTCGAGGAGAAAAGATTATTTAACCTGCATCCATCTTGACTGCAAATGAGTTAGAATATATTTGCAGGTAGATTATTGTTAAACGGATTAAAAAAGAATTGATTAATGACGTCTTTTCATTAAAGTGATCTTTCCTCCCCCATATAAAATGCGTTCTACGGGGGACGAATTAAACATTTTAAGGGATAAATTAAACATTTAATTAAACTACAAGGAAAAAATTAAACATTTGTTAGCAATCATTTCTCGAGAAATAAAAAATAACGTTCCTATTTATAGTTAAAATAAACGTAAAAAGAAATTAATAAGAATCTTGTTTTTAAATAAAAAAGCAATTTGCAGTGATTTAAAAAACATCCAATAAAATAGGCTTCAAGAAATGGGAATTATTTCTCAAAAAAAAATTTTATGGAATATTTATTTAGAAATAATATGAAATTAAAAATGTTGCTCATTTATATTAAATTAAGCGAATTTACTTTTTATTTTATAATCAATGCAAACTAATCTTTTTTTTATTTTTAAAATTGTCAATTGCACTTAAAATAAAAATTAAGATACTTTTTTCAAAAAAAAAATTATGCATACGTATTATGTTGGCATTTGGCGTTTTCTTGTTCGTGTACAGTTTTAATCTTAAAATTTACGATGCGACTATAATAAGATACGACTATTTGCACGTAGAAAATTTGACTTCATTTTTTTCTAAGAATGCCAGTTAAATTCAAGTCCATTTAATTTTATTTTTAAAAACATTACAAACTTTTTAAAAAGTATTTTTTAAAATATTATTTATTTTTTAAGAATTTTTAAAAAAAATTATATATAATTATGCAATGAATGATGGATTTTTTTTATTTAATTTACTTATTTATGTATGAAATTTATAAATTGTATAAAAAAAATGCAATATTAAAATAAGAAATTTCTAATTCATTATATATATCTTCATTATCATAGTTGGTCGGACAGCCCAAAGTGGGCCAATGCCTTTCTCTGAAGATTTCTCCATAACGACTTCCGATATATCTTTGATCATAATATACATGCATGCATACATACATGTGATGTGTATTAAATTTCATTTGGTGTATGGTGCATTGCTTCTTAATGTTAAATAAATATGTTCTACTGTGATTTTAAAATGGTTCCAAAGAGTTTTAATATGAAAATTTGAATTCTAATATTTATTTTCATTCATTCTGAATCCCATGAGAAAAAAAATAATTTAAATAAAATGTTGAACCTTATTTTTTTAATAGTAGTTCTGTGGTGAAACATTTATAATTATAGTTAAATATATTAACTACATAATTAGAAAATATTTCAACTGTTTAAACTATTGTGACAAAGAGTGCACTTTGATAAATAGAGCATCCCATTTTTGGTGTTGAGGTAAACTAATTACATTTTCAAATACAGAACTGTAGTTTCATGCCAAAAAAATTAGATGAAATTTAAAAAATAATCGGAGAGAATATATTACTAAAAATGTGTTTGTTTTCTAGTGAGCAAAATATTTATGCAATGAAACCATTAAATTGATTCTATTACACATGAAAATATGCATTGGCAGTAAATAAACAAAATAAAATAAAGAATTAAAAAAATAAATAAAACTACAATAGCGAAAAATTATATAAAAATATAGCTACAGTGCTCTGTAAGAAGTTTTAGTTCTTCTTAACACCAAAAATGATGGCAAATTTTTTACAGTGTATTTCGCATTTAAAGAAATGAACACATGAACCATACTTGTTTAAATGAAATATTTATTGCAAAAACTTTTCTTAACATTTTTGAAAACAGTTAATAATATTTAATTAATATACATACATATACAGAATAAATTCAAATATAATAAATACAGGCAAATTGAAACTCAATTGTTCAGAAACATGAAATAAAAAAATGATCAAATATTACAGAAGAGAGGGGAAAAAAAGGAAATAAAAAGTGTAGCGTATAGTACAAGTATCAAACAAGGCACAGATAAAGTAACTGATCGAAAAATAAGTACCAATTTAAGCATTCATAAGTTATAAACTGAAAAATAATTTACATATTCAATAAAACTAAAATAAAAATTGATAGTTGTTCTAGAACAGGAACGCGTTGATTTAACTTTGATTTTGAAGATTATGCAAAATAACTGGTTCAAACCATTACGCGAGTATATTCTGTGAATCCTTTATAATTACTCTATAAACCTCATCTTTCAATAATTAAAAGCAATAAGATTAACACATCAACATAAGGAAGAAACTGATTAGTTACGAAAGGTGAATAAAAAAATTACAACAATTTTAAAAAATTAATCTAAGGTTGTTTTTTTTTTAAGAAAGAAAAAAATATGTAATGAACAGTAATTAAATACTTAATGCAACTATGATTATCAATTTTCTATAGATTCAACAATTATACCTAAATAATATAATATATATAAAACCAGTATCAGTTAATTTTAAATACTTTCTTTATAAGTAAAAATAAATAACACAAAATATGATTATTTAATAGAGAACTGACGATTTAAGCTTAAGTTGAATCATTAAAAATCTTATGAAGTTTTAATAGCATAAATTGACAGTAATAACTAGATTCACTTTGATCAACAATGCATTCAATTAAAAAAAATATGTAATTTGTTAGATTATGTGTAAAAATAAATGAAACAAAAAGAAACATTTGTTTTTATTCTATATTTACATAACGATGATTTCATTTTGAAAAATGAAAAGAAATTGATTCAACAACTCATCGCTATAAAAAATAAAGTTGATTTGGTGCCAATAAATTAAAAAAAAAACTCTTTTACAGAATCTATCAGTTTTAAGGTAACTAGAAAATATTAACAATAAACAGTGATTAAAGTCCAAATTTCATAATTAATGCAATTACCTTTAATAGTCAACTGTGCAATCAACAATTATCCTTAAGTCAATTATTATATACATAACAACTATCATTCATGTTGTCTTGGAGCTATAATCAATATTGCAAATTATAATTACCAAACAGAAAAGTAATATTTTAAGATCAAGTTGAATCCGCATAGAGATTTCTATGACAATAATTGCCAGTAATAACTGGACACGCTTTCATCTACGCCACATTCCAATTAATTAGAAATTTGAGACTTTGTGTGAAATTTTCCCGTGTCGTATGCAATTGTCGAAGCTGCTGGCAGTGCCATAAGGCATTATTAACAATCTTTAATAAGGACCGCAACCAGCATAATTATGGGCGCTGATCATTACCTGCTGGCAAGCAAAGCTCTTCTGCGTGATGGACGCGACTCTCTATCAGAAAGTAGAGCTCCCCTGGGCACTGTTTGCAGGGATTAAGTGCCAAAAGGGTGTACAGAAGACAGTCTGTTTACATGTATATTACAAGACATAGTGTGAAATAGCACATACAAGGATATCGAAATTCCGTGTAGTTGGGTTGTTTACGTTGACTAGTTGTTCGTTGGATATTGTATTAAAGACGACACTAATGTCGGCTGTGGAAGAAAATAAGTGTTTATGAGTCTTTGGAATTAGCTAGGTGTGGGTTTTCTTAGATTTAACACAAATTCATGAAATGCAGACTAGATTATTTCATCAGTAAACCTATCAAAATTTAAGAGTTCTTTCGAAAAATGAAAAGGTGATATGAGAATGGTTTCGTTTTTTAACAAAATATGATTTAATTACTTTCAGTTATTTTATGTGATTCTAATTTGCGTAGTTGAGAAATGCATTAAATCATCCTATTTTATAAGTTTTTTGTAGGATAGGTTTATTATAATAAAGACTAAATTTTTATATTTATTATCTTATCCCTTAGACGCAGATGAGATACCGGGGTTTCTTTTAAATATTTTTTCCGGCACTCTAATTGCTAGTAAAAATATTTTTTTGTATTTTTTAATTATAAAAAACAATCTAATAGTCTAGAAAAAAATCTGTTAGATTATTGGATTTATATTTGTACTAAAATATAAAATCAAAAAAAGTAATTTGAAAAACATTTTTTTTCATTTAAATTCAAAAATTTATCATCAATAATTGATTTTGTAAATCAATGAAATTTCATTGACAAATAACTGTTCCTGTTAGATCTGGATAACTGAAAATAAGAGCAAATTTGAAGAATTGTAGCTTAGAAGTAAGTCGTGTTTAATAGATTGCTTTAGCATAGAAAAAGACACAGATGTTTAATGCTGTATTTCATAACCATAATTATTAGAATGCTAAATATAGTATCTTGACTTAACATAAAATAATGAAATAAGTGTGAAAAATATGTTTAATAAAAATTCAGCGTCAAAGGTATTTATCAGAATGTTAAAAGATAAATAAATTGTCATGAAGATATTTAATTTCTAAATTATTTCCATATATATATATATATATATATATATATATATATATATATATATATATATATATATATATATATATATATATATATATATATATATATATATATATATATATATATATATATATATATATATATATATATATATATATATATATATATATATATAATGAAAATTTTTAAAAGGTTTCAAGTCTGTTACTCATTTGGTAAATAAGAAAATGGGTAAAAAAATGGTAATAAAATTTTATTTTTTGACATTGATAGTCGTAAACCCAAAAATTGGATCGGTTGTTCAACGAGAGTAATAAAATAATATAAAATGCGAATTCTCTCTTATATTGTTTACCTTAGTGTGAATAAAAATATATTTACAGATAAAATACAATTCAAATGCTATTAATTAAAAGAAAATTCTTGATTAGTCCATTTTGTTAACGTCTTGAAATTAACAATAGTTTTGAGGAAAAGTGCTGAATTGCTTGAATTCATTTTTTAAAACAATTAATAATTTTCCTGTTAATAAGCGATTTTTAAGAATTAAATTTTTTATGATCTTAAAAAATAAAAAAAGCGTAATATTTTCCTTACTAATAAGTATATAAATAATAAGTATATAAATAAGTATAAGTATAAATAATATTTTAAGTACAAGAAAAATTAATCCGTGAAATTTAATGAGATATTTTTTTTCTGAATTATTATGATTTTCCAATAATAACTAACTATTGAGTTAACTTAAAACTGTGTACAAATAATTGCCCTCCTTTTAAATATAATCAGAAACAATTCATTTCTTTTTATAAATGCATAGTCCAAAGAACAGTAATGACAGCACAGAAACGATTTCATAAAATCCCAAACACGACCATTTACGATATTTATAGCTTCTATTGTGATATTACTACTTTTCAGTTGGCCAAGATAAATCAAAAGGATTTCGTTCCCCCTTTCCTCATTTCAATCAGGGGTACACCCTTTTCCTATCCATCCTATCTAATCTTATTTAATACGCTTACTATCTAGTTCTTTGTAATGTTCATATTTTGTTTTGTCGATCAATCAAGCAGCAATGGCTTCAATCTTTATGAGAAGGCCATCAAAAACTTGGTTGCAGGCATTATGATTTATCTGAAGCAATGTCTGGAGCAACATATCAAGTGTGGGTCCTAGAGGAACATTTCTTCCCCCGACTGTCGTACTTTGTCCAGTGACTGCAGAATATAATGTTGGATACCAATCACTTGAACAGTATAGTCTTCTGATGGAAAACACTTAGGGTTGCCGAGTTTCATTTCTTCTTTTTATTTATAGTCAAGAAATTGCTCAGAATCTCGCCAAGTGTCATATTATGGGGGTATCTGAAAAGCAATAATCGTGATATATCGTGATTTTTTTCTTCACAAAGGTAAAAAGGGGTATCGCAATTATTTCGCCATTACTGTTTCATTTTCATCACAATAAACTCAAAAAAATTCTGAAAAAAATTCCTGCTCTCAGGGTGCGGGTATTTTTTACTGTAAATTCCATTTTACCAGAACATATTACGGAAAAACAAAACTGATGTAACGTAATCTTTACAGTCATGATTACAGTAAAATTCTTGAATTACTCTAATTAAATAACAATAACTATAAGAGTTACAGTAAAATATTTTGCAGTGAAAATGTATTTTACGGATGATGCACCCGAAATGCGGGTACTTTATAAAGCGATTTTTTACAGTGTATTAACCCTTTAAGTGTTGAGTCCTAGGATAAAATTGCACATAAATTTATCTTTTACTCATTGTTTTGTCAATTAACGACATGGAGAAACATGTCTTTCTTCTCCTTTTTTGAAGAAATTCAAACTGTTCGACTTTCTTTGAAAAATTTTATAAAATTGTAGGGATTGAAAAAACTAAAATTCGCAGATGTTTGGAAGGCTCTCCCTTAGTTAGTTGAATTTGTTTATTTGTTGTCACACAAACATATGTAGGGCTTACAAACCCTTGTTAAGTTGATGAAAAGATAGCACGAATTAAAGAAGAACATTACATACAGCCAGGATTTTTAATAATAATAGTAATTATGTTTTGATGTGAAATAACGAAATTGCAAAAATATTTTCAAAAGAAAGTCACAGTAGAAAATATAAGCACTGACTCCTAACCACTTTTTTCGAACAAGTAGATCTCGACATAAGGTAGATCAATAACTTTCCTTTTGAAACTTATTGTTGTTACAAAATAATTCTCATAAATTAGTTAAAAAAATAAAACGTTTTGTGATGAAATAAACGACATATTCTTAATTTAGCATTTCCTTTTCATATATACCTAATATTTCACAGATAAAAATGATAACTTAAAATGTAATACATGCTTTTGTTAGACCGTTGGTGTTTCGCAATTTTTTCCTCTAGCACTCATCTACTTATATCCGCTCTTATCGGCACTCAGGGCACCGGTACTTTTGCCCGTAAAATCCATTTTACTAGAACATGTTGCGGAACTAAAGGTCTGATAAACCGTACAGTATAACATTTTTACAGTAAAATGAATTGATCAATTCTATAAACATTACTAAAAAAATGGATTTTAAGGATGATGCCTCCAAAGTGCCGGTACTTTATACACTGTTAAAATTTTCATTCTAAAATTATCGTAAAGTAGCTGGCAGCTGTCTGTCCATCTGATTAACTGCAAAGCTTATGGTAAAGAATTTTTTTTTTCCTTTATGGTTTTGAAATCATTTACAGAAAGTACGGTTATAAACCATGAATACAAACTATGCGGATTTTTAACCATTTACAACTAGCATTTTTCAAAAACTTAAAAGAAATAAAAAATAATAATTCTTTAACTAGACGTAGGAGCTCAGCTTTTTGTTAAGTAATTGGCATTGAAGAGCGCTGGACACTGGAAATTCTTCACGTGTTGAAGGGAATGGAGGAAATATTGTGGTGTCAACACTAGGACTCGAACTCCATTTCCGCCGGTCATGAGATTGACAGATAAGTCCATTCGGTTATGATATGCACGCAGTTGCAAAGAGCTAAGTAGCTTCATTAGGTGGTTCTAGTTGGTGCTATAAAATTCTTGTTGTTTAAGCGAGCTAGGTGAAAGCAGTTAATAAACAGTTTTTCTCAAACTTAACTGTTTGATTACCATTTTATTTATGGTTATTTGAATGTTTTCATTGAATAAGGTAAAATAACCATTCAATAAATTGCTATTTAACCATCTTTTCCGAGAAATTTCTAACAGTGTACAGTAATCTGATCCGGAATTGTTTACTGTGCATGCATGCCCTTCAACTGTTCGATTGCTACATTCTTTTATTTTGGCGGTGCAGCAAAAAGTATTTTTTTAAAAATAATGCTAGCATATCTATTACACGTGTTTTAAAGTAACTAAATAGTTTAAACATTCATATTTAAATATAATTAATGACAACAGGAACAACCTAAAACAGTAACACTTATAAAAAAATTAATCTGGATCCTCTAAAAAGCTTAGGCCATTAAGAACGTATGGTAAAATCACGCTGATTTTTTGTTCCCGCTGGCTACCACTTTAATTATTTCAGATTCAAATTTCGTAAGTTTAGTACTAAAAGAAAATACCTTGATATTTAAAGATTTCGAGATGCGTATACATCTTATGATTACGTTACCTTTGAAATTATATAACTAAGCAATATCACACCTAACCATAAATGTGGCTTGTAATCAGATAACTCATGAAATAAAACAAAACAGCAGTAAAAAACAAATGATTTAGATCTTCTTATTTTAAATACTTTACTCACTGTATGACTTTTTTTTTTAAATTTTTAATATTTTATTTTGTATAAATTTTAAAAATGAAATATTTGTACTACAATTTTCTAAATTTTTTTCGTGCCTTTTTGGAAGCTTTAATTAGTTAAGTCTCTTCAATGTAGGCAGTTATGAATACAAATTCATTTTTGAAATTAATTGAAACGCTGACCAGGTGGCCGAGTGGTTAGCGTGTCTGACTGCGGAGCCATTGGCCGCGGGTTCGAATCCTGCTCAGAGCATGGATGTTTCTTTCTCTCTCTGTGTTCTATGTCCTTTACTCTTTGTGTGAATGTGACCCGCCCTGTAAGCGAATTTGTGGTTGTGTGACGTGGGCGACGCTGCTCCACCGCCGTGACGTCGCGACAAGTGCCCACTGGGTAACTAGAAGAGAGTAGCAGCCCTGGCATTTCTGTGGCCAATGGGACTTACCCCAAGTGCCCGCCATTAAAAAAAAAAAAAAAAAAACATTGTGGAAACGTGTTTACAAGAGCAATGAGAAAAAAAAGTTAGTCTAAACTACTAGAATATGGTGAAATTTGCCATGTTTCCGGCTTTATTCCCACCCCAAAAAGCTAGGTAATTTTTAACGAAGCCTCTTGTTAATAATTTTGGTTAAATTTACCATAAAATATAGTGTTGCAAAACATTGCAAAATTTGGTAATTTTATTATGATTTCTTACAGCATGACTTAAAAACTATTTATTAAGTTCAATAGACTTTTCAGCTTTGTATTTTTTACTAAATGATAGATAAAAAGAACAATAATTTGGAAAACCGGAATTTTCGGTTAACTATTACCAAATGAATTGAAAAATTACTAAATGAATGGTTTAAATACTGTATATTTTGATTTTATTAACCAGAATTACTGTTTATTTGACAGGAAATGTCATTACCATACAGTATGGTGGTTTTAAGAGAATTTATTTCTCCATGTGGACTAATGAAGCACCGCATTTTCGTAAAAATATCTCGACTTAAAATAAATCAGAAACGAAAGTAAAAACTCGCCAACTGTCGATACATTTTGAAAGAAGGCAACCTCGCTGGCATAAGTTGCTGAGAGGAGAGCATAATTTAGCAAGCGGCCGGCATTTTCTTTGAAAAATGATTGCCCTGATGACACTGAACCCAGCCATTTAGCTGGCTTATTGTGGCCATTTTTGTGATACGCGACTTTCAAGTGAAATGCTTTTTCAAGCTACAATGGACTCGCTCAGTTTCCTATTTAAATATATCTCGCCCAATAATTCTTAACTTCGAACTCGTATATCGAAAACAAGAGTTATAAAAATCTTTATTAGTTATTAATTCTGAAGCTTAAACTCTTGATTCTTAAACTTAGTAAAATATTTTGAAAGACAGAAGAATATGCTGATATTTTTATACTTTAGTAAATATTTAAAACATCATTCTTTTTAAATGAAACGATATGAATATATACGGGATTTAAGAAATTTGCTTTGTAATTTTGTTAGAACAGCAAATATGAAGTTAATTATTTAACACAAATTTTTTGATGAGATATTGCTTTTTTCTAGGTTCATATTTTTCTTATTTTTTAAGAAAAAATGAAATTACAAGAACTGACAATAATGTATAATTTTAATTTTTGTTAAGTTAAATACAATAATCTCCTAATATTAAATAATAAACAAATATTAATTGTTTTATTCGATATTTGTTACACGCAAACTTGAATGTATAAACTTCGAGCTCACTTTATGACATGAACTTAGTTTCAATGTTCGTTTTTCCTCTCAAATTTAAATTGATACTCTTTAAAAAAAAAAAAAAAAAAAAAAAAAAATTTGTTTGAGATTCGGAATGCATATTTTTCACTGTAAAATTAGAAAAGAAATTGAAAAATAAAATTTTGAAATGTTCAGAACCGAACTTTTTTGCTATTTTCTTAAAACTTATAATACAATAATTCTTAATGTTTCTGTAATTGCCAATGGCAAAAAGTGCTAAAGACAAAATAATGTCAAAATTTTTTATACGAAATGATTTTTTTTAAAAATTATTAATACTTTTATATTTTTTAATTTTTATAACATTAATGAATCACTTATTACATTTATTAAGCAATGATGTAGCACAAAAAATAAAAAAAATGCTTTCAACTTTTAAAAAAAAAATTAATTGAAATTTCGTATGCATAATTTTCATAAATTAAATATAATGTTTGAAACTGTATGTAGGTAGTAATATTTTAAGCTATACATCTAAAACCTTTATGTATTCCCATGAATTACAAAATGCAAAAGTTTAATGCTAATTTTCCTTTTACTTTTTTTTGTTAATTTCATAAATAGGTTTCTTAAAATTAATAAGTCATATAATCACTAGATTATACTGAGTACCAAGCATACTTGGGAACACTTGGGGATTCGGCTGACTACCTAACCGGGACATCTGCTCCTGCACACCTGAGCTCAAGGTAAAAGAAAACTGAGATTGGCCCAGTAGGCCTAGACCCTCTATGGGCTGTCGCACCTCAGAGTTTGGTAGATTATACTGAAACAGCAGCAAGGATAAAAATTTCCGTTAAATATTTCGTATTTTATGTCTTAATATTTTTAGATTTTAATAACACTATTATTATTTTAATTGAATCGTTAAATCAAAAATGGAATTGTCATACTCTGCAGACAATAAATCCATTGAGCGTTAGTCCCGGTTTTTTTCGAACTCCTAGCTGCATGTCCTACATCAAATAACCGGTTTCCCAATTTTGTGAATAGGAGAGTACACTGTAAAAAAAATCCGGTAAAAAATTCGTTGGGTACAATATACATGAAATCCAGTTTACCATAAAATTAATTTTTACTGTAAAGTATTTTGCTGTAATTTTTACTGTAATATTTACTTAATTAAAGCGTTTCAGCGATTTACAGTAATTATTACTACAAAAATTACGGTACAATAGTTTTTTGCTTTGTAACATGCTCTGGTAAAAATGAATTTTACGGAAAAAAATACCAGTGCCCTGGTATTTTTTTCTATCATCACGCGCTTGTATTACGGAAAAGAATTCCAGCTCGTGTCGGTACTTTTTACTGCAATTTTATCCGGATTTTTTGACAGTACAGTGGGTAGCAGGGAAATTTCCGTACCGTTTTACCCAGAGGTAAAACGCTTGAAGGTATAACACTGACTAAGCATATAAAAAATCAATTTGTTAAGAAATTTTTAAGAGACCAGAGCTTTATTTAGTTATTTACAATTGCAAAAGTTTATATATTTAAATTTTTACTCAATAAACACATAAAATATCGATAAGGACATTCTAATTTAATCTTACAGATTAATTATGTATATTCCAACACTTTATTTTGAATACTAGTCGTGAAGTACTCTTTCGTTGAAAACATTAAAATAAAAAATTCTTTAATAAGAAAAACACTTCTTTTTTCCTCCATTTAATATAGATATAGATCACGAAAAAGTTGCACTCTTTTGGGAAATTAAAATCATTTGGTCTAGTAATTTTGATTTGACAATATTTTTGAACTGTAAGAATGTCCAATAAAACGGGTAGTTTTAAGCTGAGTTGGAAAAAAAAATTCTCGAAAACTTTGAGGAATTTAAGAAAAAAAATTATTTTCTAGAGAAAAAAGTGTAAAAAATTAATAAAACCTCCCCTTTCCCCCACCACAAATGGGGCTTACAATTAGAAAAGAGGGGAAAGTCTAGCTTTTATAATTATGCCCCAGTATCAGACAACACGTGCGCGATTACCCCCGGGCTAAGAAACCTCATCTTATGGAAAGGAGGCTTGTACAATCCCATTTGCTACTAAGGGCACGTGCAGGGCGGCCAGGCCTAGCTCCCATTTTCCAGCAGCCCAATGGGCGCATAAATAGTAAGAAGCGCCACCATTTCCATTGCTTCGAGTGCCAAGATGCAGTTAAGGGACTCATCTAACGACGTTGGCGCCATTTGCAAATCGACTTGCAAATTACATTTCCAGAGTGTCCGTTAGAGGGGTAGGTAGAAGGGGGTATATAAATTTCTCCCTCTGAATCTTGCCTCTATCTATTTCTCTCGCGTATACCCACCCACCCTTGTCCCAAAGACCCCTTTTATAAAATACTTTTTCTCCCGCCTTTCATATCCCCTCCCCCCTGGAAAAATGTAAAAGGGGAAGAGAATGAAAAAGGAGAATAGGGTAAAATATATAATACGATTAAATGTGAGCATTCCTGAAGAAATTCTTTCTCTACCCGGAATTCCTAAAGTGAAATTCCAACTGGCAATAAAATTTTATTAAATAATACTATGAGGTTAGACAAATGATAAAATAATAATAATAATAATACGAAAAAGGGGAGATAAAAAATAAATTTATTACTGGGCACTTTTAATGCAAAAATTCTGCCACTAAACTCGTAAATAATACTTATTTTATCATAAATTCCGCTAGAAAATGCGTCAGAGAAACTCTGATATTTTTGATAACAGGTATTTAAAAGAGGGAATAGTATATAATGCAAATATATCAAATGTGTATAAGAAAGTTTTGTTAAATGAATTTATGTAGTAAGCAATTTTCAAGATTTATTATATTTTTTATTAACACATATTTGCTATTTTTCATTTTATTTCTAAAAGGTGAAGAAAATACAAATATATTTTACAAATTAAAGATAGATTTATTTAGAAATTATTGACATTTAAACTTGAAATAAATTTTTAAGGAAAAGAAAAGAGTTTAAAATATAAATAAAAAATCAGTTTCAGAATTAAAAAAATTTTCAATTTAAATGTATTTTTGTAACTAAACAATATTGACAAGTTTACACACTTAAAAATTATAACTTAAAACATAAAATAAACAATAATAGACAATTACTTATAATTTGCAAAACAAATAAAGTCTTCAATTTAAATTTTGTTTTTCATTTAAATGTATGAAAACCTATCTAATGAAGAAATCCTGTTCATTATTTTTTAAATGCACTTTTATTAGGTATTTAAAAAAAATCACAAAGCTAACAAAAAACATAATCTTTTTATTTATTTTTTGAATCACATACACATATATATTTTTTTTAATACGTAATCATTAAAGTTCAAATACCACATTTAATAAATAAAAAAAAATCCTTAACCTCAATAAAATTTTGTTTCAACAAACAGAAGTAGAATTTTATTATCCTAAAGTACAGGTATAAGGTTATTACATGGTACTACAGTGGAGCATCGTTTATACGACGATCACTTATACGACGTTTACATTTATACGACGTTTTAGTGTGGTCCCAAATCATTCCTATTCATTTTAATGTAAAAATATATCGTTTATACGACGCACAGAATCGGTTATACGTCGGTTTTTAGATTTTGTTCACGTTTATTTAATTTTTTATTTTTTCTTGTGTATTTTAAAAAAGGGTGGAATTTGCCAACATGAATGATACAGAAAAGGGTGACAACAAGAATTCTTGGATGACGACCGTAATTTTTACTAGATGACTGAAAAAACTAGACAATATTATGAAGAGGCAAAAGCGTAAAATTTTGCTATTTATCGACCTATGTCCAGCGTACCCATCGATACTAATTATTTTGGAAAATGTGAAAGCTCTCTTTTTTCCTGCAAATTGCACAAGTGCGCTTCAGCCATTAGATTTGGCCGTGATTAGAAATTTAAATTGCGTCATAGAAAGCAGTAAGTTCAACTCGCTATTCAAAGCATTGTAGAGACCAATAGCAAGAAAATATAATTAAAGGTAACATGCATTCAAATTGCTCACTGCAATTACTCACTCTTTGGTTATTTGTTTGTTTTACTTTGTCTAATTTAGAAATGTATGTAAATCAACACGTTAAACATTAAAATTAACTGAAAACAGAGTTAGTTTCAGTTTTAGAAGTAAAAATCGATTATACGACGTTATCGTTTATACGACGTTTTTCGGTGGTCCCTTCGGCGTCGTATAAACGGTGCTCCACTGTATATACTATATACAAAACATTTTAAATGAGTTCCTGAAATAATTTTTAAATAAATGTTTCATTTCACTTTTAAAATACATCTATTTGTTTAAATATTTTATGACATGCATAATTGTGTTTAGATTCTTTACTATTTGCTCGAAACTGATATAGGCTGTAAAAAATTCCGGATCAAATTACAGTATAAAGTGCACTTTGGGTGCTTCCATAAAATCCATTTTACCGGAATGTCCACTTCTACCTGAAAATATTATACCGTAATTACTATCGTTATATTTATTTAGTTAGAATGATTCAGTGATTTTACGGTAATTATTACTATAAAAATTACGATATATCAGATTTTTGTTTCCTAACATGTTCCGGTAAAAATGGAGCTTTCGTTAAAAAAAGTAGCGGCGCTTTTACCGTATATAGTTTCGGTACTTTTTAAAATTATCTGATCCGGAGTTTCGTACAGTGTAAATAAGGAGAGAGCTTTGTCAGCTTGATTTTTTTTAAAGCTTCACGCAAGCCTCAAATATGTGGTCTGTAGTAGTTTCGCAATAAATTTGGGATATTATTTATTTTTATCTGTTTATTTCCACATATAAAATCCACGTTTACGTTTAAATTCATATTTATACTTATGAGTTTCATTTTAGAATCATGTAAGAATTTCAGAATTTTGCAATGGAAAAAAAATATCGAGATTTTATTATTCTTTTCCTTAATTACGTATGTTCTTTATCCACTTATTTTGTATTATTACTGTTATTAATGTTAGACATAAAATAAAATATATGTTTATAAGCTGCAAAGTTAAGTTATTTTTAATAAGTTTTTTTAAAAATTTACTAAAAATATTTAACATTGTGTACAAAAAGTTACAGATATTATAAAGAAAATAAACATTTTGTTATCGTATTTGGACACTACTCAACTTCGGAATCTGGCAAATCTTATTTGTAGACATCAATATCAAACACATTTAATTTATAAGTAACGAAAGCGAGCACAATTTATTTATTGGTATCGAAATCATTAACGTTTGTCGAAAACTTTTATAATACTAAACATTGTGTACAAAAAGTTTCTTACAAATATTTTAATAACAAAAATTACCGCGTATATCTTGAATAAGTGAACGAGATTATTTAAACACACTTGCTTTATTTTCACATCACCTTCAACTTGGATTACTTATATTATTAATATAACATTAGTTTACATTATGAACGTAAATTTATAACTTAATATTATAATAAATAGTCTTCAGTTGATGGAATTGCTGAGTTAAATTTTAGATTTTATTAAGCAAATGCAATTAATATATTTTTATTTTTATTCACGGTAATATTTATTTTGAAGCACAAAAACACATTAAGAAACAGAGTATTAAATGACATATCAAATATTTGACAGTTTTCGTTTTTGTTGTTAAAAATTTTGTTGCTTTACAGTTGATGAAATAATAAAGTTCGAAATTTCTAATTAAAAATATTATTTTCGAGATGTTTTTTAATTTTGCTTTATTATTTAACTTTAATTATCCTGCGAATAATAAATATGATTTAAATTTGCTAATAATATGTAGAAGGCAGTATTCTAATGAAGGGATGTAAGTAAAGAAAAAAAAAACTAATGCTCGAAATATATATTTATGAAGTTCACTCGTTTCCACACAGATGGCGCTGTCAGATCTCAGCTAGAAATACTAGATAAAATAACAAAAATGACAAAAAAAAGTGAAAAATTAAGAGGGAATGAAATCCCTAGGACAGACGATATAAATCAGTCAAAACTCCCCATTTTTGCCCCCGGGGAAAATAAAGAAAAAATGTTCTTGGAATTTTCTCCCCCTTGTTATTATGGGGGTCTTCACTAGCATCAGGGATGAAGCTTTTCCGTTCCCGAGTTTTCCCTTTACCATTGCTTCCGGTTGTATATTTCAATCTGCTTTTTTAAGATGCTGCAGCACATATCAAAAGAAAAAAATTATCATAAAGAAATCAAAAGAAGTTAAGGTTAATTTTCCTCATCATATAAATAATACAACATAGATTTATTATAAAAATTAAGCTTCTTCAAATTTAAAAGAGTTTTTAAAAAGAGTTAAGTAGAAAAAAAACCCGACTGAATTGGTGAATTTTGCGAAATAATAAGGATTTGCGATACAAATTCACTTAAGGAAGGAAAGAGAAGTGAGAGTGATATTTTAATTGTTGGAATTAGCACTGTAAAAAAGTCCGGATCAAATTACGGTAAAAAGTACCGGCACGCAGGGTATCGCTATTTCTTACAGTAAAATCCATTTTTACAGAAACGTATCACGGAGCAAAAGAAATCTGATGTACCGTAATTTTTACAGTAATAATTACCTTAAAATCACTGAATCACAATTATTAAATAAATATTTTTGCAGCAATAACTTTCTTAAAATCACTGAATCACTCTAATTAAATAAATATTACGGTACAAATTATGGTATAATATTTTACGGTTTAAATGGATTTTACGGATGATGCACACAAAGTGCTGGCTCTTTATACCGTAAATTGATTCAGAATTTTTACGGTGTATGAAATATCAATAATTTTTCATTAATCTATTTTTTATTAATCAATTTTATATTTTTAAAGGCATAGATTAAATTATAATGAAAATAAATCCATTTCTCTTTTCAATGTGCTCTATTTTAGCAAAATTATTTCCTTAGTAATTGATTATTGGCGTTGATCGATACCAGTTTTGTTTTGGCTATCATTCTCCAACTCCATGATTTTTTAGCCCAATGTAGACAACAAATGTACTCAAGCATTGATACTAATTCCTCTTCACGGAGGACATTTCGTTGGAACTAACCCGCGTTATATGTAGAGGAAAACTACGAAAACCTTTCATGGTTATCCTGAGGCTCTGGAGATTCACAAATAATCAGCGTGATTGATGATCAGTATCACGAAGATAAAACTTCTTTTTTGAATAAAGGCTTGAAATGGGTTAATGTGAAATATTGGGAAGCAACAAAAACGACATTTCAGAAATGAAAAAGTTGAATCACTCCAATTCGAGGTAATAATACAAAGAGAATATTAAAACTTATGTTAAATATTTCTCACTGAGTGGACTTATTTTCTTTATTTTGTCCGAAACTGTTAAATCTAAAATATGTCTGGACTTATATTTTTATTTATTCATTTATTTATTATTATTTTTTTTTAATAAAAAGGAATATGACTGACTTCTTCTGAATGACGAAACTACGACTTATAAAATTTTTTAAATTATGATATCTTTTTAATATAGATAATTGTTCTAAGATAATTGTTCGTAATGTAATTAAAAAAAGGTTAAATAATATTGGAATATAGTTGTTTTAATATATTAATAATTACAAAAAACCATTGAGACATTTTATAAGAAATATATCAAAATTTGAATGTTATTGAAATTAGTTTCGATAAGTTTCAGTAGCTCTTGGAAAATTTTTCTCACCAGGATTTAATTTTTCCCAAGTCAAAGAAATCCTATCATTTAATTTTTTAAAAGCTAATCTTATGTCATAACACATTTGAATTCGTATTTATTTATTTAAATAAATAAATTTTTATTTATTAATATTAAATAAGTCTGATAATCAAATTTTTTTTTTATTTATTTAACTCCAAATTTACTTACATTTCTTTTTAATTCGAAGCACAACAATTCAATTATTAAATAGCATTTATAGAAATCTAACTCTTTATAAAAAAAACTTACAACAGAAAAAATTTATTATTTAAATTTTCGGTTGCAAAAAATGGAACATATTTTAATTCAACCAGCGAAAGAATTTTTGAGGAATTAGAACAATTACCAATACATTAATATTCATCTAGTAATTATATCTTTATTTTTAGCTATGTATAGTATTTAAATATACTTCGTTTGTATTCAAGGTTCTTTTCAACTGCAAGGCTCCATACCTACAATCATTTAGTACACGTGGCTCCCTCTATCGATCTTGTGAAAGTTTACGAATGCAAATATATGCGCATAAATTTGCATTTTATTTTTTATTACTTTCCTTCCTCGCATTACTCGGTTAATTACCTCAATTGTCTTACAAGCAATAGCATTATTTACTCCAAGATAGCAGCTTAAATTAAGGTAAATACACCAAACAATGCATTAAAAAAAAAGAAAACGGTATTTGAAAATCACTTTTCATTTTAACTTTTTTTTCATGGAGTTAAGAACTGAAAATCACTTTTGCTTTAGTTCCAAACAAAACAGTTATTCAAAATACAATTTTAAAGGCATAAAATAAAATAGCTTTCTTTGGTGATTGTAATATATTTTACTCAAAATTTTATAATTTCTATAAAGCTTAGGTTTTATTCAACTAATAGGTAAATTTTTTAATCTTCCTGTTCGTTTAGCATTTTTTAAAATAGAAAATAATTACTCTGAATATTGTTTTTCAAACAGTTACATTTTTAAACATCATATTTTTGGTTAAAAATATGACAAATAGCTGTTCATAATAACCATTGATAGAGTCAACATTTGATTTCTGGAAAGAAATAATTATTTGAAAATAAGTTCAACTTCAAATTTAATAATTATTCCATATTTTTCTTTCTTAAATGCTTTATTGAATTGAATGGACGAGCATTGAAAGTTTAGCTTGCTGTTTATTAGAAGAGGAAAAGCAAAAATATTTTTAAATTTGCTATTAAATGCTAAAATATACAATTTAAAACACAACCCATAATTCAAAATACACTGTGATTTTCTTTTAACTGAGAAAGGAAACGCTATTAATTATAGGTGTATTACGCTGTGAATTACTTGATTACATGAATTGTGATCAAATGTTACTTGTTTTTGAAGCTTGAATAACAAAATTATAGATAAAAAAATCCTTATATGGAAATATTATTATCATGGTAAAATACTTCTGTATGATGTTAAGCAATTGCGCAGTGAAATTAAAATTGCTATTGCACAATTCATCAGACATATTAAATTAATTTATTCTATATTTTTATCTTAAAGCATTTCTTTATTTTTTATAAAATTATAAAGAGCGGCACTAACTATACTCTAAAAAAAAAAAAAAACAGCTCAATGTTAAAACAAAATAACTGTGATACATTGCACGAGAAAAATTTGCCTTAAGTTATTAAATTGAACCAAATTTAAGTACGATAATGGGGTTCAACTTAGAAGAATATTAAATTTGATATAAACTTGAGTACCATACTGAGTAGGATCATATTGAGTCAATCTAGTACCATATTGAGTTTGAAGAATGACGTTACCTTCACTTATCCAAAATGTTTAATAGTGTATTTATACGAAACGCAATTGATAATTTAATGATGATGAATTTGTAGTTATTAAATGTAAATATTTTTTTTCTCTCTTTTATAACTGAATTTATTAAAATGTCTCACTTCTTTTTTTCACATTATTAAAATAAAATTTTTTCACAGTAATTATGTGAGGATTTAAAAAAAAAAAATACAAATATTGAAATGTCACATATTTGAAAAGTTGAAGTTTTTAAACAAATTAATCAAATATAATAATCATCTCTAAGCGATTGAAAGGAGCTGAGGTCAAACTCGCAAATTCATTGTGTTTCTGAAATTACAACTCTTTTATATACGATATTATTTGAATGTCTTGTTCGTAATCTTCCATCAACTATAATTTCTATTATTCATACAAAAAATAAAAGCAAAGAATAAAACAACAAAGAGATGGGAATTATAAAGTTTTATAGTATAAACAAAGTAATCAAAAAATAAGAATACTTATAAAGCTGTTGAAATGATTTCAATCGATCAAATACACAAAAGTGTAGTTTTATAGCGAAGTGCGATAATTTTATGCCGCAGATAAATAAACTTAGTTATAAAGTGGACACAAATAGATGTCTTTTAGCCTTATAATTTAGCCAAAAGAGCTTTCTTATGACCATTAAAGATAAAGATAAAAATCGGAACATCAATATAAAATAAAAGAAAAAAATGTATAGTACAAGTAGGTGCTGAGAATTGCAGTCCTACTAAAAAGCTCGTTTTGATATTGTAATAACAGTAACAAAAGCAGTTTTATTTGCAATTTACGAACTTTTGACTGACGGTTATGGCGTTACTGGTATAACTAGTCGATTCCTTTTCTTTTATATTTGTTTTCTTACCTCTTTCACTAAACGTGAAATTACGGTTTGGGTCGTAAAATTGTCCACCCTAAAGGTAAGGACGAGACCACGTTCCTGAGTAACTTGGTGGAATGAATATCTAATAAATAGGGTTGCTATTAAACTTGTTTTATTCGCCAAAAATCTACTGCTTTGTAGTAAAAACACAACGAGATGGAAAACTCATTTGTTTAAAATGAAGCTAAATTTTGTAAAGTTAACTAATTTTATGGGTAGAGTGAAATAATTCTGAAGCTTCAGTGCAACTCTTAATTTTCATAACCAAGCTTTATAAAAACATAGTAAAATAACAAAAGAAAAATCTAATATTGACTGAAAAATATATTAATTAATTAAATTTTAAAATAATCTCCAGCTGCACGGGGGAAAAAATTCTGGTTAAGTTACCGAATTGCGAGGTAAGAACATTCCTGGCAAAATAAACGAATAAAAACATAATTCTGGTTAATAAAAGCAAAATATTTGGTCTCACAAATCAGTGCAACACTTAATTTTAAAGACCAAATTTGTAAAAAAAAAGTAGGAAAGTAACAAAAAAGAAAAATCTAAATGAAATGACTGAAAAAAAAAAAATTAAATTTTAAAAAGAAATCCTGACATGTAAGAGGAAATAAATTTCTGATTACTTATCGTATCGGTAAGGACATTTCTAAGATATAATTTTTTAAAAAAAGAAGAAAAAAGGAAAAAAACATGATTTGAGTTAGTAAAAGCAAAATATACGGTATTTAAAACATTTATTTGGTACTTTTTCCGTTCATATGGTAACGGTTTATCGGATATTCTGGCTTTTAAAATTCTTTCTGCCACACATGTAGTAAAAATACAAAACTGAAAAGCACATTTAATCGAATAAACGATTTTTACGTCCTGCTCTTGGGCATTGTGATAAATTACCAAAATTTGCCACATTTACCAAATTTTATCACAGATTAAAAAATAATATCATTTTGTTAATTTTACTCAAATCACTACCAAAGCACTTCGAAAAAAATTATGCAACTTTCGGTTGTTCCCATTGAGCCATAGGTACGGTGTGTTTACCATATTCCGGTAGTTTCGACCATGCTTTTTTTTCCCGTTGTGATTTTATACCGATTAAAAATTTAAACCCTTTAATAAATAATTTAGAGTTTTTGAAGTGCAACAAAACAGAAAGAAACCCAAGTAGTAGTATTGCTATTTTCATTATATTAAATATTTATCTTCAATTTTGGGAGACAGAGAAAATGGTTCGAATATTTCGTCATTACCGCACTTTTAAAAATAATCTAAAAATACAGTAATCCACCCACAAAATTAAATTAAACGCGGTTAAGCAGTTAATTCCAAAAATTATTTTTAAAATACACTATATTTCGGATTTCTTCATATAATTATTTTGACATTTGTAACAAAAACTGTTATAATAACAACAATGAAATAAGGCATTTACTTATGAACGTCGTTAAAAAATTATTTTGCAAAAATACGTTCGTAGTAAGAGAGACAAGTGAAACATTTAATTTCTATGTTTAAATTTCTTTATATTGGGTAAGGATATTAGTAAAAAACATTTAGTCCAATTTTTTTAAATTCATTTAACAATTCATTTATT
This sequence comes from Parasteatoda tepidariorum, assembly GCF_982258835.1. Lineage (NCBI taxonomy): Eukaryota > Metazoa > Arthropoda > Arachnida > Araneae > Theridiidae > Parasteatoda > Parasteatoda tepidariorum. Next base: position 61,257,100 of record NC_141766.1, read on the forward strand.
ATAAAAATAATTAAACACCGTTAAACAAATAATTCTAAAAACTTCTTTTAAAATACACTATATTTTAGATTTTTTAATATACTTATTTTGAGATTTGTTAAAACAACAAAGAAATAAAGCATTATTAACTTTTAAACATCGTTAAAAAACTATTTTGCAAAAATACGTTTGCAGTAAGAGAGATAAGTAAAGCATTTAATTGCTATGTTTAAATTTCTTTATGTTGGGTAAGGATATTAAAGAAAAACTTTTTATTTAATTTTAATTCATTTAACAATAAATTTATTTTATTGATAAGAGATTATAAACATAGTAGTGGATAAATAAATATAATATCGTTGATAAATTAGGATATAATTTTATTATACTCACTATAGATATTTTCATATTTAGTACTTGTATCTCTATTTTATCTTTAGCAGTTTGCTTAAAATAAAAAATTTGTAAATAATGTTTTTCAAATTTACATTAATTGATTTATCAACTCAACAAATACTTTATTCATCAATTAAAAATTAGATATTAAATAAAATGTGATAGTGAGTCGATAAATAAATATAATAACATTGATAAATAAAGAAAATGTAAAATATAGTGAACCAAAGGAAGATATAATAATTTCAGCTAAATCGTGTTAAGAAATATTAGTATCATTAATAATATTACATTGAAAACAAACATCAAATAATAACAATTAATTACACTTTCACGTAAGAAAAATCGGTGTTTTTTTCCCAATACTAAATAAGCACTTAGACATTCAAATATAACAATTATGTATTATGCTTAAATTAAAAAAATACAATGAATTATTTGACTTATAAAGTAATTTGTTTAATTTTACAGCAATATTTTTATTACATGAGTAATTTTTTTAATGAAAAACATTTCAACTGTATAATAAACATTCGTGTTACAAAAGCACAATCGAGATTAGATAAATGAAAAACAATTTCTCTGTACACAATTTATGTATACAAATTTTCATATTTTGACTATTTACTGCGTATCATTATGTCATAAATAATTAAAACACAGTGACTTGTAAGCATTATCACTGACACAAAAAACTACATTACATTGATAGGGAAATATAAATCCTTGAGACTCAAATTATAAAACATTATATATCTCCCCTATTACAAGCTATAGTTATGGTCTCAACAGTTAATGTAATAATTTATTAGAAAAAAAAACATTTATCTTTAACCTAAACAAACACTCACCTTTTTAAAATTGGGTAAAATTCATATATGCCAAAGTAAATCCATTGCACCTTAAGACATCCCAATTAATTATGTGAAATAAGATTGTTTTAAAACTATTTTATACAAATATATATAATGAAAAAATCAAAACTAAATGCGAAATTTAGTCTCGCCAAAATATCGCTTCAAGCCAAATCTTTCAACAACAAAAATTGCAAGGAAAAAAATTGTCGTTAGCCAAAATGCGAGTAAGTTTGCTTTTCCTATTGGTCCTACATACAAAGAGAGCCCTTAAGCAATTTATAGCATCCCCATTCATTTTCGGACATCAGTTATTTAAAAATCTTACATGCAGTAAAATTTATTGCATTTACTATCACTAGCGCAGCTGCTACATCTATTATAGTTCCTGATAAATATATGACTTTTTTGCTTCTTATTCAATTTACTTTATTCTGTCGGGTTTTAAAGGTCAAGATTATTTTTAAGATTGCCAAAAATACTATAGGATGGACATGTATTTGTCCTTCAAATTAACAAATTAATACATGCTTCTGAACCAATTAAAAATAAATACAAATAACTGATAGAATTAGTGACAATTTATTACATGAAGTGGTTTTTTTATTACTTTCATACGTTATTAAAAAAAATTGAAAATTCAATGTTGAAGGTTATACTCAAATTTTATACATTTCATTATTGTTTTTTTTATAAAAGTTATCCATTCTTTAATGAAATTAAATGAATTATAAATGTTCTTTCTGCAATAGCAAAGTAATTTTGAATTTTAAGAGTAAGAAAAAAAATCTAAGTAAATATCTAATATATTTAATAAATGTTAAGTATAAGAAAAAAGTTTGAAATTGAAATAATCCATGCTTTTTTATATGTTTGTCAATGTTTTTACTATCGCGTACCTGTTAGATTAATCAGCATTTATGTTTGTTGAATTGTCGATTGAAAATATGGATGCTGTGAAAATACCAAATAAATTAAAAACTCAATCATAAAAGACTAATAATTATATCGTTTTTCGGGAAAGCCATAGTTCCAGGAATTAATTAAAACTACTATATATTCATAAGAGTAAGATTCATAAGAGTAAATGATATATTAAGTATAGTCTTTACTACTGCGACTAACTATATATTAATAATAAATCATTAATAATATATTTGTACAAATACATTTATTTATAATTTAATAAATGAATTGGTATCACATCTTAAAATGAAGCATTTTTTAAACTGTCTTCACTGTGAAAAGAAAAAAAAAAGAGAAAAAAATCAGGATCTAATTATAGTATAAAGTACCGGCACTTTTGGGTGCATCATACGTGAAATCCATTTTACTCTAAAATCCATTTTTATCATAAAATAATTTACCCTGATTTTACAGTGATTCGGTAATTTCACGCTAATTATTGCAGTAAAAATTATAGTATATCAGATAATTTATTCCCTAACATGTTGTGGTAAAATGGATTTTACGCTGAAAAGTATCCGCACTTTGGGTACTTTTCACTGTAAAATTCATTTTTAACGTAAAATATTATACCGTATCTTTAGCGGTGATATTTATTTATTTAGAGGTATTTTACGGTAAATATTACTGTAAAATTACTACAGATTTTTTGTTCTGTAACATATTCCGGAAAATATTGTTTTTATGGTAAAGATTGCCATTATTTTTTACTGTAATTTGATCAGAGATTTTTTACAGTGCACAATGCATTAAACCTATGTAAAATACATTTTGAGTTACACTTTTTTTATACAGTTTATGAGTTATATGATCTTTACAAGTATCGTTTAGAGTACTTCTTAGACACATTATTTCAATGTATAGATCCCCAATGGTAACAATTTATCTAACAATTAATTAAATTTTATCTATTTTGAAGAGCTTCTCAATTTGGAAGTATGTCATAGAAATATTGTTTTTGTGAAAACCATATTTGAATTCACCTAAAATATATTTTAAACACTAAATATTTTTAAGCGATATATCACTTTAGAACTTTTTTAATTGAAAAATAAATAAAATTATGTCAATATAAGCACTTAAGTATGAAATAGAAAACTTTGATAATACAAAACAGAGTTCGTTGATTTTGTCTCGATCAAAATTTAAGGGGAATACCTTTTAATTCTCAACCCAGCTTCAGCACAAATTCCAATACATCCTCGTTATTTTGGGAGGAGAGAGAATGGCGCCAATAAAATTACTCCCTTGCTACAAAAAATTGCTCCCTTGCTCTCAGAAAAGCTTTGTGCAATAAACATTATTCCTAATTTTGTATACCTGTATAAACGCTAAATATATCTTTAAGGTTCCATATTTCGCGCCATTTGGGCATTGTCGTAATTTAAGAAAAAATATTAAAAAAAAAAATTTTCTTAAGTAAAAATTTCAAATTATTATTTTGAGGATTAACAGAGATTATTTTATACTTTACCCCTGTAATATTTACCTATTGAATGTGGGAAAGAAAGTAAAAGACTTTTATTTCAAATAACGCAAGTTCTTAAGGATATACATGTTCGTAATTATACAGGTTCTTAAAGTTGATAATTGATTTCGAATATTCCTTTATCATTATACATGCAATTACTTTGTTGTCATAGGAGAATATTTAAACAACGTTAATGAAATTTTTTTTACCTGTAATGTCATCACCATAGAGTACGGTAATTTAAACAGTATTTTTTTCACAGTGTAAGTGGAAAGATGTAATGAATAAGTAGCATTATTTGGACTCTTATATTGTTTTTAATTTTATTTCAAATGAATTTGACCAACATATATGCAATTTAAATGTATCAAAGGAAAACTTAACTGACTTGTGGCATAACACAAGTCTTGTTTAGCCTCATTTTTTGGAGCTTTGTTAAGATTGAAAATGGTAGAAAAGCTGTTTCTTGGTATGTTTGCTTCTATGAAAATTAATATATTCGTGACTACTATGACTAATAATGATATAGAGAGCATATAATGATATGTTAAAAGACATTTATATGAAAAAAATGAACTATTTTTTGCCTAATTGAAAGCAAAAATTAGTAACTAAAACAAGAAAACTAATATTAGGTTCTTCAAATGCTATTTTCATTTCTTATCACTTTTACTTTTATACGGGCTGCCCTTATATATCAAGAGTACGCTGTAAAAAACTCCGGAACAAATTATAGCATAAAGTACTGGGACTTTGGATGCATCATCAGTAAAATATTTTTTGCCATCAAATGCATTTTTGCCGCTGAATGTTAAATTGTAATATTTAGAATATTTCTTTCATTAGATTGATTCAGTGGTGGGTGTTACAGTAACTATTACTGCAAAAATTACTATATGTCAGTTTTTTCTGTGCCATAATATGTTCCGTAAAAACTGATTTTGCGGTATAAAGTACGGGCACCCTCAGTGCCGGTACTTTTGCCCATTAATTTTAAAAATTTAAGTTATTAGAGTATTCTGTTAAAATCTTTCAATTGCAATTTATTAAATGTGGAAATATTGAATTTCGCTCAGAAAAGTAATTTTTGAAACGGCGGATTTTCCGCAACTGCTTAATTGTATCCTATAATAATAATGTCAGCAAATTTAATAAGTAAAAGTTTTTTTCCCTATCATATTAACTCTTTTAACTCCGATGTCACCTTTGAGAAAATGTCAAATGTCATAAATCTGAAATTTAAAATATTTATATCTTAATACTTACTAACCACATTATTTTCCGATAGTTAGTTATGATATAAGAATATCATATTCTATAGTTTAAATGATTTAGTGTTAACATTAGCTGAAATAGAAATTTAAAGTAGTCGAAGTGCAAAGAGTTAATATAACAGGAAAATGTCCTAAGGAAAATCAAAGCCACTGACTACTATGCCTTTATCATTTCTATCAACTGGAAATATTCATAATTCATTTTTTTTCTTCTCATTTCAGGTAATATTGACTCAATTTTCATCTCCTTGATTATGCCTTATGGTATTTAATGTTCATGATACGTCTTTTCGTAAACTATAGATTGCCTGCTATTTTCTTATGCTGAATGCATAGATCATGCATACAACGAATTCTTCATATGACGGAGCTGGAAGCTTTATATCTAGACAAATTGCAATATGTTTCATACTTGTAATTAATTAAATTTGCATACATTTATTTATTGAACTGAAAGTCCATATTCACTTTCATAACAATCTTTTAATTTTGAAATTAGTATATCATAGCATTTCTAGCTTTGCATTATATTGTCGTCTTATTTTCATATTTCAAGATATTTTTAATGTGTTTACAGCTTACTCATTTAATACGAATCTATACGAATCAAGCAGAAATGATAAACTATGTGTCAAAAGTGTTAAACTTGGCCGGGAAAAATTCACCACTGACTAATTTACGGGAAATTAATATATTTCAATGATTCTATCATTTTTTAATAATATTTCAAGGATGATATAATACTATAAGTTATCTTTTCCTAATTTCAAATATTACTTCAAGACAAGATAAAAAAAGTTATAAAATATTTTGAAAAATCTAATACCCATAATAACAATGAAGTTTAAGCTATTAAATTTAAAACTTATTAGAATTATTCATAGTTTGTTACATAAATAATGTAATTATATAATTTATTTTTTTTATATAAAATTTTTTATTAGCAATGAATTTTCATGTTAATTGTCTTTATAATCATCCTTATTCTAAATATATGGTAAGAAATAGTCTAGAGGATATCAATTTTATCATTTTAATAATAAAAACTTCACTCATAATCATATATGGCAGTACTTTTACTTTCGTTACTTGTACCGCCGGTACAAGTAAAAAGTACGTACTTTTACTTGTACTTCGTTACTTTTTAAATTTATTACTTTTACTTCTACTTTCGTTACTTTTTTAGGGAAAAAGTACAAGTATTTGTAACGGAAATGTCGAATGAAATCGTTACTTTTTTCTGAAACTCTGTAAGCTTTCTAAAAAAAATAAAAAAAAATTAAATCGCAGCAGACTTAGTGACACCACTTTCGAAATGCAATTATTTGGCAAAATGAATAAAAATATTAATTAGCAAGTTATTTTCATTCATTTTCGAGTTTTATGCATTTATTTAATACATTTTAAATAAAAAATGTTGGATTTTGTTATTACGTTTTTCAATTTTCTTTTTGAACTCACTAATAATACATTTTTGCTTTAATAAATTTTTTACTAAATGCATTTTTACCTAGTACATTTTTTACTAAAATTATGTTTATGCCCGACCTTGTCAAACAACGCTCTGTCAAGTCTCTAAGAACTTCAGAACTATTTGTGCTATGGAAAACTATTATAATTACTATTTTAACTCTTGAAAACTCGAAGGTATTAATTTAGCCGCGGATACTAAAATTCGTTTACAAATTTGAATTATTCCGTTAGGCAGAAAGGTTCGAAAAATAATTTTCTCGCATGATTTCAGCATTAGCCATTGTTACAAATAAAACTGTGGACTGTTCTGTTTCAACTTATACCGCAGATTCAATTATTTTTTACTAGCTCAAAGATCACAAAGCTATCTGTGTTTGCTTTGTTTATGTTTGTGCTTTTGAAACGCGTTTAGAGTAAAACAATTTTAAATCAATGGTAAGTTAAATAACTAAAAATAATAAACTAAAAATTAAAATCAATAGATAAAATTTCTTTTTCGTGCAAATCCATAAAAAGTTTGATATTAAAATTATATTTGATTTTAAAATTATATTATAAGAGTATATTATAAAATTATAATATAATATTCTTCCGAATTTAAAAATAAATTAATGTCCATAACTTTCAAAATTAAAAATAATTAAATAAATAACAAAAATTTTGCCTTTTATTAAAGAACAATAAATCTTTATTAAAGAACATAAGAATATTATTCAATAAAATTTTAGGTTACTTTGAATTTTGGATTTCCTAGAAATGTACTTTTAAATCGTTACTTTTTTTGTTTAGTACTTGTACTTCTACTTGTACTTTTTACTCGTTACTTTTTTTAAAAATACTTGTACTTTTACTCGTTACTTTTTAAAAGTAACGTTGCCATATATGCTCATAATTATAGTTTTATTTTCAAAATTATTTAACATGTATTTTAGATAAATATGTTTATTTTCGGAATTGTTATAATTATTAAACGAAAAATTGTTGAGGACGTTTTAACGGAACTAACTTGCTTTTGCGTTAAATGGAGAGGAAAAGCACGAAAACCTACGACGGTTAGCCCGGCGGCAAGGGGACTCAAACCCATGCTTTGTCTACTACTGAGGATATTTTTCTTTAGCACTGCAAGCCAGGCGTCGGTGCAAGCCGGGTGTGGGATTCATATCAACCAATTCGAACCCGGGTCACTTCATTAACTATTCCCTGAGCCACCACAGCTCAGAAAAAAATATGGTCAGAACTTCCAGAATATGGTAAAATTTACTGCGTTTTTGGTACTATGGAAACACCAAAAAGCTTGGAAATTTTTACCGTAGAGCTCTGGTAATGATTTTGGTAAAATTAACTATAAAATAAAGTTTTATAATACGTGATAAAGCTTGGTAAATGAGGTAAAATTTGATAATTTTATCATACCTTACAGCACGGCATAAAAGCCCTTTGATTTGTTTAGTTTATTTTTCTGTTTTGCATTTGTTACTAAATGTGTGGTAGTAAGAACTATAAATTTGAAAATCAAAGTTTCCGATAAACCGTTACAATGTGAATGGAAAAAATGCCGAAAATCAATGGTTTAAATACAATATATTTTGATTTTATTAAAATTTAGTTTTTCTTCTTTTTTTTTTTAACCAAAAATGTCATTACGGTAATAGTTCGGTAATTTTTCCAGAATTTTTTTCTCCATGCATAAATTTAATGTACCTGATCTAATGATATTAATTTTATGTATCTGGCTTTTTTATTAATAAATATTGCATCTGGCTCTTAATTTACTAATAATTTTATTTTCATAATGATTTAATATGCTTTTCTTTAATATTAACACATTGATTACGATATGTTTTTTAGATAAGTTTCATAATGACTATTCTTATTTTCATTATGTAGTAAATAATTTTCAAATAAAAAATATAAATCCAACGATATTAATTTAATGTGCCTGACTCTCTTTAAATAATTATATTTATAAATAATTATTGGATTTATTCTTAATTAGATTCAACAGGCTGTTTCTTAACATGAATACATTGTTTACATAAACAAAATACTTATCAAATAATTATCCTTATTACCACCATTAGATAAGAAATAAGATTTTCACAATGCACCAGATACTTTTTATTTATAATTATTGCCTCTCTGTCTAAGTACAATTTTATTTTTAATCTGATTTAACATGCATTACCTTAACATTGATAGTCATAAAAAATTCTCGTGAAAAGTCAAGGCACGAACATTACATAAAAAATAATAATTGCAGCTCTAACAAGTAAGTGTTAACGTTCAAAAATTAATGATAACACATCATGTATAAAGAGTGAATTCCCCATAAATAGGTTAACTGAAGTAATAGATTCTTCAAATCTTTTTAATTTACTCGTCAAATCTGTAGTTGTCAACCGTACATTCGTTTATTTATTTATTTAACTGAAGTGCCTTCCAACATTTTAGGAAAATAACATTATCGAAAAAGTCAATCTCGTCGAGTTATGACCGTTTTTGGACACTATCTAAAGTGATAACCAGCACGGATTGAGAAGCCTAGTTTAAAAGTATGTCCAGGCTTTGACTTTTAAATTATGAGAACTTGTTAGGCCGTGAATGGTATCCCTGCTGTTCCTACGTGATTTTCATGCATATGAAGACACTCCCCAGCTATGAGGATTATTTTCTTCACCTTTTTTTATTCTTTTATTTTGAGGTTTTGCTCAAGGTAAGACATTTTTGTTTTCAGGGTGTATACTATAAACCTTAAAAGAAAAATATCTTTCGGTGTTTTTGAAGTAGTGATAAATGCATTGAAAGGAATTTTAAATCTTAATTGTAAAGGGAATCGGGGGAAAATGTCGGTTTATAGCAATCGAGTATGTGGGTTTAAAGCTACTGGTTTAAGAATTTAGAAGAAAGATAAATTAATAAAATAAATAAATACAATTATTTTTTCATTAGATATTCACTAGTTAAACCATCGATAACTTTAATAAAGCATCCTTTTAATGGTGCATATTCAAACACGGGATTTTTCTAAGATTTCTAGTCGCTGCTAAATATTATTTTAAGTAAAAATAAATTTTGGTGACACTTTACAAAGTAGTTTTATTAAGTCACTTCTCAATCAATTGTTGTATAATTGTTTGAATCATCTACTCTTAATCAATACTTTGACAAAAATAGTTAAATTAAAAAAAAAAATTACTCTTAGTCTAAGTGCCGCGCACATTTTCAAATGTGCAAAGTAACAAAAAAGAACAAAACAGGAAAAAAAAAACTTTTTTTCAAACGGTATGTTAGTTTTTTTTTAAAAAGACAAAATTCTTGAAATAAAAAAACAAACTAAAAATTAACGAAAACAGTATTATAATGTCTGAGATATCGCAAGCAGGTAGAACTGTACTATAGTCTAACACAGTTAATGAGTTAAAGTACATGTTTGTTTCTTAAAAAAATCATATCGCAGGTTCAAGCGATGATTTTTTAATTATTTGTTTTGTTATTTTGTAATTAATTGCCTTGCATTCATTAAATAAATGCTGTTACCAAAGTAGTTTCCCTAGCACTTTTTAAATTTTTGGACCATGCCATGATTTTCGAATACATTAAATAATTTAAAATAATTCGAATATATTTAATTAACGGTTAGAAAATAAAATATAACAAAATAAGAAAATAAAAAGAGGTCCCCTTGTCCTCTTTTACAGTGCCTAGAATTAGCGTCGTTCTGCAGTTCAATTCACAGTTATAGCCCACACTGTAAAAAATGGCGGTATAAAGTACCGCAAAATGCATATTAATTATAAAATACTGTACCGTAATTTTTACTGTAATATTTATTTAGACTGATTCAATGAGTTGTGGTTCGGTATATAAAATTTTTCGGTATCAATTTCTGGTAAAATGGATTTTATGGTAAAAAATATCAACACCCTAAATACCATTACTTTTTTCAGAGTGCCGGTACTTTTTACCGTAATTTAATCCAGAATTTCTTACAGTGTAGGGTTAAATAAGTAAATCAACCCCTTGCATTTTTGAAGCCTTTGTTCCATAGACATATTTCATACATAACAATAGAAGACATTAAGTTCGGCATTTAAGACTTGAACACTATATTTATAAATCGCTTTTTCGTATGCTTAAAAGTATTTTCATTCCATATTCATTTGAATTATATTTATCAGTTCTTTCGATCATCATATCTTCATTCATATCAATTCCATTATAATACTCAATTGATTTATTATAGTTATCTTTTGAAATATATTTACAAAATTCTTTTAAGATGTTTATTTTTAAAGCCAAGTATTATTCAAGTGTGTTCCAAGGTTGAACCTTAAATACAATTACGTTTTTATACAACAAATACTCAGGTGCTAGTTTCGCAATAACAGTCTGAAGTCAAGAAAAAAAGGGAAAAAATGTTAGAAAAAAAGAGAAAAATGCAATTATGGAGAAGGCTTAGAAAGCCTCTTCCACCATTTCCCCACGTCATACACTTTAGCAAACTAAGTTTCGGGCACGTAGCATTCGGTTACATTTAGCGGATTAAAGAACACAATAGAGTAAATAGATATCGACTCTTTGGGTCTTTAGAATGGGAAAGACTCCAACTCAGTTGCAATTGAATGCTATCGGGATAGAACTCAAGAACACTTTCCACGTTTCACTCGTAAAAAGAGGCACTAGAATGAAAGACTAAAAGAAAAAAGAAAAATCAATAAAGTTTTCTTAAGAAAAGAGGAAAGTCGGGAGTATTTCGCAGCCTCGGCTTCCTCGGGATTATGCAAATACTTCGCATATTTTTTCCAATTATGATTCGAAACTTTATCCAATCATTTAAATGACTGCCGGCCAGATAAGCTCGGTGAATACGTAATAAGGGGCTGTTCACCAGTTTTTAGGGTTTAAAATGTGTTCAAGTTTCAAGAAAGTGTTTCTGTGTTTTCCTACATGACGGTGACCAGAGCCCCTTTTTAACCGAATCATAGTTTATAATTTATATTTTATGTAGTAATATTAAGAAGGATAGCTATCGAAGTCTAACTCAAAACTACTGAAAAACTATCGAAAACTAACTGGAAAACACTGAAGTCTAACTCAAAACTACCGGAAACTACCTGAGAAACTAGCGAAAAGATAATGTCTAAAATGTTTTTCGTCTGCAAAATTTTTTATACTTTGTAATACATTGCAAAGTGTCAAATAAATATCAATGCTTAAAATTATGCGATATTCTATTAAAAGAAAACGTTCTTTAAATTATATTTACTAAAGCATTTGCAAAATGCATATTGCTTTTATATTACGCATCCATTATATTATATACATTCTTCTTGCATCAAGTTTTGAAATTCCAGAGAGTTTTTCTGTGTTTATAAATTTCTGATGTGATCGTGACGTAAAACAAACAGACTCTAATAGACAAATCATAATTTATCAATTATATTTTATGTAGCAATTATAAATATTGCAAAGAACGGTAAAACCACCGGAAAAAATAAAGCTTTAAATGTTTTTTTTCTTTCGTAAAATTTTTAGTACTTTCTGACACGTTGCAAAGTATCAAACAATATCAATTCCTAAAAGTATGAGAGATTTTAACAAAATGAAAAATTTTTACAATTGTATTTACTAAGGCATTCGTTTTGCCATTATATTATTTGACAACTTATTGATTTACAGTTACATGAATTAATAACTTTTCCTATGGACATTTCACAGAACTGCATTTGAGTTGGACTTAAAATAAAAATATTAATATTATGTATGTAACACTTGATATGCATTGCTGTTTTTAAATTTAGAAGAAAATAGTTCCTAGAAATATTTGTGTCAAATATATTTTGGGAAAATGATTCTTATAAGCTGATAATGTTTTTTAACCGTTCATATAGTCAAGTTATTTAATATTATTCTATTAAAAGTTGTTTTGAGTATTTATTTAATATTATTCTATTAAAATTTATTTTGAGTATTTATTAGCAGTAAAATGATATAGAAGTTTTTTGTCTGATTCAGTTCAGTGATAAAATGAACACATTTCTCTGAACAAGAAAAGTTTGCCTAGACTTTTCAATATGTTTGCTAATTGGAAAAATAAAAATGTTTTTGTTTTCACAGTGAAGAAGAAACCTAAGAAGAAATTGCATTTAAAACAACATTATTGAATTGAAGAAATGTAATTTTAAAAAAATGCAATTTGAGGAGTACTATTAAAGATATTAAGAAATACAATTTGTAAGTTAATAAAATTGTTAAAACTACTTATGGATTATTTAAATTGTGATAAAAATAGTTTAAAAAAAGCTAAATCATAAGCACTAAGCAAATTTTTAAAAAAGACCTCTAAACGCATAAATTATTTATACATTGTAAAAAATAAGTGTAAATTCTACAGAAGAAAAATAAATTTCTCACAGAAAAAACTGTTTAGAGAAAAATACAGATTTCTTCTGTTTTTAACAGCTATCCGCTCACTGTAAAAAATTCCTGTTGTTTTTACAGACTTTCTATGTTTATTTGACGGTTTAAAGCTGTTTCGTTGACATAATGGGTTTTGCCTGTTTCCTTATCCTAATCGTAAACAAACTAAAACAGTTAATACGATATTTCTACCCGTTTTGAAATTATTTTACAATTATTTTCTTCACTTGCTTTTGTTTTTCGGCAATTACTTTTATGATTTTGAACATCATATAACGGCGATTCGATTTTAGAGTTAAATCGATACTCTATTTGATTATTACATTTCTTTAGATATAATTTCTTGATAAGTTAAGTTGCAAAATATTTTTTAACCACTTCTATATAGTTTTAAACGTTTTTACCATTAAATGTTATTTTAATAAGAAAGACTTTTGAGATAAAAACCGTTTAAGACTTTTCTTCATATACTGAGACACTAGAGCTGCTCTAGCACAGGGGACAAAACTCTTGCCTCCCATCGTTGCGGCCCGGGTTCGAATACCGGTGTTGACTGTTCACCACTCTCACCGACCACCTGCCAATATAGTTGCTTTATAGAGTTTTCTTATTTTATTTTTTTGCTAAAATAATAAAGTTTGTTAAAAATAACCTGACCTTATCTGCTTAAAAAGCAGGTGCAAGTTTTTTAATAGCAGTATTTTTCGGTGAAATAACCAATTTTATACTAACGCACCACCTAGCAGCTTTTCTCTCTCGCTAATTTAACAGATTTTTTTAAAGTGTATCTAAACAGAATAATTAATTTAAGATTACGTTAAAACAAAAGTATTTTGAACTAACTTAACTTAAAAACATATTAACTTCAAATAAAAGCTATTTAAATTTTAAAAAGCTTTCCATTGAATAAATGTAATTGAAAAGAAAGCTTTGTATATGATTATATAAGAACACGTGCTTTTATCACTAATAAAACTATTCTTGCTCGTGATTATAAGAACAGAGCATAACAACGCATAATTTCCTATTAATATAGGATTTACTCCTCAAATATTCCACTAGTTTAAAAAACATGAAAAGCTAACAAAACAACTTCTCGGGCTAGAAGAAATATTTCTTCTACTCTTTGAAAAAAAGGGAAAATAGAGAAATGGCTAAATATTCTTTACGCATCTCTCCTACAAGAATTAAAATTATGAGTAATGCTTACAATACTTAACCGTTATATTTCAATTATATTAGGGAATCTTATTTTGATTGATTTACTTTAGAGAATACATGCTTAAAACAAGAAATCTTTTATGAAAAGAAAAATGATATAATGGGTAGAATACAAATTAAACCGAAAGCTATTTAAAACCTTTCACACGTTCTGAATAAATAGAAATGAGTTAGAGAAAGAAAAAAAAAGTAACCAGTTAACTTATATAGTACATGAAGTCATCCCAATGTAATGTGTATTCTAGCCCCCGAGTGAAAAGAGAAGAAATAAAATAACCAAGAAAAGCTAAGGAATGGCGAATTCTATGAAGCTCTTAAGACCAACTTCAATATCGAGTCGACAGCTTTCGGGTGCTATAACAGCGCAATGTCAACAGCGTCTAGTATCCAATAAAGAAGCATCGTGCCCGGGCTTTCTTCCTTCAAAACTCTCCAGGAAAGGCGGGAGACCTTAATTTAGAAGTCTCCCCCACTTTTCTCGATGACTGCCAGAAAAGGGTTTGGGGAAAAGTTTTAAACGAATTTAAAGTACCCGATCTTAATTAACTTCGACACCGAAATGTTTGAGGAACGGTATCTTTAATGAGATCCGGGTCGATTAATCCTGGTTGCTATGGCGATAGCGAGCCGAGGATGGGGGATGCCAATCGATCCAATGAAAGAGAACAAAAAAAAGGAAAAAAATAAATGCACAGTTGGATGCTGGATAAAAAGAACTTCACCAAAAGTGGTTCGGAAAAGTCCAGGTTGAAAAAAGAAAATTCTCTTCCTTTCTTTTGCGATACTTTACTTTTTGTTCTTTCTTTTTTGACTTGGAAGGAATTATGGGAATTGGCCGTGTGCGCGTGCTACTAGGGCCCGCTTGTATCACCCTTTGGAGCGCCTACTGGGAGCAATGGGAAAGTTTTATAGCCAGAAGGAAGTGCAAGTTTTGGATGTTTGGAACGAAGCGATAGGGCAGGGCACAATGCAGCAGATGGGGATAATCTTTCACTTCCATCACTGACATTTTGTACAGTTTCACAGCTGCATGGTCTTTCTTTCATTCTTTTGCCTCCCCAATGGAACTTGAGGGATGCCCTACAAAATAGAACATTTCAAATTGTGCTCTTCCATCCTCTTTTTACTTGTAAAAAATCCCGTAAACACCTCACGCTTAATTAGAGAGGCAGTTTCGTTCTAAGACTGAGTTCTGTAAGCAATGCATGCCAATGAAGTGAATTAAATCGCAAGAAAGGGCCGCCGAAGCAAAAGTCTTCGATAATTCTAAAGAATAGAGATAAATGGTGTGAAAGTTTTTATTTCCAACTCGCATTCGGTTTTGACAGATAGTATTAAGGAAAATCATTTATCCTTTTCAAAATGAATGTTTTTTACTAAAAGAAAGACTATTTTCAAACATAAGTTTACATTAAATGCGCCATGAAACACAAAGAAAAAGAGCAAATGTTTTCTGCAGCGAAATGTTTGACATTTTTTAAGCTAATGAAGATAAGAAAAAAAAACATTTACTATTTCAAAAACATTGATTTTTAAGTTAGAGTGAATGATATAAAAAACAAGTAAAATGTGATAAATTTAATTCAAAAACTGATTGTTTCGTAATACATTGTTTAAGAAATTTGAGGAAAATTTTTTTCGATCGCAATTTGAAAAACTTAATAATATAAATACATACTTGATATTAATATTCCTAATTTTATTTTCTAAATAAGTGAAAAATTAAAAGCATTATTCTACACAATCGGAAAATCTAACTTTTGTTTTGTTCAAAAACAGACTAATGCATCGTTTTTAGTGATTAATTGTGAGATTTTATTAATTCATAAGCAATTGTAATATGACGTTAAGTGATTGCTTGTTAACCTCAAAAATTTTACTATTTTAAAACATATTTTTTAAAAAGAACTAAAAATCTGAAATACAGGTTTTTCTCTCAAGTCTTGGAAAATTTTTTTAGCTTTAGTAAATTTACGTTAATGCTGGTAGGAACTTTTTGTTTTAAGATGCCACTTTAAAGTTCTGAGAGGGGGGAATTTTTATAAAGCTATATTTTTTTTACAAAAACTTTTATTACTATTTTTGAGCGTATTTTTTTTTTAAAAAAAGAGCCAAAAATTCGAAACGAAGGTTTCTCACGAGTGTCAGAAAAATTTAATAGGGTAGTAAATTTATGCTTACGCTGATAGGAATTTCTTTGTTTAAGATGCCACTTTTCAAATGAATTCTTTTCTGATCGATCAGAATTCTGTTGAGTAACATCATTTATTGATAGAACAGAATTTTCATACAGACATATTTTCTTTACCAAATAAGATATAGTAGTGGTCACAAATGTATAAAATGATGTTTATTTTACTTTCAGTACCGCTATTAATTTTTTAGTCTATAAAGCTCATGGAGGAAAAATTCTGGTAAAATTACCCCTCTGTATACCAATGACACTTCTAGTGAAAAAAAACCCAACATAATTCCGGTTAATAACACCAAACTATATAGTATTTAAGTCATCATTTGGAAGTTTTTCCGTTCATTTTGTAACGGTTTACTTAGTTTACTTAGTTAACCACATACTTAGTTGAAGACACAAAACTGTCAAGTAAATTTAACAGAATATAAATGGTTTTTTATGAGCTGTTGTAAGATATCATGATAAAATTACCGAATTTTACAACGTTTGCCGAATTATATCACATATAATAAAACTATGTTTTATTGTTAATTTTATCAAAATCATTATCGAAGCACTTCCGTAAAAATTACTAAGCTTTTTGGTGTTCCCATCGAGTCAGAAATATTGTAAATTTTACCATATTCTGGATGTTTTGACCCTATTTTTTTTCTTAGTGTTGTATTCAAGATAAAAATTATGAAGTTCAAACAAAAAAATAAATATTTCTTCTCATATTGCCAAATATTACAAACAGATATATATATATATATTTTATGAAAAATTACGTTAAGCGTAAGCTTAAGTGAAGCGTAAAATTAATAAAACCCCAGTTTTCCATATATTTAATAAAAGCGACGAGTGTCATTTTCATAGAGTTAATCAAGTTTGATAAAATAATATCAAGTTTGATAATTCAAGTTTTGATAAAATTAACAATAAAACTATGTTTTATTGTTAATTTTATCAAAATCATTATCAAAGATCTTCCGTAAAAATTACTAAGCTTTTTGGTGTTCCCATCGAGCCAGAAATATTGTAAATTTTACCATATTCTGGATGTTTTGACCCTATTTTTTTTCTTAGTGTTGTATTCAAGATTAAAATTATAAAGTTCAAACAAAAAAATAAATATTTCTTATCATATTGCCAAATATTACAAACAGATATATATATATATATTTTATGAAAAATTACGTTAAGCGTAAGCTTAAGTGAAGCGTAAAATTAATAAAACCCCAGCTTTCCATATATTTAATAAAAGCGACGAGTGTCATTTTCATAGAGTTAATCAAGTTTGATAAAATAATATCAAGTTTGATAATTCAAGTTTTGATAAAATTAACAATAAAACTATGTTTTATTGTTAATTTTATCAAAATCATTATCAAAGATCTTCCGTAAAAATTACTAAGCTTTTTGGTGTTCCCATCGAGCCAGAAATAATGTAAATTTTACCATATTCTGGATGTTTTGACTCTAATTTTTTTCTTAGTGTTGTATTCAAGATTAAAATTATAAAGTTCAAACAAAAAAATAAATATTTCTTCTCATATTGCCAAATATTACAAACAGATATATATATATATATTTTATGAAAAATTACGTTAAGCGTAAGCTTAAGTGAAGCGTAAAATTAATAAAACCCCAGTTTTCCATATATTTAATAAAAGCGACGAGTGTCATTTTCATAGAGTTAATCAAGTTTGATAAAATAATATCAAGTTTGATAATTCAAGTTTTGATAAAATTAACAATAAAACTATGTTTTATTGTTAATTTTATCAAAATCATTATCAAAGATCTTCCGTAAAAATTACTAAGCTTTTTGGTGTTCCCATCGAGCCAGAAATATTGTAAATTTTACCATATTCTGGATGTTTTGACCCTATTTTTTTTCTTAGTGTTGTATTCAAGATTAAAATTATAAAGTTCAAACAAAAAAATAAATATTTCTTATCATATTGCCAAATATTACAAACAGATATATATATATATATTTTATGAAAAATTACGTTAAGCGTAAGCTTAAGTGAAGCGTAAAATTAATAAAACCCCAGCTTTCCATATATTTAATAAAAGCGACGAGTGTCATTTTCATAGAGTTAATCAAGTTTGATAAAATAATATCAAGTTTGATAATTCAAGTTTTGATAAAATTAACAATAAAACTATGTTTTATTGTTAATTTTATCAAAATCATTATCAAAGATCTTCCGTAAAAATTACTAAGCTTTTTGGTGTTCCCATCGAGCCAGAAATAATGTAAATTTTACCATATTCTGGATGTTTTGACCCTAATTTTTTTCTTAGTGTTGTATTCAAGATTAAAATTATAAAGTTCAAACAAAAAAATAAATATTTCTTATCATATTGCCAAATATTACAAACAGATATATATATATATATTTTATGAAAAATTACGTTAAGCGTAAGCTTAAGTGAAGCGTAAAATTAATAAAACCCCAGTTTTCCATATATTTAATAAAAGCGACGAGTGTCATTTTCATAGAGTTAATCAAGTTTGATAAAATAATATCAAGTTTGATAATTCAAGTTTTGATAAAATTAACAATAAAACTATGTTTTATTGTTAATTTTATCAAAATCATTATCAAAGATCTTCCGTAAAAATTACTAAGCTTTTTGGTGTTCCCATCGAGCCAGAAATATTGTAAATTTTACCATATTCTGGATGTTTTGACCCTATTTTTTTTTCTTAGTGTTGTATTCAAGATTAAAATTATAAAGTTCAAACAAAAAAATAAATATTTCTTATCATATTGCCAAATATTACAAACAGATATATATATATATATATTTTATGAAAAATTACGTTAAGCGTAAGCTTAAGTGAAGCGTAAAATTAATAAAACCCCAGTTTTCCATATATTTAATAAAAGCGACGAGTGTCATTTTCATAGAGTTAATCAAGTTTGATAAAATAATATCAAGTTTGATAATTCAAGTTTTGATAAAATTAACAATAAAACTATGTTTTATTGTTAATTTTATCAAAATCATTATCAAAGATCTTCCGTAAAAATTACTAAGCTTTTTGGTGTTCCCATCGAGCCAGAAATATTGTAAATTTTACCATATTCTGGATGTTTTGACCCTATTTTTTTTCTTAGTGTTGTATTCAAGATTAAAATTATAAAGTTCAAACAAAAAAATAAATATTTCTTATCATATTGCCAAATATTACAAACAGATATATATATATATATTTTATGAAAAATTACGTTAAGCGTAAGCTTAAGTGAAGCGTAAAATTAATAAAACCCCAGCTTTCCATATATTTAATAAAAGCGACGAGTGTCATTTTCATACAGTTAATCAAGTTATTATTTATTTGTCTTACATCATTACTCATTTGCTCAAGAAAAATGGAGGCTTAAAAATGTTTTCAAAGTAAAGTAGTATTCACGATAAAAATTTTCAAATTCGAACAAAAAAGAAACATTTTCATTAAAGATTGCAAACAGATATATATTTCATGAAAAATTAAGCATTTAATGAATAAAACCTGAATCTTCTATATATTCAATAAAAACTACAAGTGTCATTCTCTTATAGTTAATCAAGTTAGTATTTATTTATCTTACATCATCACACATATCCTTAAGAAAGATGGAGGAATATAAAAAAAAGATACACCAGTTAAAGATCACGTTTCTAAAGATTCCAGAAATGGTCCCTTGAGGCTTTTATTGGGACTTAGAGAGTTCAAATATGCTTCCTCCTACGGATATATATTTCCCTTCGGGGGTTACGTGGGCTAGATTAAATGATGCAATATTTATCAATTCCGTAGTAATTTTAGAAAATCTTTCTCATCAATTCCAAAATTTGTAGATCCGTTACGAGCACGTTTAGAGAAAACTACTCGTTAAACGGTGAACTAAACACCTCTGTACGAATATTTCGAAGAATTATTAAAAGTCATAGTCTACTTGGTTATACAACCAACCTTTTTAAAATATAAAGCTAAGTAAAGCATCTTCGCCAAATTTCTGAAGAAAAAGACATATACAGGAAAATGTAAAGCACGCACTATCACACCAAAGAGGAATATTATGAAGGGGATCTTCACGTTTTATGTAAGTGACAACTTATGGGACCATAATTCAAGTTAAGGGGTTCTAACAGTTGTGCGTAGATGTCGAGCTGAATTATACTGAGGCCAGTTGATGGGTTTTTAGATCATTTCGGGGAGGAATTGCTTCCTTAAAGTATTCATGGAAATGACGGTTAACCCGGATTAAATTTATTCGTATAAAATAGTATATATAACAATTAATATTATTTGTATATATTACAGAGTATAAAATTACCGTTTTGACATAGTTTCTCTGTATATTTGTTGATTTAAAGATTTTTTGTGGAAAAAACTGTTTTTCTCTGCTTTTCATCCTAATCATAAACGGATTAAAAGCGTTAGTTTAAATTCTAGCTTTTATCATGCAATTTTGCTTACCCTACGATATCTTTAGAATTTTACAATTTATATTAAACTTATTTTTTATATTTTCGCTTATTTTTGAGCAATTATTTTATGGTTTTGAAAATCGTATTAATAAAACAGTGATTCGATTTTGTTGTCAAATTGAAACTCGACAAGATTATTTTATTTCTTTTGATATAATTTTTTTTAAGTTAAGTTGCAAGACATTTTATTATGGGTGGGCTACTATGGGCTTAAACGTTTCTTACAGTTAAATATTCTTTCAATAAGTAAGACTTTGAAGTTAAATACAGGTTACGATTTTTCTTCATATTGAGAAGCTGCACTAGCTCAGAAGACAGTCTGCTCAACTCATAGGTTCGATACCCAACGCTGACTGGTCGCACGAATGCTGCTTTCACTCCCATTAACCACAATGCAAACATAGTTATTTTATTGAATTTTTGGTTAAAATAACGGAGTTCGTTTGTTGAAATATGGGTACTTATCTACTTAGAAAAAACATGCGATTGTTTTTAAATAATAGTATTTTTCTGCGAAATAAACTGTTCTATGACTCACCAGCTGACTGTTTTTTTCCCCCGCATATTCATGAGATTTTTTTTACAATGTATTTGTATATAATAGTACGCAGTAAAAACTTTGATTATGTTCCGATTTTATTTGTATTGAATCATCAAATGTTATTTATTAGTTAATAAATTTAAAAATATTACAAGAAAGAAAAACACTTTTTTATACCTTGCATTTCGTTTTTTTGTTTAGTCATATGGTTTAAAAAAATATAAGAAAAAAAATTGAGAAATAAAATTTTAAAAAAATAAAAAATTTAAAAATAAATTGAATGAAGGAAAGTAAATTTAGGAAATGCTGTTCCTTTCACGGATAAAATTTATACTAATTTTTATCTAACTGTTTGTTAATTTTTGAATTAAACCAGCGGAGAAAAAATTTACTTACTATACGAAAACCCCATGTATGGTGATCTGGCGTAATTTTAAGAAATAATGTATGGAATAAAATGTTTCTTTTTAGATTTATAATTTATTCAGTATTAGTTTAATATAAATAATTAAAAGTTTAATAAATTAATGTATTATTCTTCTTTTACAATTACCATTAAATATTAAGCTTTTTCACCTTTTTTAATTTAATTTTTCACCTTTTTAACTTTTAATAGATGATGACATGAATTAAATCATTGTTATAAAACTTTTAACAACAATTTTTGCATCCATATTAAAACAAAAATACAAAATTCCATTGGTATATTTAATGTATTTATTCAAGAATGATCGAATATTTTACTACTCTTTTTTAACTTCTTTTTCTATTTCTCAAATGGAATTCTGAAATCTATCGACAAAACACAGAAGTTTATATAAAAGAAAAAAAGGTAACGACAGTTCAATAATATTTCACTAACCTCAAGTTCTAAAAATATATTTTCCTTCAGTTGGAGGCCCACATTGCTACTTTATCTTAGGCACCTGAAAAGTTCTCTACTTCGAAGTAATAAATTATGGGATGAGGACACAAAAAAAGTGAGCATGCGGGATACTGTCAGCAGAAAAATTTCGAAAAACCATTGAGCTATTTATTACAATATTCTTCAGCAATAATTCGATAGATTCGGCCATTTCTTTGTAGGATTTTATTTTATTTTTGAAAGTGAAAATGTAATTGGATATGTTGAAGAAAAAAAAAACAGTTAGAGCCGACTTCTTAAAAGTTTTCAACTGCTTTAATTAGTTTATTAAAATAATTTTTGTCCACGGAAAAATAGTTCCGGAAAATTACCGTTACTGTAATGACATTTCAGGTAAAAAAACATAATTCCGGTAATAAAACTAAGGTATACAGTATTTGAACCCTCCATTTAGTAATTTTTTCGTCCATATGGTAACGGCTTACCGGAAATTTTGGTTTTCAAAATTATTGTCCTTATTATTAGATGTGCAGCATTATCTTAAAACAAAAAAAAACTGAAAAGTCAATTTGACTAAGTACGTAGTTGGTTTTATGCCCTGTTCTAAGAAATCATGAGAAAATTACTAAATTTTGACACATTTACTAAATTTTATCACATATTATAACATTATGCTTAATGGTTAGTTTAACCAAAATCATTGCGAAAGCTCTTAGATAAAAATTACCGAGCTTTTCGGTATTCCCATACAGCCAGAAATATGGTAAATTTAACCATATTCTGGTAGCTTTGACCTACTTTTTCTCTCTGTGTACTTAAAATGCCAAAAAAAATAACACTGTTTTATTGCTAGCAATATATAAATTAAAAATCATGTAATATTATAATTTCATAATTAGATATATTTATAACTAAGCACTTAGAGCTAAGTTGTTAAAAAAAAAACTAAGATTTTAAAGGATCAAAGTAGTATTACATATAACTTATTATGCTTAACTTTTTTTCATACTTTAACAACATTATTTCTCTAAAAAAATCAAAATTGCTTAAGTAATTAAATTTATTACCTTTGAATAATTTAAAACAATAATATTTCACTTAAAAATATCTCCATGCAATATTACAATATTGCCTACTGTTACTAAAATCAAAACACAATATTTTTAATCTCAACTAATAAATAAAAAAAGAAGTACCTTTACAAATACGAGTTATATTTATGTTGATATACAACACGACCTACCAATTTTTATAACTGCAGTACACCACAAACTTTTCTCAAGCAAGAGCAATCTACAGTTAAACAGATTATTTTTAATCTCTACACTTAAATAAATATTATGCACCGTTACAAATACTGACGTAGTGAAAGTTACTCAGAATAAAGTTATATGGAATAATAAACTAATTTTTATAACTATACTGCAAGCGGAATAGTTCAAAATTACTGGTAATTTTTCATTCAAAATTCAAAATTATTCAATTCAATTCTGGTCAATTCAAAATTACTGTTAATTTTTCATTAACTCTTAAGGACATTACTAATTACTATATAGCACCTTAAAATAAACTTCTACTTAAATCATTTATAGTTCACAGTTATAAAATTTTCTTTAGAATTAAATTCATTTGATCAAAAATAAAATAACGAAGAATAATTTGTGATGCCTTTTAGAAAAAAAAAAAAACTCGATTACTGTGATAATTCATTGTAATAAGAGGATGAGCTACAACTTTCTGTTCTTAGCAATTATACAGGGTTTCTATAATTATAATATTCATCATTTAGTAACTACAAATTATCAACTGTGTCATAACGTTTTGAAATCATGGCCTGTTTACCACTTTACAAAACTACTTTGCATAGATTAAAATTAGTCAGATTCTTACTTAATTAATCTGAAATGTTTAATGTATCCTTAGACTCAATCACAAAAGTTTAACATAGATATCTCCATTAAATAGATATAAAAACAGTGTCCGCTTATAAATTGTTTAAAAAAAATTTGCTTATAGGTAACAATATTTAATTTGAATCTTTCATTAGATGCACTAAGATAATGATGCACACATAATTAGATACTCTGATGTGCACTTAATTAGATAATCAAAGAAATGTATAATACACTGTAAAAAATTCCATATCAAATAAAGGTAAAAAATACTGGTACTCAGGCTGCCCGTACTTTTTACCGTAAAATTTCACGGACCAAAATATCTGATGTACCTTGATTTTAATACAGTAGTCTTTACTATATGATCACCAAATCACTGTAATAAATAAATAATTCTGCAAAAACTACAGTATTAAATTTTACGGTAAACTCTATTTTACGAATTTTGCACTCAGGGTACCATCACTTTTTACCATTATTTTAACTGGAAATTTTTTAAAGTGTATAAATTTTAACGGATTTCGCAGAAATCGATATTTTATATATAATATATAGCTATGGAGAACTATATAGCTATATGAGAACACCAAAAATTTCGGTAGTTCTTACTGAAGCACTAGACTAATTTACCGAAGTGCTAGACTTCTAAAATTAAAAATAAAATATGATTTCATAAGTGACAAAATTTAGTAAATATTTATATGTATATCACTTCAAAGTATAAATTTGGTAATTTATTTATTATTACTTAGAGCATGGCAAGAAAACCATTCATACGATTTTTTACTTTTCAAGTTTGTGCTTTATACTAAATGTGTGGTAAAAACTATAATTTTGAAAACCAGAATTACCGGTAAACCATTACCACGGAAAAATCAACAAATAAAAAGTGAAAATACCATATGTTTTGGCATTATTAACCAAAATTATGTTTTTCCAGCATAATTGTCATTACCATATAGTGCAATAATTTCACCAGAATTATTTTCTCCGTCTGTATTCAGATTCGTATATAAAATAGCATTTGGGATAACGAAAAAAAAAACTTATTAAGATAAAAAATTTTGAGTTATATCTTTTCTGATGTTAAAATCATGCAGAAAGTTGAGTGTTTCCATAACATTAAACAAGGTTATATTAAAATAATTATGCATGTAGCTACCAGAATTTTGTGCTAAATTAGAAACCATGCTATTTTACTTCCAAAATGCAATATATATTCTTCTCTAAAATGAATTTATTCATTTATTTATTTTAAGTTTTTACCTGGTGCTAGTAAGCCCAGTTTATTATTTTTTTAAAATTTTCAAATATCACAAAACTACAATCAGTGACATATTGAATTCCCTTGTGAACCAGGGATAAACAATTTACGAATTACTGCAACACACAATTTACGGTATTACTTTTTCCAAATAATAAAATTAGTATGAATTAATAACTTCGATTCCTTTTAAAAGTATTAAAGATAAAATTTATGTTTAACTAGAAAGTAAAAGGACAGATTTTTTATGAAAGAAATAATTTCTTTAATTTAAAAAAAAAAAGATTTTTTGTACAATACATTTTTATGCCTGATTTTGCAACTTAAAATATCGTTTCTTCTGATTAATAAGCATGTTTAAGGGATACTCTTTGAAATACTAAGATAGTATCTTATTGCATAAAAATCCCATCACTAAATTAGAAGCTATTCGAGAGTTCCATTCCTTCTATCTTATTTCCTTTATTTATTTTTATTTTTTAAAAATTATTTTTCAGCACACTATACATTAAATTCTTTAGTAAACTACAGGACCAAAATTTCGGCTTATCTTAACCGGGAGTTAACTATATCCGTACTGCAATCAATTTCAGCTAATTTTTCCGATCTGTTCCCTTTTATTACACATTATTTAAATAAATGACTAATAAAAAGAAATACAAAAATGGTTAAAAAAAACAATATGCAGTAAGAAAAAAATGTGTTAACTTTTATTTCATTGTGCGTACAAAAAATTCAGGGATACTCTTTATTTAGGGATGGAAAACTGAGATAGAAGAAGCAAACAAGAAAAAATACTTATGGCTACATTCCTCTCAATAGATGGTTTTAAAAATCGGTATATGTATTTTATGTAAAAATTTCAAAATTACCAAAAAATGAAGAAGAAAAACCCGGGAAGATAGAAGCAAGTTCCAAATATCCAATTTCCTCTCTTCTTTTGGTTCACTATATCCGCAAAAAATAATATTATATGTGTATAGCAAGACACGGGGGCGGGCATTTCGTTCACTATATCCGGGTGTTCACTATAAACCATGTTCACTATGGCGGGGTTTGACTGTATTAAAAAAAAAACAACAAATTCGATAAGTATAAAAATTCATGAATAAAAAACCTATTAAATTTCTGAGCAAAATAAAAAAAATATAGTTGCTGAAAATAAAAATAAATGCTCTTCGTAGAAAACAAAATAAAGTAATTTAAATATTGCATAAGTAGAAAGTTGAAACCTCTATAAAGTTCAAAAAAATAGAAGAAAAATAAGCAAAATCAAAAGTAGCAGCAAAACAAAAAAAAGAATGTGATAAAGGGTAGAAGTTAGAAAATAAAAAAGAGGAAGTTGCAGAAAGTAAAAACTCGCTTCTTATAGCATGACCTAGCAACATCATGGCTAGTTTCATTCGATAAATTTCCGAAGGAGTCCTCCCTTAGCACCTTTAAGAGTCATTTCACTGCAAGAAGTTGCAGCATAAGCTTCTCCCATATGGGTAACTTTAGGCCATCTATTTTCGGTCCTAAGCTTCTAGAATCCAGCTTTTCTACGCCCTGTCATTGCCTAGGACACATCTTAATTCCTCTCCATAAATAAAGAAAATTAAAGGCTACGTGCCCATGTCCAATATTGGGGGGTAGTAATTCAATCAATCTTCCAGCCTCCTTTTGTTCTTTTTTCGGACCTTTCTTTCAAAGCAAAATGTATTCCTCTGGAAAATTTTCCTTTTTTTTTTCTATTTGTGAGAAAAGGGTCTGTATTGTTTTGGTGATAATTTCAGTTTATTTGTATGTTTCAAATAAGTGGATTATAACATTTGTCGTTAATATTAATATTGTATATGTTTTAAGCGTATATACTAGGCTAAAAAATTGCAGTAATTAAGCTTATAGATTTGTGACTTCAATAATACTTATAGAATTGTTATAAAAATGAAATGAAAATTGTCACAGAATGCCATCTTTTGTTTTAGGAACTAACATTTAAAAATTTAAATTGCTTTCATCAAAATGCTAATTTTTATTACATCAAAAATTTCTATCGTTTGTATCCGCTTGCGAAAATCACTTAATGTATTTATACAGTTTCTCATCTCCATATGAACCCCACAAATTATGTATACAAATTATATTACAAATACAAATACAAATTATATATAAAAAAAATGCGTGTATCATGAGTTGGAGTCAAGCTAAAAACCGAAAGTCTACTGTTCAAGTTACATAGGTAGGGGATCATCTCTAAAACATTTTTTACAATGACAACTGCAAATGCGCAAATACAATTTTTTTTAGTCAGTACATTATTAAAATATAAATAGAGTGCACAAAGTTGAAAAAAATTACTTTAAAAAAAATTACTAAAGCTAACCATTTCGTTGTTTCATGATATAAAAAATGCGTGTATCATGAGTTGGAGTCAGGCTAAAAACCGAAAGTCTACTGTTCAAGTTACATAGGTAGGGGATCATCTCTAAAACATTTTTTACAATGACAACTGCAAATGCGCAAATACAATTTTTTTTAGTCAGTACATTATTAAAATATAAATAGAGTGTACAAAGTTGAAAAAAATTACTTTAAAAAAAATTACTAAAACTAACCATTTCGTTGTTTCATGATATAAAAAATGCGTGTATCATGAGTTGGAGTCAGGCTAAAAACCAAAAGTCTACTGTTCAAGTTACATAGGTAGGGGATCATCTCTAAAACATTTTTTACAATGACAACTGCAAGTGCGCAAATACAATTTTTTTTAGTCAGTACATTATTAAAATACAAATAGAGTCTACAAAGTTGAAAAAAATTACTTTAAAAAAATTACTAAAACTAACCATTTCGTTGTATGCATTTGTACATAAACATACATTGTCGTAACTGTGAACATCACAGTATTACAAGAATATTTGCAGTGAGAGTTCAAAAAAGATTAATTTACTAGCTAATGGAAATCAAAGTCTATGTAAACAATGGGCAAAATCATAAGAAATACATTAAAAAATATGTAACCAAACCAAACAACAAATTCTCGCAAAGGATTGTTAAAGATTACAAAAATATATTTATTTTCCATTAAGATAATACTTTTCTTTTTAATAAATTGTTTACTTTTTTGTTATTACTGCCTCACAATAAACACTTGAGCATTATCTGGGCTAAATACAATAATCACATGACTAGGCACATAATTTTTGAAATAACTTTTACTTTGAGGCGTTACTACCTTTAAATTTTAAAATTAACCTTTAACACATCGAAGCAGTTTTAGCCAGCACTTAACTCTTCAAGGCCGAACTTACACGATACTGCAGATTAGATATTAACTCAATATGTGAATAATAGTAATAGATATTTATTCTAAACCAAGTAAGTAAAAATTATCTTCTCTACCATTTTAATATCCCTACTGCTTCATTAGAAACATAAAATTGGATTAGAAACATTAGATTCATTAGAAACATTAAATTTAATAACGTCTTCTAAGGCTTATGGATTATCTTAAATTACTAAGATAATTTTTCATAATAAAATATTATTTCTAGCACTTAAAACGTTTTAAGCTATGAAAGAAATATAAGTAGTTTTAAATTACAATAGGTTTTATTGGGTTAAACAACTGTAATTACAAAAACTTAACGAATAAATATGACACTTTAATTTGTTAAAATTTATTTTTCTGAAAACTGCCAAAAAAAAAGGGAAATTATATACAAGTTTAAAAGGGTGACTTTTGTCTTTAAAAAGGCCCATCAGAGAAGCATTTTGCGCTTTAAGATTGAAATTAAAAGTTCTTAAACAATCCGGAATACATCATACCAGGAAACAATACAAGAAGCAATAAATGAAAATAGTTTTAACATAGTTTACTTTTGAAAAAGTTTTTACTTTTTTATTAATATACTTGTACGTATTTTAAATTTTTAGTATGAAATAAATTTTACTCACTCACTTGAATTCCATTAAAGCAGTTGCATTTACTTCATTATTATCTAATAGGTCATTAACTACAATCAAAATTATTTTAAAATTAGATTAGGGAAACAAAATATGAAATGTTTATTAAAAGAAACCTTTTTGTGTACTCCAAAATATTATCCGACTAAAAACTAGCAGGTGTCAAGAAAAAAATCTTAATTTAACGAGGAAATAGCTTTCTCATTCATTGGCTCCTCTCGATGGGGGTGGTTGTTCAGTAAAAAGTAATGTCAAAGTTAAGAGGGGTGATATATTGTTTACTATTACTTATCGGTGAAAGAATTTTTTTTATGCCTTTGACGTCACTTCAGCAGACGATTGGCCATTAGTAGCCCTAAAGAAGATGCTACTTCAGAATGTTTGATGATTGAGATATATGAGGGAATATACTGGAGAGGCTATCATTTTCCCTCAAAGGACTTTATTTATTTAGCTTTTCCTTCTGATGTGCTTGTTTGTTTCTTTGCGGACGATAATCTAATAATATCTTACTTAAATGAAGGTTTAAAAAGAAATAATAGAATAACAAGATGATAAAAACGAAAAAGGACAAATATGCTGGATTTAGCACACATTCTAGCCCATTCTGTAAAATATTTGGAAACGGTATGACGTCCCAGTTTATAACCGTCAAATGGAAGAAAGTGTTGAATAAAATTAAAAATTTTCAAACCCTTTTACTAATGGTTTGCGAAAGTCTTTCGTTCCATTTATGAAATATAGTTTTTCTTCTGTAAGCATCAACTAAAAAATTATGATTAAAAATAATATGCATATATATGCATCTTATAAACATTTAAGCACATAACGCGAAAAATAATTGTTTTGGACAAATTTATAGTCCTCATAAAATGGAAAAATATAAATATATACGTTTTTCGCATTACTTTAAAGATCTTATTCAAAATTTATCTGACCAATTTTCTAATCTGAGATTTTAATTTACTTATTTTAAACTAAGCTATTTAAAAGCTATAAAATATTCTAAATTATTCACTTTCAATTAATAGCTTCCTACATATTTTTATTTAGAAGCTTTTATTTATTTATTTTAAAGCAGGCTAATCAAATGGGATATTTTTTGTATTGGTGCTTGAAAAATAGTCCAACTTTTTCAATTTAAATTAATGGATCCCTAATATTTTTAATCGAGGAATTTTTGTTTATATATTTTAAATGCCATAAAATGTTCTATAACTAAATGCCATAAAATATTCTAAATGATTAAACTTAAATTAATAGCTTCCTAAATATATTTAATCATAAATTTTTATTTATCTATTTCAAAATAAGCTAATTAAATTTAGCTTCGGTGCTTAAAAAATTTTCTAAATTATTCAAATGAAAATATTTAAATTAGCTGTAAATATTCAAATTAATGGTGGTTAAATTTCTCTTCCTATTTTTTCTATTTTTTACTGTAAATGATTTCCCGTTTTACTATTTAAATTTCAGGATATTTCTGAAGGAAAAGTTTAGTTTGTCTTCATATTCTTAATCCTTTATATGCATGGTAAAAATCCATTTTAAACTCTCTCAACAAGAACAGTTATACCTGATAATTATAGATAGCACACTGTACATATAGTAACACTTTTTATAATTACCATCCATTAAACGATTACAGCCAAGTAATCCTTCGTAAATGTCTGCCTGGCATATTTACAAACCAATTAGAAAAACAAAAATAGTTTTTTTTTCTAACGTTTAATACTAAAATTACTGAAAATTGAAGTAAATATAACCGGGAAATGCTATCGTACTGAGCGCAGTTGCTAAGAGTTCCTTAGGTTAATGTATTAATTATAAATTTTCCGTTCAGAAAAGAGTTAAATTATGTGGAGGAAAAACTTTCTTACCACAGTCTGCGAGAGTTTAATCCCAAATGTCACTGAAAATATTTCCTGCGGTAAATACAAATTGTAGCTTAGATCAAATATAACCAGATTATGTCTGTAGAATATATTTTTTGAGAGAAAAAGTTTGATCAAAAAGCTCTCTAATTTTTTTATGAATTTCTTCGGTAATGATTTTAGTAAAATTAACAATAAATATTGTTTCATAATCTGTGATAAAATTTGTTAATGGTGTAAAATATGGAAATGTTATTATTCGGTTAAACGCACTTTCAAGTTTTTTTTTTTTTTTTTTTTTTTTTGAAAAATGTGTGGTATTTAGAACTATAATTGTATACTATAGAACCAGAATTTCCGGTAAACCGTAGCTATATGAACGGAAAAAATCATTAAATAAGGTTATAACTAGTGCCTATTTTGGTTTTGTTGACTAGAATTATGTTGTTTTTTTTCCTATTTACTTATAATTTCTTTTTTTGACCAGAAATGTCATCACATGTTAACAGTGGCTGTAATTTTACCTGAATTCTTTTCTCGGTGTTAAAGTTACATATCTCTCATACATAAATAAGTTTTATTTTCTTGTGATGAATTTTAACGTAAGCAGTTTTTAATCACTTCAACGTTAGTTTTTCTCATCGTACAGAGGGAAAAAACAGTTGTAAACACTAAAGAAACAAAAATTCTAAAAAAAAATTTAAAAAAATAAAAAACTGGGAACAAACTGGAAACATAGAAAAAAAATAAAACGGAATAAAACGTTCACAAAAAATACCGTATCAAGCTACTGTAAAAAAGTACCTGCAACCTGAGTGCATGATATGTAAAATTAATTTTACTCTAAAATATTATCTCGTATATTTTACATTAATAATTATTTAGTTGCATTCTTTCAGTAATCTTGCAATAAATAAGTAATTTTACAATTCAGTAATTTCACAATAATGTCAAGTCAATATTGAGGTACCGAGTACAACCACCCAGATCAAAACCTTTTTAAAAGCTCATAATATGTAACAGTGGAAATTAGAGTGACAGAGTTCTGATAGAGGCCAGCAGACAATTAAATTTTTCAAGGACCCTACAATAAAACACCTGCAAGCTGACTTTTATCTAAATCAATTTTTAGCTTGTCACGCCACGGGGTGTATGGGGTACACCAACACAGGTTATTAAACAAAACTCCTAAGTATAATTATTGCCAAATTTAACAGACAATAGACCATCTTGTATTAATTTAACTGCGAGCACTTCCAGGCACTCCGTGGAGATCAATTTGAAGGTAAAAACCAACACCAGTGCTACGCACAGCTGGCTTACAGGAATAAAATCAAAACCACGCTTGAAGAGGTACTGGCAAATATAATCACCTAGCATCAGAACCTGCCTGCTCAAGACACTTAATCACTTATCTTGTCCTCTTAGGTTTTACCAATTTCTCATTTTATTCGGGACTCTCACTGTTTTTATCACATTTTATCACCTTTCATCCTGCTGAATTTTAATTGTCTACTCAGTTTTTGTTTTGATGTTGTGATTGTTTTAACTCGACTTTTGTACATTTTAGGCTGTTTTAACTTTGAATTTCAGCACATTTTCTAGTTCTTAACATCCCTTTTTTGATTTTAATTGTTATTATTTTGGCCTTTTTGCTTCTCTTATTTTTAACTAATTCTCTAATTGATTTTAACTATTTTAGATTTTACTAGTCCTTTTTATTTTAACTTCTTCTGATTTTACGAGTCCTTTTGGCTTTTGATCTTACAATTTACTTGATTTTATTGTTCTCTTAAATTTATCCATCTCAACACCTTTTAACTCTTTTTTTCTCATTTTCAAAATCATTTTTTATACTTGATTGCCTTATACTGGTGTTTTATCCCCTTGCATGATTTTACTTTTCTATGTTTATTTACCATGGATTTAATTTTATAGTTGCTGCCAGCCCACTTTTAGCGGTGAATTATCGAGTAACTTATTTGTTTGTATCATTGCCTATTTGTTGTAATTTGTATGTATCATTGCCTATTACGTTGTGAAACTAAATCTTTCTTAAATTGTGAATTTAAAAAATTGCGCCGTATGCCCTATTGAAGACAGGTCGGTTAGTTTATTTTATTACAATAAATACTGCAGTAAAAATTATGGCTCTTTTGTTCCGTATAATTTTTTAATAAAAATGGATTTTTCGGTATAAAGCACCGGTTCCCTTAGCGTCGGTTACATTTTACCTTATTTCGATCCAGATTTTTTTTACTGAACAGAAGCTTAAAGACAAATTTAAGGGAATAAACAATTTGAAAACTTTTAATTTTATACAAACTGATACTTTAAAAGTCAGTATTCACATATATTTCCTTAAAAAAAAATTCAATTTATTGATGAGTAAAGGCAAGTACTAGAATTCAAGTTTACGCGTTACATATCATTCTTGTTAGTAACAAGCAGAATATCATCGAACTTATCTCCTTTTTGTAGATAATACTGTTTTTTTTTTGTTATAAAAATATAAATATAAAAGAAAACTTCAAAGGAATACAACTAAAAAAATTTCATCGAAAAATAACGTTGTTAAAAAAAGAAACCTATTTCAACCATTCAAACTTACATTTTAGATTACAAACCGAAAAAAAATGTATAAATATATAGTCTCGGAACAAAAATGTACGGACATTATGATTTTTTTAAAGAGCAAAAAAAATTTTAGAGAGCGCTTTGAAGCAAGCACTTGGAGAATTGCTCAAAAAAGCGAGTACATAACAACAGTCCAAATATCCAACGTAAAAAAAGAAAAGTAAGTTTTTATGCGACTGTTAGAGATCCCTAACCAAGCGCAAAAATGGTCTTTCACTGCTAGAAATGTGCAGCCCCGAGACTTTGGTGATAAGAAAACTCAAATTCCCAGTTATCAAGAGAGTTCTGTGGATGAGGAAAAAAAAAAGCAAATGAAATATCTAGTACTGAGAAGCGTAGAAAGTATGGAGTCACGCTGTATATTGTGAAGTGGGCCGGACTGTCCGGCAAAGCCAATATTTCTGCAGCTACTGTCAGAAAGTAGGAGCTAAGGGACAAGAGGATAAAATAGAATAAAAGAATCCGGGAAAAACGGAAAAAGTATTGCCGGACTAGCATTAGAGCCGGAAGGAAGGGAAACACGACATGCATATTATATTTGTGCCCTACGCCATTTTTGAAAATTCAGCTAGGGAAAATAAAATATTGAAAATACTTTTGGTTGATCGTGTTAGTATCAAGGAATTTTTAGATGGTAGAAAAAAACATTTTGACTTTCCTATCAAAATAAAAAGTCAGAAACAAAATTCAAAATATTAAATTATTCGTTCAACTGCAAAGTATTAGAAATTCAAAATATAGTTTTATAAGAATATAAACAAATAAATTGATTTAGTTGTTCAAATTACGAGTAAAAATAGACTATGTAGCAATATATATACACTGTAAAAAATTCTGCATCAAATTACTTTTTACCGTAAAATTCATTTTTACCGAAACTTGTTACGAAGCAAGAAATCTGATTTACCGTTATTTTTACAGTAATAATTAACGTAAAGCAGCTGAATAAATATCACTAATTAAATAAATATCACGGTATAATAGTTTATGGTAAAAATGGATTTTTACGGATGATGCTCCCAAAGTGCTTCTTTATACTTACAATATGAATCTTTTACAATACGTATATATACGCATGTTAAAAACAACTTATGAAACACTTTACAAATCGTTGCACAAATTTGATTTAGTATGCAATTTTTATAAGCAATTTAATTTTAAAAAAATTGCTAATCAGAACACATCTCGTTACGTTTTTAAAAAATAGTCTATAAATCAAATAGTTTTATTTCATTGTTTAAAAAAATATAAACTAAATAAAATTGTTATAATGATTGAGCTTGCGCAAGATCTTTTAAATTCATATAAATCTATTTCTAAGCATATAAAGCATGTTTATAAGCATATAAATAAAATGAATTAGTTGGTGAAATTTCGAATAAAATAGAGTAAGTATGCAAATTTTTTAGCATATAATTTTTTTAAGCATCAATTAATAAAAAATAAAGATATGATAATCATAATTCCTTTCTTTGCCCTTTTAAAATTACTCCATAAGGCAAGTAATTTTAATGCATTGCTTATAAAAAATATATAATTTATCTAAACAACTATTAATAAAAATAAATACATCATAAACATAGCATATTTCTCAGTATTTTTAGGAAATACTCCATACATCAAGTAATTTTATTACATTGTTTATAAAAATATAAAATTTAAAATGACAACTAGTAATAAAAATAAAGATATGGTAATCATAACACATTTCTTTGCGTTTTTATAAAAAGACTCCATAAATCACGTAATTTTTTTTAATTGTATATAAACAATACTTAATTTTTATAGGGAACTAGAATAAAAAAATAAGATATAGTAATCATATAATTTTTATAATCAACTAGTAATAAGAATAAAGAAATTGTAATCACAACATATTTCTTGTGTCTTTAAAAACAATTCCATAAGTCAAGTAATTTTATTATATTATTTATAAAAATAAAAAGTAAATAAAATGTGTATAATATTTGAGTTCAATCAATATCCTTTAAATTCATATAAATTCCAATAAAATTTAATAATACTTTCTTTATTCAACACGTTCAATAGTTTAACTCAATTAAAAGCCTCCGTGAATTTATGTAATTCTACGTTATGGTAATAACAAAATTTGCTAATGTTAAACCTTTTACTAATGAGTTGAGGATTTTTAAATACAAATTTTAAAGACTATAGAGTAAATTATTTGAAGACGTACTGTAAGAAAAAAAAATAATAATTCTGTCACATTACTGATAATTTCTGGCAACAAAGTTACCAGAGATTATCTTTACGTTACAGAAAATACACATTGACAGAAATTTCCTGTATTGAAATACTACAGGAAATATAAGTAAGTACCTAGTATTTTGCATAGGTACAGCAAAGAAAATTACTATGAAGGTAGCTGTATGCCCTCTAGTTTGCATAGAGAACCAAATTTCTAAAATGCTGATATTTTTTTTAGTTATACTAGTATTCGAATGATTTTTCCCGGTTTTTGGGACATTGAAAACCATCACGTTTGAAAGAATCATCGTAAAATGTTTTTTTTTTTTTTCATTGTTAAGCTTAGAGGTCCGGTAGCGTGATTCGAATCCACAACCTTCTTGGTATAAGACTAACTATCTTGACCACAACACAACCCGGTTGGCATAGGTTTCAATGTATCACATTATTTATTGACGCTTTGAAAACAAAGTTTATCATATTCGAAACTGAAAAACTCTGTGTCCAACAGATACAATCTGCATCAATGCTTACAGATTGTATTTGTTAACATAATAAAATTATTTTTAGTCAGACAGAGTTTAACAGTTGTTAACAGTAAATTTCAGATATAGTTTAACAATAAATTTCTGTAGTTTCATCGAACAGAAATTTTCTGCATGAAAGTTACAGAATTATTATTAGCAGAAATTATTGAAGTACGAAAAAATTTTCGGAGACTCAAATTTAAATTAAATATTCATCCACTAAATTCATGCAACTTTAACAACAAATTTAAAATTTACATTTTTATTAATTTTTGTATCAATATAAAAATAAAGCAGAGCAGCATCCGATATTTATGACTAACTTTTGGAAAAATGTGTAATCTTAAAAATACGTATTCATACAATAAGTTTTCATGAATTCATACAATTTTACTAAAGAAATTATATTTTATTGTTTTTTGAATCAGTAAATATATTAAACAGCAATCGATATTTAGTACTAACAGTTTTTTTAAATGCCCAAATCAACCTCTATAATTTTATACAACTTACGTTAAAAAAATTTAGAAATATTCATTTTGTTGTTTTCTGAATCAATAAATAAACAAAGAAGCATTTGACATTTATCCTTTTTTTTTAAGCGCACGAATTCTGTCCACCTTTAACGCAGATGGGGCACCATAGTCCCTTTTATAAAAAAATTTCTGACGCTCTGATTACAAGCAAAAATATATTTTGGTATTTTTTAATTATAAAAAAGTTTAATAGTTACTATTTTGTTAGATTATCGGAATTATATTTGTACTAAAATATAAAATCCAGAAAAAGTAGCTTATTTTTTCCTTTTCATTCATATTTAAAAACTTATCAATCACTGATTTTGTAAATTTAATGATGAATAACATTTCCTCTTAGATTTAAATAACTGCAAAGGGGTGCTAATTTGAAAAATTATTGTCTATAAGTGAGCCGTGTTGGAAAGATTTTACCTTTTACTCAGAAAAAAACAACAACTGTGTTTCATGATGTACTTCTCAACCATATGTTATTAAAATGCTAAATATAATATTTTTCACTCATTTTGACCTATATTAATTTAAAAGAACAAAAAAAAAAATATATCAACAACAAAGAAAGAAAAAAAGAAGTAAATAAATAAATAATGACATAAACGCA